>NW_027041964.1:0-374377 GCF_035927965.1 Recurvomyces mirabilis | reverse complement strand
GCATTGCGCCAAACCTGATCGGAATGGGCCACTCCGGTTATCCAAAGATTGAGTATCGCTTCGTGGACCACGTTCGCTATCTCGATGCCTTTTTAGACTCCGTCCTACCTACCGGGGAAATGTTCCTCGTGGTCCAGGACTGGGGATCCGCACTAGGTCTGCACTGGGCACACCGATACTCGGAGCGAGTGATAGGGATAGTACTCATGGAGTTCATCCGACCCTTCCCAACATGGGAAGATGTCGGGCCTTCCAAAGAGGCCCAAGGGATATTCAAAGCCTTTCGTACCCCGGAGACCGGGAGGAAACTGTTGATTGAAGACAACGTCTTCCTGACCCAGATCCTCCCTGGCGGGATCATACGAAAGCTCGGCGCAGAAGAACAGGAATACTATAGGCACCCATTCCTTTCGCAATCGTCTCGTGAACCAGTCTATCGCTGGCCAAACGAACTACCCATCTCCCACCATCCTCCAGACGTGTGGGACATAGTCTCAAACTACCGCTCCTGGCTTATGAAGACAGACATCCCGAAGTTGCTCTTCTATACGACGCCCGGAGCCTTTGTGACACCTGAGAAGGCTAGATGGTACGAAATGAACATGGAGAATGTTCGTCTCGTAGATCTGGGCGACGGAGTGCATTATCTACAGGAGGATCATCCGCGACGCATTGGAGAGGAGACGGCGGATTTCATGAGAGCCCTCTTACTATAATGGCGAGCGATCTGAGTGGCAAGACTGTATACGGACGAATGTGATGGCGTGCCAAAGCTCATAGGAGTATGCAATAGCATGAATCTCCCGGGCCAAGACAACATCTCTGTATGTCCCATTGTATAGCAAGTAGTAGGGCGGAGTCGGGTACATCGCTTAGTCAGGCTCCGTTCTATCTGGCGGATCTGCCCAAGCTCAAAGTTCAAAGTCACAACGTATCGCAGTCCTTCGATCACCATGAGCTTGTTGCAGTCATGAAACATGTCACTTGACATCATACTACCACATCATACGGCGGTCCTCGAAGCATCCCAAGACCCATGCACTTACAACACGACGACATGTAGCACTGATACACTGGAAGTGGCACTCCGAGAACATTCGCTACGACTTCTGGAAACACTGGCGAATAGGAAGAACGTCAAATCCCCATGGCTCCTACGACACACATCCCCGCGAATGATTTGCAATGGACCACATACAGGCCATATGTGCTCGCGGCAGGAACTCTTCGCCAGCATAGAAGCAAGCAGCAAAACCAACTATCTATACCACCTCGGACTCGCGGAAGAAGCCACGCACACAATCATGGAATCGACTCGTGGCAACGGCAGCGTGTTCGTGACAGCTACAGCTCGCGGCTTTCACGCAGGCGAGGAAGCGGCAAGACTTGGTAGGGAATGGGTGGCGAGACTGGATTGGCGATGGTGGGGCTCTTTCGCCGAGGGAAAGGTGGGAATTGAGGAGTTTGGAGGGAGGTGGGTCTGTGTTAGGCTGGTAGGACTTACCGGCCAGTCTGGGCTGCCTGGGTTCGGGTGATGCGGTCGAGCCAGCCAAGATGGCTGGTGTGAGGGAGAGAGATAGTAAAGTGCCGCCAAGACTTGGGGGCCAGAATTGACTTGAGGGCTCGACAGTCGTACTGCATGGTTTGATTTCCACTATCTACGTCGGACGATGTCGATCGGCTGAACCCTACAATGTTCGGAATAAACAGGATGCATGATGCGTAATACTATGGGTCTTTCGTCGATAGCGCTATGGTACCTGTTGGCGGCAAGATCAAGCAGGCGATCATCCTATCAGCAATCGGACGCGCTACCCGGACACTATTCTGGAGCACCTTATTGTCCTGCTCGAGAACATTACAAATCATACCTGCTGATTTTGGAGCTTCGCCAGACATTCATGGCGAGCACCGAGTATAAAGATGGCTAGATGCCAGCACAAGAATGGAGGAGCTACACAACCACGCTCACATCCCCTCTTTCCTTGATCAGCCTCACCACAGCAACAACTCTTCTCGTACCATGACTCGTACAATAACGGTAGTAGGAGCGACAGGCACACAAGGCGGCTCCGTAGTCCGCGCCCTCCTCAAGGATCCCAGCTACCACGTCCGCGGCCTGACCCGTAATATTCAAAGCGAGAAGGCCAAAGCACTATCTCAAGAGGGCGTCGAGGTCGTCGAAGCCAACATCAAGTCCGTTTCATCACTGAAGAAAGCCTTTGAAGGCTCCTACGCCATTTTCGTCGTGACCAACTTCTTCGAGGCTTTTCCAAGTGTTGGGAAGGAGGAAGCCGTCAAGATAGAAGTGCAAATGGGGACGACCTTGCTAAAGCCGCTTTGGCAACATCAACACTGCAGCATTATATCTGGTCGACATTGCCAGACAGCCGTGAAGTCAGTGGTGGAACCATCGCTATCCCACATTACGAAGGAAAGAATCAGGTCGATGTCTACATCCGCGGCACCGACCTGATCAAGAAGACGACTTTCCTCTGGATTCCCTCCTACGCTCAAAATATACACTACCCATGTTATCAGCCTTTCGCACTTCCAGGAGATGGATTGACCCTGTACCAGCTGCAAGCGACTTCTCCTACTACAAGATGGAAGCTCGCTGGCGATGTGAACAACAACATTGGTCTCTTTGTTACCGCCATATTGACACAATCTGAGAGAACGCTGCCAGGGAGAATCGTACTCGCAGCTGCAGATGTCATGACTGCAGAAGGGGTGGTCGCCGCTTGGGCGAAGCGGGACGGGAAGAAGGGTAGGATTCTGGAGGTCAGTCGTGAAGAGTATTTTGAAGTTTGGCCTCAGTGGGCCGAGGTGATGCATGCTTCGCATGTGTATTGGGAGACTTTTGGCGACAAAGCGTTCTCTGCGAATGCGCAGGTGGTGTTGGGAAAGGAGGAGTTGGGGATTGAGGGGTTGATTGGGACAGCAGAGTATTTTGCCAAGCTGTGAGGCGGCTTGATCTGCTCATATCAGGTCATCCAGGTCAGGGAAAGTAGTGAAAAAAGCCAAATAGACATATATTGGACGATCCCACTCCTGGACGACAAGCAACCAAGAGACCCAGCTCTGAGCTGACACTCTGTCGTTGTTCAGAGTTGTGCTTCCTTGCTCACAAAACGTCTGCTAGATTGATGTGAGGGGTATGTTAGGTTGAGGTTTCGTGACAAACCGCAAAGAAGACACTTTGCATTTCCCTTACTCCAGTCCAGAAGTCTTTAAACCTATCTTTGAAGTCTAACATATGTACACGAAGAGGACCCTGTCTACTGATGCAACAATCCTGCCAAGCGATTTGCAGCGATGAGATCGCCTACTACCTTCTGGCTATCTCCATCCTCCGCTCGGGAACGCATGTAGCTCAAGAGCTAACGAGATCCCTTGCCCTCGCGATCATACTGCCACCAATGCTTCGCTTCTGCGCGACCGTCACGATCGACTTGCTCACGCCCTTGGAGTCACCTTGCGTCTGTCCACCAACGATGAGTGGACCACCAGGCGTGTACGGGTAGGCTGTCGGCTGAGGGTACCAGATGTTGAATTTGACACCATCGTCTTGTTCTTTGATCATACCTGGGATCTTGACAGTCCTAGTAGGCAGCCATGCGTTGGCCGAGCTAGCCTCAATCTTGACCTGGGCGCAAGAGTAGAAGTACTGTGCTCCTTTACCGTCGCCCTGAGATTCGTGGAGACCGATATGCTGAGGGCGGATGAGGTACTCGCCTGCTGGTAGGCGGTCAGGCACCACAAACTCGACACCAGGCTGTTTGTAACTGCACCATGCCGTGGTCGTGATGGCGCTGGGAGAAGAGCAGAGTGTAGAGTCGAAAGCCTTGAACCAGTCACCGGAACCATCGTAGGACTTGACATCGCTGGGGGCCTTGGACATGAAGACTGCTGCTGGGCCTGACAAACGTATTAGTATGATGCTGGCGCAAGACAGGTGTGGAAGGATACTCACCAGGATGGTCCATACCAGTTTTGCCAAAGCCTAGCGTGAAGTGTAACTTATCGCCACCCTTCACAGTCAAAACATCCGTCTTAGCACCAGAGTCACCCCCGGGCTGGCAACGAAAGTCATTGGAAGCGATGTCTGGGCCGTACGTTGGCATGTAACCGCGTGTGTGCTCGCGGAAGTACGTCCAGTCTGAACCTTTCTTGACACCATTGAGCTCAATGCCAGTGAAGGTATAGTGGGCGCTAGCTAAGGCAGACAGCGCTACTGCGGCGTAGAGGAAGTGCTGCATGATGGTCGAAGCTACGAAGTGAGCGTGTGAATGCACCAGGCAATCAATAGTACTGCTTCGATCAACGAAGCCAGTAGAGAATGTGGAGTGTAACGAGTGACAATGGTGGGATAGTAGGCTGTGATGGCTACCGACCTTGAAGCCTTCCAGAGCCTAGCTATAAGACAGCCTTCGTACTTCGCTTACCATCGTGAGGTTCCGAGACTGCCAAGCTGTCTTGAGCCCCAGTGGCACTATATCTTCGACTTCAACGTCGCTGGGCGCCAAGAGCATCCTTCTGGACAGGAATCAGCCAAGGTCTTGCGGCCATGCCGAATGTAGCAAACAACAGCAACCAAGATCCGCCAAGATGGACGAAACATATGGGTCAATTTTAAAATGTCCAATGTTTAATGGATTTCGCCGACTCGTTTGTACAGCGTGAATCGTGTGATGAGTTCTGTGGTCCGTCGTGTCTGCATCAATGGCCACTTTTGGACGTGCTTGTGCAACCAGTCCGGAAATGCGCGATTGAATTTGCCGTTGAGGTATCAGCATGTTGTACCGTGACTTCCTGATGTGTGTGGGAAACAATGTCAAGCGTTCTGGCATGAGACAAGGTGGTGTCTCATCGGCGCTCTTGGCCCGCTTGAATAGTCCGTCGGCGATGTGGCGTTCAACCACGGTAGTCAGATGCCTGGATCCAAGGCATAGACTCCCAACAACGTCGCAAGGCTGCGATGCTGATATGCTCTTACTTGTGTGTCGATGTCAACGATGTAGAAGCAGCGAGTCAGACCATGATGTGCCAGATGCCGACGACAAGGTCCACTAATCCGCGCCACTGTTGGATAATGCCTAACCTGACGGGCACGCAATATAATTGACAGGGCTATCTTATGAATCCGATCGCCTACAACTGTAAACAGCTCAATAGATCACAGGTAACATAACATAGCACTCCACCCCGGGCCCCGAAAGGATCTCGTGCATACCGATATTTTCATCGATAGCCCTCGGCTCGGAGGTGGAGGGAGTTCCGTAGGTGGCAGATCATGCCCAGCCACAATGACTCTCGCCTTCCTCAAAGACCATATCCATAGGCCGAATCGGAACATCAAGCATGACCCGCTCACCAGGCGTCAAAGGCTTCGCCTCACGATGAGTATACACCGGCGGATCCCAAGAGTTCGTCCGTGGGACTTGACTGATTTGATGTAAGGCTCGCAGGATACCGGTCTGGCCAAGGTATATAGTCGTGTTCCGATAAGGAATCTCGGTAACACGGACAAGAGCTGGTAAATTGGCGTGCGTGAGGAGTTGGCCTTGGGAGGAGATCTTGCGGATGATGACAACGACGTCCAGTTCGTTATGCGAGTCGCAAGACACGGTGAGAGATATCCAAAAAGTGCTACTCAGCTCGTCGTAACGGTCAAAGTAATGGTCGAGAGAGCTTCTGATACCTCATCCGACTCAATGGGAACGTGGTATCAAACTCCGGCCGCTCGACGATCGTCCTAGATGGACCTTCGTGGAAACCGATCAGACTTAGACGGATAGGTGGCGTCTGCCTCCAGTCATTCGCCACACCCTTCGCGTGTCTGTCGAAGAATCCTTGGAGGAAATCGTTCGCTCCGGACGGTAGATGTCGTACCCTGCATCCCACATTAGTATACTAGATAAGCTCGCGAATGAACTTCATGGTGCTTACACTCCTGCGTGTGGTGTACTCTCAACCACTTCTTGTCGATTCCGAGATGCGCAAAGGCGTCGAAGGATCCTCGGCAGTGTATGCTAGTTCTACGCGGATGTCAGTACTCGAATGGAGGCAGTGTGAATGGATCCAGGTGTAATACGAGTATGATGCAGTCAAGTAGGTCGGAATGGTGATCTTCTCGACAGCAACAGCTTTGCTCGCCCAATACTCGTCGTAGAGCGGATGGCTCCGGAGCATCGCACCCATGTTCTCGACCCTCCCAGGACGTTGTCAGAACCTCAGTGATGGGACCTATCAGATTGCGTAGGAGAGAACGGCTAAAACAGTCCCTCTACCTGCGAGAGCTTTTTTTATAACAGCGTTGAATGTTGGGTCTGGTGGTTGGCCACCTCTGGCAAAAGAATCCAAGTACGCATCGCTCACTCCCTCCCAAGGCGCAATAGCTTCCAGCGCTGGATGCTTATGCCACGACGCAAAACTCGTCTGTGATATAGACAGCCATGAATTACCGGCAATAATGACCGAGCCATTACACTAGCCTTGCTTGCTGAGCCACTCGACAGTATCGTAGATATCTTCTGCTTCTTGCTGGCCCCAGAAATGGATATCACCTTCAGACTTCTGCGCACCACGAGCATCCACATCCATGATAGCGTAGCCGCGTCCAGCCCATTCGGGTGGATTGAGACCTTGAAAAGTCTCGTAGCCTGAGAGCCGCTGATACGGTATACCCATTCGAAACGGGCCCATGATGTTGTAGTTTTGAGGCCCTGTCTCGGCAGCGCCTTCGTCTTAGGGACTCCAGAGTATAATGGCCGGCATAGATTGCTGAGGCAGGCGGTCCATTAAGAGGGCTGGCGGATCTTACTCTTTCCGGATTATATGATTCAGAGCGTGTACGGTTTGCTTTACAGTATGCCGACGAGCCATCTACCCAAAGGGATATTGGTCATGGTCTTCAGATATGGCCTCAAGCCCTGCGGAGTCCTGGGACATGCCTTCCGTGGACATAAGCAAATCCATAATGCACCCGACGGTATTGAGAAATACATCCTCTTTCATGTGTGCTGAGCCCTTGGAGTAAGCGTGAGAGAAGCTGTATCTTGCATGATAGTCAAATCCAAGACAATGTCCCGCATCATGGCCTCAGCTAAGGACACAGCCATCATTGCAGACAGCTTAGGCAACTTCTCCCTCCGCAATAACACACCAGTATCGGAGCCTGATCTAGGCGAGGTCCAGGTCCGAGTTTCCTACTCTGGTGCCAACCCAGCCGACATCAAGCACACCACTGAGCTAGGCGTCACAGACACCACCCTAGGCTACGACTTTGCTGGGATAGTGATACAGTCACGCTCGTCCAGATTCAAAGACGTCGATGTAGTTACCAGCTACACTCCCACAAGCTGTGGCAGACTGCATAAGCGCGGCACACATCAAGATATTTTGGTCTATATCTCATAAAACCATTGCCATGAATCAGGGGCATGATAGACATAGGAACAGTAGAACAAGGCTGCGTCAGTATGGCATCCTCGAGCCGCTTATTCGGTTCAGAATCGACTGTTGCCCCTACGTACATCAGCTTACCCTACAGCTAGTTCCTAATAACATAACCATTATTACCCAAGAATTCACATCTCGGGTTAGCGTCTGGATCCACTTGTGGCCCGATGGTTGTGTATGTGACCGCTAGATCCGTGAAACCAACGCTCTCTCCGTTCTCAACGTCACCCTCTCCACCACTGTGATAGCTTGGCCAGTATGGAGCATTGTCTGACCGACCAGGATTGGGATCATGGTTCACCGCAAACGAGACCCAGTATGCAGTCATGATGTCAGCGAGCGTTCGATTATTAGCACCGGAGTAGTCGATGTCTGCGTTCGCCAAGAACGGTGCTGTACTGGCATGAGTCTGCGCTCCGGCGGCGAAGGTAAGCTTGAAGACGGCCGAAGAATTGCTGTTGTGGTTTACAGCCTGCGACGCCATGAAGTACGTCGGACAGTCGATCGAAAAGTCTCCGAACCATTGTGCCCGCTGATAAAAGGTCGAGTTGAAGTCCGATCGAGGGTATAGCTGATATAACCTGGAGAAGAAAGCCGGACCAGCAAATGGAAAGAGATTCTTTGCGTCCATTGTTTCCACAACCTGCGACATCAACGAAACGTTAGTGAAGCTATTGCCTTCGTAGGCTTCGTGGTCAACCAGGAGGGGCACATCGTAGAAGTGGCCCAGCTTGAATGCGGTATCTGGAAGTTCCTTTACAAACCTGCCATCCACGACGGGTCCAAAGTAGAAAGATCCGTAGCCCACCAGGCTTGGGTAGGCTGCGTCCTGCACTTGCTGATTGAGCGTTTCGAGCGTCTGTGAGGAGAGGCTGCGGAGACAATCGATGGAAGAGCAGTTCGAAAGTCGTAAAGTGTTGTAGTACTGTGACTCTTGCTGGGAGACGTTGAGAAGTGGTTGCCACCATGGGTACTCAGCGATGGCTGCAGAGAAAGGTGGAGTATCAACAGCACCAGCAGCCATCAATTGGAGAGTAACGCTTCCTCCCCCTGCGGAGCCGCCCCACTGGAGAGCACATCAGCGGTCATCAACAAAGACGTGGACTATACTCACGATAGTGACTCGTGCTGGATCGCCGCCAAATGACCGGACGTTTCTCTGCACCCACTCCAGCGCCGCTCGTTGGTCCAGAAGCCCAGCATTGAGGACGCCATTCTCAGCGACTTGGCTCCCGCCTAGAAAGCCGAAGAGCCCGAGACGATACTGTATAGATACATAGACAACGCTGCCGTTGGCCGAATGCACTAAGGCATCTCCGGGATAGCTCTGCGCACTGCCGAATGTATAGCCGCCGCCATGAATCTGAACTATAACAGGCAGTCGAGTCGATCGAGGTCGATTCGGCACCAGAACATCCAGGATTAGACAGTCTTCTGAGCCTCCAGGAATCTGTGGAAGATCAGCAATTCGAGACATGTGATTTTGACAGTATAGATAGATACTTACACCTGGGAAGTTAGCAGGGACGATACTTCGTGGGAGGCTACCATAACAGATCGGTGCTACAGTAGTTGCATTCAAGGTAGCGCCGTCATACTCGTTGCTGGCTTCGATAGCATGAGGTTTCTGCCATCTCAACGGTCCTATGGGTGCCTGAGCATACTGGATGCCTCTGTAGTATGTAATCTCGGATGTCTCGTTGACATAGCCAAGATAAGTTGCATAGCCTAGGTCGACAACAGGTGCCCCGGAAGGGACACTATCGACTACTTGAGTTGCCTGCCCGTACACGAGTGCTGCCAGTAGGCTGCTGATTAGGTATGTGAACAGCATGATGTGCAAGTATAGGCCCATCGCCAATGAAATCGACCAAGGTGAAGGGAATATATGGAACACGGCAGGCTCAATACGACATCGTCTCCGCACATGGTCAGAAAGAGGAGTGACCAAAGCACTTGCTGATGTCATTCCTGGAGCTCTGTATTATCACTCTGCACACGCTCGGACAGTGGTGTGAATTTATGCAAGCCTGTAGAGATTGCGTAATCCCAGGCCATCTGGTCAAGCTGAGCACTATTGTCGCAGCACGGGTTGGCCTGCGAGTGCTCATGATGCTCTGGGTCTTTGGTGTGGCTTGGGATATGGGAAGTTGCTGTCCTCGGCGACTTGTGCTCCGCGGGCGGAATTCCGATTGCGTGCTGGTTTTCAACCCCGCGCTGAGGTGCGGTGAGGAGTCGGTGTTGACGTTTGGTCCGGCTATCAACAGTCGAAGACTGCCGAGACGGTAGAGGTTTCCGAACTTCTGACTAAGCTTCTCTATCACGTGGACCGCCATCCTTCGCCTAGATCAGTAAGTGAAACCTTGATATACCCCGCTCACTTGGATCTCAGACCTCCCAGACCCGATTATGCCTACGGAAAAGTATGCATGCGTGTGCGCGGAGCAGACAGACAACGAATGACTGCGCGTGCAACCAACATACCCGAACGGCACTGCGACTGGCGGTCTTATACCAGCCTCAACAACACGGCGTACGAGTCTGTTTAGATCTAGGCAGCGATGGCCTGTACCTGAACCTTCTCTGACGAGCCCGCTCGATCTGTTGCGAGCTCGGTTCATCTGGTGCGCTATTGACTTGAGGCTGGACCATGTGCCATGCTTCCGGGCAATCAACAGGCAAGTTGGACGACCATCCTCGATACTCAGCCATGCTAACCGGACGATAGTAAGTCAGCAATCCAGTTCAGCCATCTACTCTATCTCGACGGACACGATCCATAGCTGCGTCACTCCTACTAACATATTCTTCTTCAAAACTCAGTGCTTGGAGCCTGCCCGTCACTTGACTACGCAGCAGACTACTTCATCAAGACTTTCGCCTACTCCGATCCTGCAGCATCGTCACTACAGGCCTCAGAGGTTTCTCTGGACAGCTACGGCAAAGCCATCCTACATCTGCGACACGATCTCCTTACCCTTTATGGGCAATCTCTTGGCCCTGCTCTTATAGCGGCTACGATACTAGGATATGTCGACACTGTCACACTGGACTCTGGACATGACCGTTTCAGGGGGAGCTTTCTGCATCGGGCTGGTGCGAGTGCTATTCTGTGTGACGAGCCTAGTCTGGCGCAGCTGGGTATGACCATTATTTGCGCTGACAGAAGTATGTTTGTCGATTCGTGCTTGACAGACACAATATCGCCATACGATCAACCACGATGGCTCGATGCTGTCTTTCCCGGGCGCACCGATGGTCTGTGGGAACTGAGAGATCTGCAGAGAACTACCATGCGGCTATCAATACGACAGCCACGTTTGATCCATGAGATCAGGGAGCTGACACGATCTTCGCAACGTCCTGATCGCCAAAGCTCTATAGATCTGGCTTGTAGTCTTATGGACGAGACCAGTCATGACGCTGAAGACTGGATGCTCGACCGCGTGTGTCTCGAACGGACTATCAGTCCCGCTGATAGACAGCTCACGCCATATTGCTACGTCTTTCGCAAGCCGGAAGAAGTTTCATTGGCCGTGAGATACTGGGAGGCTCGCCTCCTAATGGTCCGGCTTTACAGGCTGGTCGTTCTAGGTGAATGCGAGGATGACACCACTATGACAAAGTTCTCAGCCGACGAAGATCGACTATCAACCAACATCCTAATGTCCTGGCAATATGCTTATGCAAACAGACCAGGAATCACGATGTTCATGACCTTGATCTTCATGTGCCTGTGGGCGGTCCTGAAATCGAGGAAGACGGTCAAGGGTCAACCGATATCGCTTCTTGCGGAACGAATACGGGACCATGTTCAGCATACGGAGCTGGTGGCCTTATGGTCGGAGCGACTTTTGAGGCGATGGACCAGACTGCAGCGGTCTTTCTGGGTGGACCTATCACCGGACCTGTTGCCGATCTGGCAGAATTCATACGCGCATCCAAAACGGCACAAAATGAACTACCTACAAAGGCCAAGCGCGACGCATAACAAGCTTACAACATGATTCAGTCCCGTCGCTCCGTCTGAAAGCGGTTACATTCTGACACACAACATTTGCGCAGAACGATGTGCTTTACGAATTGTCGTGCTGCGGAACGCTTTTGGCGACTGGCAAAAGACACTCGGAGCCAAGGCTGGATGTGAATGAGCCAGATCATTTGCGGACAACGTGGACCCTCGTCCGGGTAAGCTGGGAACCACGTGCGTGGGATACGATGTTTCAAACCTGCTAGATTCCCGCTAAAACTTTGCAGGCTAGTCCGGCTTACCAAATGATGTAGCTACACAGCACACTCAACGCAATCAATGAGCATGAACGTTTCTTCCCTCCACAGCCACAACAGGTCCTTCGTAACGATGTCTGGCCTTGAGATAGTACAGAGCCGAGACAATCAGTGCCAGAATGTACAATGGCGAAGCCCAGTTGAAGCCACCAGCATCCACCGGGGTTGACTGTGGCCAGAAGCACCAAAAGCAACTCCAGGCCGAGTAAACCACTGCCGCAATGTTGACGGGTACTCCGAACCTGCCGAGCGAGAAGCGAGCAGGAGGCAATGTCTCCGGGTGCTTGATCCGCCGCCATAGTACACAGCCGATGGCGAAGACGTAACACTGTAGTAGCGAGACAGTGTTGAGGGATGTGATGGCGTAGAAGGCGACCGGACTGCCGATGTATATCAGGGCGAGGATTGCCGAAAGGACGCAGGAGAAGAGGTTCGCATTAACAGGGATGCTCCGCTTGGGGTCAACTTTGCTGAACCATGGTGAAAATGGCAGTCCCTTGTCACGAGCAAAGGCGAAGAGATCTCGCGAGACACCGGCAAGGTATGTAATGTTGGAAGCCATGCAGATGAATGTTATGACTGCCATGATGACGGCAATCCACGTGTCGGACATGGCTTGACGCATGATGTAGATGCCAGGATACGCTGTAGTGTCGTTCAGTGCTGCATCAATGTCTGGCAGGTGATAGCAGATTGTGACAAGGAGTGGGAAGACCAGCGCGAAATCGATCAAGAAGATGGTCATCATGGCACGAGGTACTGCTACAGCAGCATCTTTCACTTCTTCTGCCATGTGTGCCGCTATCGATCATAGTCAGCCAGTCGTATAGATTATCGCCACCACTCGCAGGTCAGAAGCTCACCTGTATCGACTCCAGTCTGCATGCTGATACCAGAAAGCTGGCCAACCAGTACTGCAAGAGTCATGCTTGACCATCCGCCAGTGTTTGAGAATCCGGACCACACCTGCTCATGAGTAGCTGTCGGTGCATTACACCACACGGGCACGATATAGGCAAAGTATGCCATGGTCCCGATTGCGAAGACTGGTACTTGCCAATACGGCAATGACCGCACTCCATATACGTTGACTCCGTATGAGATCAGTATGGCGGCGAAACTCAAGAGAGTGCCCTGCCACGCTGGTGCCTCGTAATTGTCGTTCATAACGAGGATGATGGTCTGAATTTGGGTACCAGCAAGCAGTATACCCTGAGCATAACCAGCCTGCCATGCGATTGTTGATATCCATCTGCGACATGATCTTAGCACTCTGTGGCATATATGGTGATGATACAAGACTCACCCAGTGAAGTAACTCATTATGCCTTGAACGTTCTCGGGCGCGAACTCCGATACCCAATGGTATAGCGACCCAGCAATTGGAGCCATACTGGCCATCTCCGCCAAGCTCAAGTAGATAGCACCGAAGCCAAAGAAACTCCAAATCACGTTGTACAGTAGACCAGCTGTTCCTCCATCGACCAAGCCAGGTGAGACTAAGAACAAGGCGTACTCCCATGCTGCAGTGGTAGTACCAATGAACGCAGCGATCGTGAGCTGTCGAAACCGTCTGACGAGAAGTTGTTGCTTGCCCATACGGCGCATATCGACCGCATCTTTCAGACTGGATTTCTTCGAGCCTTCTACTTCATCTTGCAAGTCGTTCTTATCGTCCAATCCCTCCTCGGCAGTGACACCAGTGAAAGCAGTCGTCTTCTGAGGACGACTTGACAACTCCATGGAAGCGCCCCGGAACATGGACGACTGAGGATCCTGAGCACTCATACTGGTCGTCATTCTGCCACAAGCCGTCGCACACGGGTGTTCAGTGGTGCCAAGGAAAGACAATGGTTGGGTTGCGAACACAAGGCGCAAAAGAGCAACAGCAGCAACGATACAAGACCATCTCCAGCATGATAGTTCGGCTCACACGGAAGGCTGGCGGGAGTAGCATGATATTGCAGACGTGCTAGGAGATGCTAAAATCACTAAGCATCGACCATGGCTGCAGGTTCTCGCGGCATTTCGACCCGACAACGGCATGTAGCAGCCGTATGAGGAAGGTCGGAGGAGTGTGCATACATGGCGTTCAAACCAAAAGCGAGCCACGTGGTTGTGTACTTGATTCAGAGGAGCGTAGAAGCGAGATGTTACTACCATCCGCATATTGCATTGGTGAGGGCTAGCGCACTGCCGGTCCCTGGTAACAGCTCGGAGGTGTTCTTCGGATGCGTACGATGCCGCTGGTAAAGTCGACATGGAAACATCACGGCTCAGTGTGGGCCCATGTGTACTCCATACTGGCGAGATAGTACAATCTTTTTCCGGCGATGACTTGGCAGAAGTGTAGTCGTCTTGCGAAGCTTTGATAGTGGCCCTTATGCTTCGCACCTCGCGACTTTGACTTCGATACCTTGTTAGTCATCTTCGAGCGAGTCATACGACATCTAACGTCCACCAATCGTTGCGCTCGGCATCGAACTACTCTTCACCGCACGGGCACTAGCACTATACCAACCAAGCAACAAGCTCAACACCAGCCGAAACAAGAGGCCAAGGGTGGAGCTTGTGATAGACTAATCTATCCGAGGCCAAAAGACGAGACTAGACTTCATCACTCATGGTGTCTGGATCTGTAAGCGAGATAAGGCGATACCATCACTATATGCGTCGAAGGATGGTCGACACAGTCCGATGCTTGCTCCTCGCGGGCACGGAGGAGACTGGTGCTGTTAGTCTGGTGCAGGTACGGTGGGCTTATCATCTCCCACGCTACGATATGCCGGGGGAGCATACATGTTGCCGGTGAGCACTCTTGGCCTGTGGTAGGTAGATGCTGTGGGTAAACTCTGTCGTACCACCGCTCGTGAAGTCTCCGTCAAACCTCCCCCGCTGTCAGAAAGGATGTCGTTAACAGCAAGTCCGGGTTCATCGATGCCAGGACTGCCAACGGTGGCAGTCCTATTCCTGGTCTGGGCATTCCTGTTCTACCTCGCCAGGCTGTGGAGTAAATTTGGCAAGACCGATTCATGGGGGCAAGATGGAACAGTCATTTCAATGGCGATGGTGAGTAGCAACAAGATCGCACCGAACACGGTATGGATTGGTCTAACGCTCTACCAACCAAGCTCGCCTCCATCGCGCATGTGATATCGATATACTACGCCTGGCATCGCGGCTACCGAGATGGATGGGAGGAGAGATCGAGATCGGAGGACCTGTCGGCTGCGAAGAAGGTAGGTCAGAGACAGGAATGCGACTGAGAACCCGTACTAACACCCTGCCGGCAGTCGTTATACGCAGCACAGCTCCTCTTCGTTGCCTCCGTCGGTCTTACACGAACGTCAACTGCGCTTTTCACGGCTCGGATCTTGACGTTGGGAGAGCAGCATCGACGGCTAGCAAATACCATGATTACCTTGTGCGCCACTTCGACGCCAGCCCTCATACTCGTTGTCGCTATCAGGTCGCCACTATTACAGCCCTGGGACGCTTTGGAAGGATCGCAGGAAATGGTGAGATCTCCCACATGTGACTTGACAAGCCGATCGCTGATCAAAATGCTTCCAGTTCGTGCGCTGGATCATTGTCGAAGTCGTGGGGTTAGTCAATGATGCTAGCATTGTGGCTTTCTCGATCATCATCATCTGGCGACTACAGATGTCAATCGGAAAGCGTGTAGCGGTCTGCGGGCTGTTTGCGATCCGTTTGCTGTACGTACCCTCAACCATAAGTCCGTGTCAGTACCAAAAAGAGATCATAATGCTAAGCCTACCTAGCATATTGCCCGTCGTGGCAGCCAGATTAGCCCAACTCCAACCCTCAACCAACGGCACACCACCAAAGTTCAACACAGCAGCAACCCTGCTCACCGAAGCCGAACTCGAGCTCATATTCGTCCTCGCCTCAGTGACCTGCCTCAAGCCGCTTTTCCAGCCCTTCCATCCGGGCTTCTTCGCAACAGCAAACCCGAACCTCGCAGTCACAGGCTACACAAACCGCCCCGGAGCCAACAGCAGCAGTCGAGAAGCGTACTACGAACTCAGTGGAGGCGCCAGTCGCGCCGAGCGAGAACGCAAACAGCCACTGTCTCATGTCCGTGAATCAAGAGACGATGCTAGTGATGAGGTGGATCTTGTGCAACCCCATCACAGACATAATGCGGGAGTAGCAATGCGTCCGGATGAGGGAGAGACTTGGAGCGAAGCCATTGCTGCTGGAGGGAAGCCGAAGTCGAAGATCAAGGCAGGACCGTCTGGTGACAGCGGTGGGATCGAGGCGATGAGGAGTTGGACGGTCAGTTATGAAGATAGGTAATGCAGGCTTCTGAGCTGAATGGCATGGTTTGCAGCGGTCACCATACCGTACACGGGCTCTATCTGTCTTCGTTGCTGCCCCTTCTTAGACCTTCACCATGTCTTGTGTATACGTGTTGTCGTGGAAGAGGGTTCATTGGCTGAGTACTGACTTCTGATATCCGCTCTCTCCGTTCTCGACGAGGGCCATTTTCGAGTAACGACGTTTGCCTTGCGATAGTAGGCAAAATATGAGCAGCGGCCGCCTGTCACTCGCTTGCAAATACTGATATCAGTGCTAGAGCCACTCTCGTCCCTTGAGTCCTAGCAAGAGCGCCCGCAAGCTAGCATCCAACCTCACAGTCTGGCTGACGACGTCGTAGAGCTTTCCCGACGCGCAAGCACTGTGCAACCGGAACGAATTACCTCCTCGGGCAAATAAGTCAGTATATGTCTGCCTGAGACGAAATCGCAGGACAGTATCAGCACGACACTGCTCAAAGCCGTAAGACTTCCATACTATCTCTCGAGCATGAGGATTCTCAGTCTCGCAGTACAGACGCAGCCACCACACGGTCGCACAGCGATCCTTAGCAGAATAAGTCTCGGAAAAGGGATGCGACTCTCGAATCATCCCTAGGCCATAACTTGAGAACACAGCCACCAGTTCCCGGCGCTTGAATGCATCAAGGAACTCGTCGAATTTGTAGCGGTCAAGCAGCTCTTTGTATAGACCACCAGTCAATTCTCCGAGTACTCGTCTCCGCAGGTGCAGAACCCGAAGTCCATCCACATAGGTGGGAAGTCAGGAATCGGGTGCCAGTCGCCCAGTATGAGGCCGTAGAACAACATCACTCTGCGAAGGTCGGCATCGAGATTTTGAACGTCACGGACCCGATAAGCGGGAGGCATGTAAGGCCTGACAACCTCGATATAAGCCTCGACATGTCTCTCGGGCACTCTCGGATTGTTGCGAGGCCCCTCAGCCGTGTCCTCAAGAATCCAGGTGTTGCGAAGAAACCAAAGATAATACCTGCCCCGTCTTCCCAGTGGTCGTGTCTCGTACTTGCGACGAATATTCTTAACAAGTGTGCCAGATCTACGCCATCGATGCAAAGCCCTAGAGCTGACGTGCAGAAGCCTAGGATGTACAAGCCCGATATAGAGCCCCAGAAGCGAGCCATGATCTTGACCAGTAATCAGCCTACTGAAGCCAAAGTCCGCCCTGACATCAGGATCTTCGGGGAGACGGTCGCTTAGACAATCGAGGACGAGGAGATCAGCGGTATCTATGGTCTTATGCCCGCAGTGAAATTTGTGCCACGGCCAATGACTGCGCTTGCATTCGCGACAGCAGTACCATGCAGCTTTGCAAGAAACACAGCGGAGGTATGCTGAGCTGTGGCCACGAATGTCCTTCAGCTCGCAATCAGGCGACCAGCAGGTTCCTCTTTCGCGCTTATCGTTCTCCGGAGGGTCGGGCATGGGTACGGGATCTGTGGGGTCAGGCACTGTACTGATTTGACCAGCAGCTCTGATTGTCTCCAAAACGGTCTTTTGTCTCAGGTCCGGCTGTTCTCCGCTAGGTGCCACGAACTCGCTGTCGTAGTCATCGGTGGCGATACCTGTGGCATGATCCTCGCGGGATGTTCCGACAGCGTAGAGACAGCGCGGCAGCCTTCTCAAACCATATTGATATGGCACATATCGCTGCTGGTACTGACCGGAACTGGCCACGGTTGACTCTGGCACTAGGTTCATGACAACGGTAGATGATGTACTGATGATCCGGACAAGCACAGGGAGCAGCGTCTGTACCGCTTCTCCAAAGTCGGAAGCTGTCTTTTTGTGAGATCAATCTCCGGCAGGGTCCAGTGAGGGTATATCCTTCCATGATTGGGTCTACAGCGATAGTGTTTGAACTGAGCGAGAATCTGGCCGCACAGAAAGCAGGTCTTCTTACTGATCCCGATTTATGGGAACTGTGCAGCTTCTTTAGCATCTGCAGATAACAGGAACCCAAGCATCTGCATTTCCGCGTGTATGATCAGCTTCTTCCGCCATTCTCTCTCCATAGCAACTATAGTCTTCTTGTGTTTCAGCCAGGGAGGACGAACCATCCCTGCCTGTTTGAGCTTTTCTGTAGCTTGCAGCATTGATTGTTCGAAAGGAGCGTCCGTACATACAAATTCCGGTGGGTTAGGTATTGGTTGGATGCTGATGTTTCTAAAGCCCGGAAAAGTCTCATGGCAATCCAGGATCGTCTTCAGAAGATCCGGAATTCTTGCTAAGAGACCCAGGTACTTCTGCGTCCTCAATGCTTCGGTCCTGCTGCAGATCGTCTCAAGCGCATGCATCAAACCCGCGGAACGCTTCAAGCACTGGGCTGCGAGTGTAGCTCTTCGCCACTTGGCAATCGGACAGGCGCCTGTGCTATTTGCAAGGGAGCAAAATCTCTCACGCAGGGCGTAGTATTGTGCAAGAAAACTATCTTGCTCCTTAGCCGCCTTGAGTTCTTCTGGACCGACTCTAGGTAGCAAGGCTCGTGGGTGCTTTGCTAATTCTGTAGCATGAAATTTCAATCGAGGTTCGTAATACTGAAGCATGAGGTCAAGGAAAGGAGTAACATTTTGTGTGGTCTGACCAGCACCCATAAGCACGGTCTCTGTCAATGGTAGCTGGCTGCATACTTACAGCCAATTCTTTAACAGCTCGTGTGAAGTTCCCGAAGAAATCCTTGTCATCCTCTGAGAGTCCTGAATTCCTAGTCACACACAGAGTCCAAGGACCCTCACGACCATCGCAGGTGTCAAGTTCAGGATTCGCAAGGCCAATGGTCAAGGAGACGGAGGACACGTAGCGAGGATCCTTTCGACAGGCAACGAGCTCGGCAAAGCGGTCGAGAACCAATCTTTTCAGGCCGTCCTGGTCGGTTGCCCGGTTCAGCGCGCCGTTGACGATACTAGCATCTTCCTCGTATGAATCGAGTTCGTCTTCCTCGTCCTCGTTGTCGTTACTACTCTCAGAAGACTTCGATATTGGTTTTTGCTGCTGTTGGTGATAACGTGCTGCCAGCGCCAGGAAGAATACCTGAGCTTCTTGCTCTGCAGAGTATTGCCATTGACTTGGGGATTCCGGCACTGCTTTCAGAGAGGTCGACGACAATGTACGAGTGCATCAGGAGCCAAGCAAGCGACATGTGAGACAATCTTCGAAGCCTGATATCGGCACGAGATCACGGTACATCCTGCGCCGCATGCATACTGATGTCGCTGATTGGATCGTAAGCATGTGCATGCACGCAAGCTGCGAGAGCACAGCGACGAGGAAGTTTCGAGACGCTTGCCATGCTTCGCCCAGCACGAACGCCTATTCGTGTATACGTTACGGATGGACATGTCATTCGTGCCTGGAGTGTAGAAGGGGGAGGGAGATATGGGGAGTGAGTGGACTTGAGCTGAAGGTTGGTGACGTGGACGATCAAGCAATGTTCGGCTGGTAACTTACCAATGAATTTGATTAATGCCAAACCCCACCATCTAGAGAAATCACCCGGGACAAGTCATCAGCTATCGCCGCCTTCACATGCAAGCCTGTATATATGATATGTATAACACCCATATCTCCTCAACCTCAAATCAACAAACACAGACAAGATGACCGAAGTGACACTATCCAAGCTCGACACCGACAGCCATCTCATCCTCGACCAACCACTCCTCCGCCTGCCCCACGAACTCCTCCGCAAGAACCTCAAATCCGCCCAGCGCCAGATCGAAGTCTCCCACAAAGCCATCGACAGCAGTCTCGACCCCGTCAAGCCCAGCAGCAGACCCGCCGACACCCTCGCCGCCCTCGACGCCACACTCGCCAAAGCCCAGACACTCAAGCGGAAATTGGAAGCCCTGCATGAAGAGGAACGGAATCTCCATCGTCAGCAGAAAGCACGGATCGCCCATCTCCAAGACTTACACGACGTGCAAAGCGTCGGCGATGTCAAGTTCGACGACTGGTCCGAAGTCCGTCTAGACAGACTACTTGTAGATTATCTCCTCCGCCAAGGCTACACCTCCAGCGCTCGTGCCCTAGCCTCAGCAAAGAATGTAGAAGATCTAGTCGACATCTCCGTCTTTGAAGAAAGCAGTCGGGTCGAAGCCGCCTTACGTGGGGGAGATGTGAAGGAGGCATTAGCCTGGTGTGGCGAGAACAAGCAGGCATTAAAGAAGATCAGTAGTAATCTGGAATTGGAGTTGAGATTACAGCAATTCATTGCTTTGCGAAGAACAGGCGAGATGGGGAAGCTGACGGAGGCGCTGGTGCATGCGCGGAAGCATCTGGGTGGCGGGCAGGATCTGGAATTTGGGTTGAAAGCGGGAGGGTTATTGGCGCATCCGCCTGATACCATGGTAGAGCCTTATGCGGTATGCTCTCCCACATCTTTAATGCTGAAGTGATACTGATTGGAACTGTACAGACAATCTACTCCTCCACTCGCTCCGACTACCTCGCCACCCTCTTCCTCCAAACTCACCACACCCTCTTCTTACTCCCATCACAACCCCTCCTGCACACAGCCCTAAGTGCCGGCCTCTCAGCACTGAAGACCCCAACCTGCCACAGTCTCCACAACCCCAATCGTGGCAGAAGCCACCTCTCATCCTCCATCGCCACCTTAACCGGCAGTCCGCTCTGTCCAATCTGCAGCACGGAACTCAACGAGCTAGCCCGAGGTGTACCGTACGCCCATCACACGAAAAGTTTTGTCGAAGAGGATCTGGTTGTTTTGCCGAATGATCGTGTCTTTGGAAGGGAGAGGTTGAGGGCGTTATGTGAGAAGTTGGGGGTGCCCCTAGGCAAGATCAGGGATCCGACGGAGGGGCTGAGGGGAACGGAGTGGGGTGAGGGGGAATTAAGGAAGGTGTATATTTCTTGAGTGACAGAGTACAGTACGCACTCACGCTTACAGTTCATTCTGTGCCGCCTGCCTGGTTTCCATGACCGTACTTGATCCACCTTAGTACTAACGAAACGCCCATGTCCTCGTAGCCAGGCTCGCAGGCCAAGCATCGATCCAGTCGAGAGGAACGTAACATGTAGTGCCGGTGGGTAAGATCAGTGACCCGTGTAATGGTCCGTCTGCGGACGCCAGGGCGCAAAGTACGACTCTGAGCAGAAGTCACATTCACTCGCTTCACACTAAGCGGAGCACATCATGAGATGTCAACGAGTACCGCAAGGCGATAAAAGCGTACCACATCTGGGCCTCAAGCTTCCCAACAATTCTTTAACCAAAAGAAATATCACCATCGCCATATTCATGGCTCCGGAGTCGAAATGGCACCAACTAACACCGCAACACCACCTTCCCACAGCGGCCGCGTCCCTGCAAGGGATTCAGAGATCTTGCAGGCGCCACGAGGACCGTCATCCCGACGAGCCCCTTCTCCTGTGCACATATCCGCCTCGCACACCAGGTGGCGCGCGCTAATATCCAAAAGCACATCTCCTGACTCGTTGGCGTAGATAGCCAAACATCCTGGATTTGCGACAAGACGGGGACCGGTTGGCGAGACGGTGGCTATTCCCTGTGTAGGCGGCAATGAATGGGTCAAGGACTACAAGATGGACTGCACAACTGCTCGTGGAGCTCCCCCTACTTCCTCCGCACTGGGTTTGTGCATACCATGAGCATGACCAAGAGGGCAAGACGCTCCATCTGATGGTGTTCTAAGCACGGTTGCCATCCAGATGATGTCGAGAGCGGGTCATTCATCGGAGGCACCTTGGTACTCCTTGCGCCATATGCACTTGTGAACATGGAAATTCAAGGCGTCAAGGGAGGAACGAGAGCTCGGCGCACAGTGGTCCGGAGGGTCACGGCGCTCTATATATGTAGCCTATCTATGTCCGCTTGATCTGACAATGTCTAATCTATATCTATATCTCGTGTGCAGTAAGTCGGGCAGGGGGTGTGTCAGTCGTCACCGCAATGCAGAATGGTGGCATCCGGTGGTGTAAGCAAGATGATCATCCTCGTTCCACCACAACAGCTCCCACTGATCACGCCTGATCGCTCTCCAGCTCTCGTTTCAACCCGACCCACTCCGCAGCCATTATAGCATGCTTCGCCTCATCCTCGGGATCGGCCTTGATCCCCACCGGCGCCGGATCAGCCGCCATACTGCGGAGAAAGCCAGCCGTGAAGCTCGCAGTCTCCGATTCTCGAAAAAGTCGTCGAATCTCCTGCATCCCCACCGACCCATGTTGATTGGCAGCAGCATAGTAATGGAGTGCTGCCCCGAGCGGGAAAGAAGCCTTCTGTGGTCCATACAGCCCTGCTTCTGGCAAGAAGCAATGATGCGCGTTCTTGGCGATGTGATCGGCATAGGCTTGGGGATCAGGAACGTGGATCGCTTCTCGGCTTGCGATTACTGCAGGTGGTAGGCGGCGCAGCGTGACCCAATATCGTGAGCACATGATGAGTGAGGTCGCCCAGTATTGCATGACCAGGTGGAAAGAGCCATAGCCTAGATTCATACAGACCTCATCAAGCTGCGGAGATGGCGGCTGCTGCTGCTGCGTGCCCAGCATTCTCACCTCCCAGTCCCGGAACATGGCCATGATCCTCTCCGATAGGTCCAACACAGCATGGCATTGAGCCGCTGAAATTGGGCCGGAATCTGTCGTCAGGCGGTCCAGTGCGGCATCCTGCTGTTCTAATGCTTCCGAAACAGCAGCCATGATATCCGCGAGCTCATCTGAGGGGCTACGCCTCGTCTCTCGTCCACTCCACGGGACTTCTTGCCACCTAGGGTCGGAGAAAAGCGCTTTCGTACGTCTCGTGATCCCAGCGATCGCCGCACTCGCCCTTGCATCTGCGAAGAGCACGAAGCCATGCTCATCGACGTGCTTCTCCGGCCCTCGGAGTTCCATCAGCTGCACAGTCCCTTCGATATGGCGCTGCCAGTCCGTGCCTTGTGTCGAAAGGCCAGTTCCTACGTGGGGACGGAAGAACTCACAGAGGGCCAGTATTCGACAGCATGCCAGAACGGAATCGTTCAAAACACAGACCGGATGTCGCAGAGCCTGGTTTGTCGCCGCGAGAGCTTGGGAGTAGAGGGTCAGTCCTTCTTGGACGTACTGCGGGTTGTTCCTGATGCGGCCAAGTGCCATGAGAGCACAGCTGTCCAGTGCGAGACGTGCTTTGTTATCTTGGCTGGCGAGGTAGCGGATTGTGGGAACCCAGGGTACCACGGATACTCCCCCTCGTCCAGCATCTCTGCTATGATCATCGTTCGGCAAGTATGCTGCCCAGAAGTCGGCATCGATCTGGAATCGTTCAGAAGCTTGACGTAGGGTAGGATAGTAAACGTCTCCAGGCAGCTGATAAGCTTGTATGGCGAGCTCCAGCTCTGATGATCGACTTGATGACGGGGTCGGATCGGACGGTGCTGCCTGATCCACAAACGTCCAGGTCTTATCGTCGTAGATGCATCTCGTGCCTATCCTTCGGCATCGTGCACACATTGGTCGTGCGAGATCACAAGCTTTCTTCCTGTCCCGGCAATTTCGACATCGTTCGGATCGTTTGACTCCAACCATAATCCTGGAATGGGAGGGTTCGAAGACTCGAATTTCTTAGGTGCTGCTGTACAATGGTCAACTGGTCTATCAGGAGACTTATGCCACATGTTTGCTGATGATGCGAATACAGATCGACACGGCCTCGCATCACCATTCTTGATTGAGAGAGGCATTGACACAGGCACACAGCACGCCGGCGAAGGCGAGGGCCGTAGCACTGCCATCGCAGATGAGTAACAAGCTGAGGTTTCATCACAGCCAGGCTACAGCGTACTGAAGGACATGAAGCCAAACGGCCGAGAGAAGAAGTGGTATGGAGTTAGCAAGGCCAATGGGAAGTCACGCTAGCGATCTGAGGCGGGAGCATTGTTCATCCGATCTCGCTACGGACGGTAGACCCCTTCGTTCCACTTCGGCCAGCCTCTACGCCCGAAGCAGGTGATTTTTGCGCCTCTGCATATACGTGCTTCATCTCGACGCAAACAACGCATCCGCGGCGACAACAACCGTAGGCTGGTGGTTGGTCTACATCCTCGTGCCCAAATCAGCTCAATGGTCGACATGATGACCAACTGCAGCAATCTCGTAGATGGACATGCCACAGCCACTCTTCCCGGATTGCTTCGACTGAGATCGGAGCTTGTATCTCATTTGGGAGCCTCGTACGTCCCGCTTCCCCAATATAAAGACTCCTGGGTATCCTGGAAAGGGCGCAGGATGGCGCTGTTCTGGGAGCTGCATATCGGCCGTTGTCGAGCCGTATAGGCAGCATCGGTCGATAGTGGGAGGAGGTAGGTGATCTGTGCCTGGTGGTTATATAGATGGCATGGGAGAGACGATTGATGAATTACTGCTTTTGCTACCCATCTGACCTCCACACCATTCCCTCCAAACCACACTCTCCATTCGATCAGCTTGTCCCCATCCATACACTCTTCCCTCTCAGATACTTTCAGCGAACATGGTCAAGGCAACCAGACCCCCAGCCAACGGCTTCGTAGCCATGATGCGCCGCCTCTATAATCCTCTAGGCTTCTCCAAAGGCTACAACTTCATCTTCTGGTTCATCAGCATGGGGTTGGTCTCCGACCACATACTCAGACCACTACAATCGCTGACCATCACAGCTACCTCTTCGGATTCACCCTTGCACGTCTCCAGTACCTCTCCTTCTACGGCGTCTTCTGCTCGCCCACTGCATCCGGAGGCACAGGTGCAGCTCCAGGAGAATGCTTCTACTACCTCCGGAACCCGTTCAAGATCGGCATGATGCTCCACCTGTTCTGCATCCTTCCTGCCGCCGTACTGGTGGTGCTACAGTTCATCCCGGCCATCAGGCACAAAGCGATCCTGTTCCATCGTCTCAATGGCTATGCCGTGATCACACTGTCTCTCATTGCCAATGCCGGTGCACTCATTGTTCTTGAACACGCCTTTGGTGGCGACTTCACGACAAGAGTCTGGGGAGGGACGCTAGTCATTTCCACCACGGTATCATATATTATGGCATACATCAACATCAAGCTGCTCCAAATCGACCAACACCGAGCATGGATGATGCGAGCCTGGGCTTACGTGCGTCACTCACCACCGCCAAGGACCTCGGATGTACGAAGCCTCCAAGCTAACGAGCACGATAGTTCTCCACCATCATCACGATCCGCCTGATAATGATCATCTCCGTCAACATCTTCAGCAGCATGCACACCTTCTTCGCCGTCTACCCGTGCGAGCAGATAAACTTCGTGATGGGAGAAAAGGGAACCCTCAAGTTCTACCCGGGCTGCACACCCTACTACGACGGCAGCGTAAAGGACCAACGGGTAATAGTGACGCCCAACTTCAACGGCGCAGATCCGATGGAGGTTGCTGCTGCTTTGGGCGTCGCCTTCGGTACAGCAGGATGGTTGGCCTTCGTGATCCATGCCATCATCGTCGAACTCTACGTGAGTCCTTGACCACATCATCCCTCATACAGATTCAGAATGGAAGCTGATATACCCGCGTTCAGCTCCGTCTCACACCTGCCGAATCCGAACGTCTGCGTCAAGTGTCGTACGAGCGACAACTAGCTCGCGGCTTCAAGCGTCCTGGCTACGCTGGTCTGGTAGCGGAGCGCTTCGGTGACGCTAATCCTTTTGTGCTGGCGTCGACGGTGGAGGAGAGAGAGCTTTCGGACGATAGCGGGCATTTCGCCCTACCAGATCCTAAGACTGGTGTGCATGCGGCGTAAGGCTGGTGTGTATACAGCGTAAGACGACTGTGTGTGCGGCGTAAACCTGGTATGTAGGTAGCCTGGAGATGGTATCGTCAGTATGGCGAGGGGCAGAGTCACTGCTGGGTTGCGAGCAGGTGTGTGAGCTGTGGCCGACTGGAGACGCTCGACTAATATGCGCGACGGGTATGGGATCTGCCGAGCCGGAGGGAGATGGAGGTTCTGACGATATAGTACAGTAGTAGAGATGAGATACCCTCTCATACGCTTGGCATCGCTACTGAAGCTGTCAGGTTGGATATGTAGCGGTCCTTTCCTTCGGACTGCGGACAATATATCAAGGCCACAGAACACCATGCAATGCCGGTCAATGTACACTCCAGGACCCTAATGCGCTCGTCCTTCCCTCGCAGTCTCTCATCAAGCCATATCTTACAGTATCTGCTGCCACGCTATGTTGGCAGTGAGGCCCTCCAACCACGTATACATCACAACTCTCAACCATTGAGAAACCCTCCCAACACCAAGTCCTCTACCTCCCCACCCCCATCCCACCCTGCTGCGCCATCTGCGCATTCTGCTCCTGGAACCTCTCCCCCAGCCTCTCGGAGCTCTTCAAGAACTTATCCACACACCGCATCACACACCCCTCCTCCTTCGTAAGCAGAGATTTTGAAGTAAAGTCATTGACGCAGTCGTTGAAGCAGCGCTGGACGAGGTTGGAGTACATCTAGAAACATATCAGAGAATAGTCCAGGTGTATGGATGTCACATAATTGATTGATTGATGGTTTGATTGATTAATGGCCTGGACGTACATTCATGAAATCTTTCATCTGCTTGCGCTCCATACGGCCCTGCAGTTCGCGCTGCTCCGCCGCGTTCAACCTGGGATAGGTATGTTAGATTCTACTATTCCTGATCTCTCTTCCTGACTGCTCATGTGACCCTTTACGTACATGTCCATGCCGCTCATTGTGGCGCAGTATCTATTCGTAGATAGATTCGATAGGTAATATCCAGAGCGATCGTGCTTCGTCGTATGCAAGATGCGGGAAGTCCTTCGATGGTGGCTGTCACGATAATGCGATCGTAGAAGCACCCTCTCGTCGTAAGAGCTCCAAATCAGCTTTCATGAAGCCCGGCAGACGGCATCTCGGATACAGCCGTGCTAGGCCGCCTTTCCGCAACCACTTGGACGGATCAGATCAGCCATCTCGAAGCTCGTTTCGGGTCAAGATGCTCTCTGCTGGCCGCATAACACGTTTCATGTGTCTGCTTCAGCATGAAATCCTGCCGTCTCGGACTCGATAAGACGGAAGAATTATAGGCACACCTGGTAAACCACCTTACGTCATCCGAGGAAGCGAGGGAGGGAGAAGAGATGGATGGTATTTTTAGGATGGGTTGGTCGTCCCCAGTACCAGCCTCGTTTCGTCTCTCCAGATCACGTTGCGGCCCACCCATCACAAGCATCACGATCACGCTGCTGCTCACACGAGACTCCCACGTCATCCAGCATTATTAGGTGCAAAGATATCACACGCCCATGCATGTCGTACTGATCCCAACGAGGCCAACGGCTCGTGTCATAGTAGTCTTCTGTAGCTGCAAGCAATAATTCTATTAGATTGAATTCCTTCCTGATCCCAACCCCTACTGCCACTCGCGTAAGAGAAAGCAAAACCACCAAAGCAAAGCAGAGCCGCCAGGGATCCTCCTCCGCTGACTTTACCCTCGCCTACGCTGGCCGCCCGTGATTATATTCTGTTGTGCAACTTTGTGCTCACCACACGCATCCAAGACATTACGGGCTTGCTGCATCGCCGTTGTTGACATACGCACGCCGAGCTTCGATTGCATTAATATTATTGCTTCCTCGCTGCGGATTGCCTTGTTCACAATTGCCAATCTCTGCTCACCAGAACTACTGCTGTCTCCACACGAAAACACCACTTTCGGTCCACTCCACTCAGCGGCCTCCCGCGCTCATCATTGCCTGTGACGGGGCAAGAATAGCTTAGCTTCTTTGCTGGTCACCTGCGCATGCGATCAGCCACACTGCATACACGACACGACACGACACCTCTCCAGTTACTTTCTGCTGTCCTCCTCTTCACTGCAAGCACGCGGCGGCAAGTGTCGTGGCTGCTTGGTGGGCGTGCGACGTTCAGCACCTGCTTTCGAAGTCGCGTCACCGCCGACGACTGAAGCGACTGAAGGCTTAATTGCGCGACACTTTCGCGACAACACCTAGCATTGATACTCGGCGACGCGCTGCACGCATCTGGATGCTGTAGCACGTGAACATCAGCAGGCAGGCAGACAAGTCACACGACCGCGCGTGTGAGGTAGTAGAGGCGCGCGCGACATGGCCAACGGTGGGGCCTCGATCGCGCAGGCCGCTGGGCCTGGACCGAAACCTCTGCCATTGTCCGCGCAGCAGCCCGAGTCGGCGCAACAGAAGAAGGACTTGGCGAGCTGGTGGAGGAACTTCAAGCGTAGTGATAAGAAGGCGCAGGAGCAGCAAGGTGCGGCTTTGTGATTGAGGAAGGAGCGGAGTGGAGTTTGAGCATTACTGACACTCCCTAGGCACTGTCCCACATGGGATCTTCGGCATTCCTCTCCCGCAATCCATACGATACGCGAATGTTGCCATCTCGCTATACAATGATGAGGGGCAAAGCTACATATACGGTTACGTGCCAATTGTGGTAGCAAAGTGCGGCGTGTACCTGAAAGAGAAAGGTGAGGTCACCCGGCTTGCATGCATAATATTTAGGTATATACTGACAATATCCCAGCAACCGACGTCGAGGGCATCTTCCGCTTAGCGGGCAGCGAGAAGCGGATAAAAGAGCTCAAGGTGGCTTTCGACTCTCCCGACCGCTATGGCAAAGGTCTGGACTGGACGGGCTATACAGTTCACGATGCTGCAAACATCCTCCGACGATACTTCAACCAGCTGCCGGAGCCTATCATACCGCTGAACTTTTACGAGCGATTCCGAGAACCACTACGGAACCATCAGGCACAGGCAGTGGGTCATATTGAGGCACAGAGCCCGAGCGTGGGCAACTTCGACCAGGAGTCCGCAATCAAGGTGTTTCAGAATCTCATCACGGAGCTACCACCGCTGAATCGGCAACTACTGCTGTACATCCTGGACCTCTTGGCTGTCTTCGCGAGCAAGTCGGACCTTAACAAGATGACGACTGCTAACCTCGCCGCCATCTTTCAACCTGGTATCTTGAGTCATCCACAGCACGACATGGCGCCCCAGGAATATCGACTCAGCCAAGACGTTCTCATCTTCCTGATCGAGAACCAAGACAGCTTCTTGATTGGTATGTCAGGTACTGAAGCAGATCCAGAGACTGTTCGGGATGTCCAGAGTGGAACGCCAGCTCAGCAGCCCACAACTCCCACGACTCCGAGTCGAGTAAAGACTGGCATTGGGCGATCGAGCTCCAGTGCAAGTGCTGGAGCTGAAAGTGTACGAAAGTTTGGGAACATCAGGCGGAATGTCTCCGTCTCGAGCAGGCACAGCAGACGGTCAGAATCCGGGCCAACACCAGTGACACCCGCGATTGGAACAACACCATCCACCCCTACCAGCGGCGTATACCGCAGCAACACTGCGCCATCTCGCAGAAAAGGCGGTTCGAATCAGTCCCCTCGATTTTCTCGTGACAAAACGTCAGACCCGCCAACACCAAGCCCAGGCGCTGCCACGATCACGGAAGAACGAAGAGACCTTGCACTAGGGTCCATGCAAAGCACGCCGGTGGCGACCATTGCCCCGACTTTTCCAGACATCCCATCACCACAAGTATTGTCTGCTTCGTCCAGTGAAGCGACCACACCATTGGCTGGTGTTGGCAGTGATACTGCTTCCACTGTAAAGAGCGACTACACGACACCAAAGAAGGACACTACACCGCTCCTTGCTCCTCCTGGCAGTATGGACCAGACCAGGGACAGGTCGACCTCAAACACGCCATCAACTGCCTCCTCTCGTGGCTTCCTGGATATCTTCAAGCAGTCGCCGATTAGTGATGGCGAAGGACGAAAGCCGAACAAGCTCCAGAAGAAGCGGATCCCGGGATCTTCACTCTCGAGTGCTCAGTCGTCAACCCAGTCGCTGGAGCATGTTACACAGCAGGAGAACTTCCATCAGCGGCCTCCAGTCACGCCACCTAACTTTCCACAGGCTGTAGGGGAGGGTAATGGTGATGAGGCAGGTACCAAGTCGGCATACGCTACAGCCCAGACAACACCTGTCCAGCCCACGCCGCAACGCAATCCTACAGACGCTACACTGCGGCCGACGACCTCACCCACGCAGTCTTATCACTCGACAGATCTGTCCGATGCCGACATGGTTGGCGATGACATGCCGACGCCCGGTGCAGAGCAGCCAGATCAGCGCGAGAAGAAGCGACACAGGTGGCGGCTGTCAAGATCACAGAATAAGCTTGACACGCCACAGACTCCCAACGCTAACAATAGAGAAAATCCGATGGGCAACATGGCAGCGCGAGAATTGCAGACTTCCCGCTCAACTGTCGGTAGCAGTGTAGGAGGAGGACAAGCCCGAAGAAGCTTCCAAGAGCCAACAGCACTCATGCCCTCGGCCACGGACCCGGCGGCTGGCACGCCGATACCTACCGGCTCCCTACAATCTTCATCGACGGAGCCGCAGGTATTCTCTGACTCGGAGCGTGAGAAGAAAGGTCCCATGTCGTGGATTCGGAGTAAAATCCAGGAGAGGAAAGAAAGGGATGCGGAGAAAAGGGAGAGAGCGAAGACGCCAGAGAGGGGCAAGGAGAGGGAAGTGAGGACGGCGAGTAAGCAGGATTTGAGGTTGCCTTCTGACGCTATTCCTGCGAGAGGGAAGTCGTTGGATGTGCAGAGAGCTAGCGCGGCAGTGGCGGCTGGTCCGGCCAGTACGAGTGGGAATCATAGCCCCACGAGTGTCGGTGTCGGTGCTGCACCAATGCCTACGCAGATGTCTGGCCAAGGTCACCTATCAGCCCAGGTACTGCATCAGCCTCCGACTCAGCTCCAGGGCCCTCCGCTTGCGCAGGTCCAGACGCAGGTTCCGGTTCAGAAGATCGAGGCGCCTCAGCAGGTGCAGTATATGGCGTATGCACCGCCGCAAGGTCAGCAGCAGCAGCAGCAGCAGCAGCAGGCGAATCCGCAGCTTCAACCAGCTTTACAACTACCGCCTCCGCAGCATGCACAAGTGCAACAGGTTGCAATAGGACACGCTCCAACAACGAGTACCATACCTTCAGCAGCACCAGTGCAAGGAGAACAACGGCATTCCGAAAGCAACATGCAAACTGCTCCGACCTCGAGTGCGCCGGGGCAGGCGATATAGAAAACATTCCTTTAGTGTCTTCGTGCAAAAGAACTTTTCATATGTAGCAGGCCGGGGTAGGTAAAGAGGGCCATCAAAGTAGCATGAAGACTGTGATTATCGAGAATAATATCCTCTCACACTGCGCCTTTCGACAACCGATGCAGCGTCGCACCTCGTAGTGCACTAGTAGATACGTCCATATACCCATAGCTCGAGCACATATACATGTCATCTCGTTTCACATAATTAGTCGTGTACGTATCGAGGTCGAGCTTCTGCTCTTACATCATTGGTCAATGCGCGGTTCTACAAGTGGCCAAAGATAGAAACAGTTTTGCTGGGATGGGCTTGCTTGCTTGCAAGAGGTGGAGTTTCGTTCGCCGCGGGCATGCTGCGTGTGTTTGTGTGTGGTATGGCAGAGTTCGAGACATTCCATTTCTTCCAGCCTTTTGGCAATGGCCGGGCTCGGAGTTGTTCGTCGTGGTGACCTGCAGAATAATGAGGGCAGGCTGGACTGGTGCAGATGGACGGGACCGTACCTCGATAGCTAGAGTGTTGCTAATCACCCATATGGACTTTTCTGCCGTGTTTAACATTGCATATCAATGCTTCATCCGCGACACGGCCTATACGACTCCCGGCACTCAACACACGTCACGGTCTTGCTGCTATCCAGTGGCCCACATGCAACACGAACTGCAACGTAAAGGTTTTCCATACACCCCAAAACTGCTGGCGATGGTGCTAAAACCGTCGGGATCAGCGTGGCGAGAGCGACTTGCGAGACTTGGCACATAGTAGGTCGAAGGTTTGTGCTCCACAGTCATGCCGTGTTTTAACGCGCCCCCCAGCGACATCTACACTTTCCGAAGGGGTGTTTCTATTCTTTCGTTCCATACCATCTCCTTGTATCTTGGTATCGCTGTACATTCGTTTCATTGTGACGACGACTACAAGCGTTTAGTGGAAGGAGGACAAGCATACGGGCGGTGATTGAAAGTCGATATTGCAGCCGGGATTGGGATTGGACGGTTATTGCGTAGGCGAAGGAATAGCGGCCAGCCACTTTAAACGGCTTAACGCTGACTGGTGAGTCTCCTCTAACGGACACGAGTTTCTCATCGATCCTTTTCTTACATCTCGAGGTCTTCTGACTGACCATGAATCCTTTGGTAGCTTTTCGGCGCTGAGCGCTTCTTGAGCCAATTCTTGTTATTTGTTTGAGTTGTGACCTACAGAGGGACGGAGACGTGGATTGGATCTTGTTTGGACGACATGTTTTCCTTACGAACGATATGCCTGCTGGCTCTGCCACTTCTCGGCATTGCGCAAGAGCAAGTTGTGCGCGACGGCGCCAGTGCGGACCTGGTGGACCTCCAAAGGGCTGTCGAGAAAGTTCCCATAGAGTCGCTACATGCGGCGCTGCGGGATCATTTGTCGCACTATCGAGACGGCGTGTTCGAGGATGCGCAGACTGGACTGGAGCAGATTCACAACGATGACCCGGAGCTTGCGACAAGATTAGTGGATATTGCTGTGCAGGAGGCGGCCGTCAAGGAGCTCCTCCGAAAGCGCCAAGCTAGCAACAGCACCGAATCGTCCACTGTGGTCACCTCGACCAGCGCGGTAATCGTGACCGACCCTACCACGACCGTGGTGAGCTTCACTACCCAAACGAGTACCGTACCCGTGAGTTCCACACCGAGCTCCACCCAGGCACCGAGCAGCACGGCTCAAAGTACAACCCAACAGAGCTCCTCCCAAGCTCCAAGCTCTACTTCTCAAGGTCAGTCTACTCAGGCTTCTTCTTCGCCCGTGGTCGTGGTATCAAGCACAGTCGAGACGCAAGGCGGGACCACATTGACATCTGTGGTCTCCTCTACCCAACAAGGTACGCCTGCAAGTTCTTCTGTCCAGCAGACGGCAGGTTCGTCTGCTGCTTCCTCGGCGCAGTCACCGGCTGGTGGTTCATCCGCTGGCAGCTCCGCTCAAAGTAGTGCACAAGGTCAGACTACCTCTGCAGGTAGCGGTGCGACAAGTGTTGTATCTAGTGCCCAGTCTACTAACGGTGACTCTTCCGTGATACTTCAGTCGACTACCCTGACTTCTGGCGGTAGCACAGAAGTGATTGTCGTTAGTGGCTCGGGTCAGACTTCTACTATTTCCACTGCTTCTGATGGCTCGGTTGTTTCTCAAGGGCAGGGCTCATCATCTTTAATAGGTAGCACTCAAGGCGGCAGTACCATCGACATCACCACCACGAATAACGCCGGAAGCACTGTCGTGTCTTCCATCGTCGCACAATCTACGATCGAGGCCAGCACGCCGTCCCCAGTCACCACCACGAACCAAGCTGGAAGCACTGTTGTCAGTACACCAGCTGCTATCACCGCAGGCACTGTCAGCGGCGGCTCGAGCGGCGGCACAGCAAGTGGTGTCTTGGTCCCCATCGTGATCTCGACCACGAACTCAGCTGGAAGCTCAATCGCTATCACGACTTCTGCCTTCCAGTCCACCGCGCCAACCAGCATCGAGGTCCCGATTACGACTACGAACGCGCAGGGCAGCACCATCACCACCTCTACACTCGTGCCAGCCGCCGTCATCAGCGGCACCAATTCCAATGGTCAAGCATTCACTAGCACTTCACCGCTAGCAAGTGTGCAGATCGCATCTGGCGGCCGTATCGTCACCTCTGCAGCCGCTCTCGGTGCCTCTGCCACCCGTGGAGCATCGTCCGGAATGTCTGCCGAGACTACGACCGATCAGTTCGGTGACAGCGTGGTCATCACTGGCATGTCCGCTGGCCAGGTCGTTACGACGACTGATGCTAAAGGCCGCACTGTCGTTCTTACATACACACCAGGTGGCGGTGCAGTCAGCGAGCTTGTCTTGCAGACCACACAATTGCCTAATGGTCAACGCTCAACCATCACCTCTTTTGCCGTCGTTGGCGGTGGCGGTGCCGCGACCTCCACACAAGCTGCCGCGGGTGGTAGCGCAAGCAGCAGTGGCACTCACCACCTGCAGTCCGGCCTCGCAGCACCAACAGGCAGATATGTGGGTGAGGTCGCTGCCATGGTTGGTGGCGTGATCGGCATGGCTGCTGTAATGCTTTAGACTACTGTCTTGCGAGACGAACGGGCAGTGGCAGTTTGTATATATGAAGGATGTGCTATTATGATGGACGACTCTCTTTGGTCTATCTAGACGGGCATAGCGAATTGGACAGGGCGGCGTTGACAGGACGACCGAGGGTGGATTTGTTTTGAGACAGATGTAGACATGTAATCGTGCTGAAACAGACTGCGCGAGCAGAGATATGAGCTACCTGATCTCTTTCAATCCCGCATCATTATCGTCCAGTTTTGGCATCTCGGAGATCTGTCTGCACGCTTTGACGTGAGACAGTCTGGGCCATAGCTTTATCGAGGCATGATGCAGTCCTCACTTCTTATCCTTACTTCACTGACATAGGTGCACGGCACAGGTGACATAGCTTGGGTCGCACAGCGGCGTACGGCTGCTGAGCCAATGCTGTAGCTCGACATCTTGACCTGCTTTGTTTCGCCACTCCTTTCTGCGATTCTGCGCTACGATAAGTGGATGGACAGATACTGCTCGTGGGTCACCATCATTGTTCATTGATCTTCATCCAGCACAGATTGCAACCACTTCTGATTGCGCGCTCAACTCGACAACATTGTTTGGTCTCGTATGACGTATTTTGCAACAAGAAATGGAAATCACTGAGCACTGCGGCTATCTGGTACCAACTCTCCGTAAGTGTTCAAAATGTGTTCCTGCCGCTGATGGTGTACACAGGATATCAACGGCACATCACGAATCCAAGACGATCTACAGAAACGGGGCACCTCGTTGCCAGCTCCAAGTGACGACAGAAACATGCTACGCGTTGCCACAGCTGCGAGTAGGCCAACGCACGTCGGCATCGTAGGCGCCGGGTTCGCAGGTCTTCGATGTGCCGACGTCTTGCTGCAGCGTGGTTTCAAGGTCACAATCCTTGAGGCTCGGAACAGAGTTGGTGGCAGGGTAGCACAAAGCAATCAGCTTGGGCACCAGGTGGATCTGTAGGTCAGCTTGCCATATTCTGACCACCACCTTGCGTTGCTGTACTTATGCTCATCGTTAGGGGACCCAACTGGATCCATGGAACGCACCAGAATCCAATGCTGCAGCTTGCGAAGCAGACGGACACTTTGTTACATGCCTGGGATGAGGATGAAGCAGCATTGTCATATGGACCAGACGGCAAGCTTCTGGATGACCAGGAAATTGCTGAGTATTCGTCACTCCTGTGGAATGATGGTCTAATAGCCGACGCCTTTCGCTACAGCAACGAGCAGCATAGCGATATCGACTCAAGCCGCAGTCTCCAAGACTTCTTCGCTGAGAAGGCCGCAAAGCTGTTCCAGGATCTACCGAAGGACGAGGCTGAACGTAAACGAAGGATGCTTCTGCTCACCACGCGCATGTGGGGAGCATACATTGGTAGCCCGGTCACGAGGCAGAGTTTAAAGTTCTTCTGGCTTGAAGAATGCATACAAGGTGAAAATCCTTTTGTGGCAGGAACATATGCCAAGATTTTGGAAGCTGTGGCGAGACCAGCACGAGAGAAAGCCGATCTTCGACTGGAAGCGGAGGTAGTTGGCTTGTCACCAGGTGCAGATTCAACAAGCAAGACGACGACAGTTCGACTTGCAGATGGCCAAGCTCTTGATTTCGATGAGGTTGTGGTGACCGTGCCGCTGGGCTTTCTGAAGAGGAACAAGGAGATGTTCAGTCCGCCATTACCGATTCGCCTGTCACAGGCTATCGACAGCATAGGTTACGGTACGCTGGACAAAGTATATATTACCTTCCCATCAGCATTTTGGGATGAAAGCACAAGTACCAACGGCGCCACATCAAACCATACCAATACCTCGCTTGATCGCGTAGGCACGACACCGAACTTTACAGCGACAACGGCCCCACTGCACCAGCCAGCTGATGTTGGCGCAGTTAGAGAAGAGGGCAAGGTAGGTTTCATCCACTGGCTATCACCTTCGTACGCTTCAGACACGAATCCTGAAGGCTGGGATCCGCAGGCCATGAACTTGGCTGCACTACCCAGTGACGCTGCTCATCCCACCTTGTTATTCTACGTCTACGGACCTTGCAGTGAACACATCGCATCCATCGTCAGTACAGCCCAGTCAGATGCAGATCGAGATGCAAGACTGATCGCCTTCTTCCAACCTTACTTTTCGCGCTTACCCAACTACTCAAGCACAAATCCGGCATGCAAGCCAAAAGCGATTCTGGCCACCGCGTGGGCGAATGACAAGTTTGCTGGCTATGGGAGCTACTCCAACTTCCAGGTTGGTCTAGAACGAGGTAACGAGGACATTGAGGTGATGCGGCATGGGATGCCGGAACGAGGTTTGTGGTTTGCTGGAGAACATACTGCATCTTTCGTGGCATTGGGCACAAGTACGGGAGCGTACTGGAGTGGTGAGGCTGTGGCCGAGAGGATCGTAAAGGGTTATGAAGTGGCGAAGTAGCCCTTGGTCTTTTTATAAGGTCACCGCAAGTGGGATCTACTTAGAGCACTGTTCCGTAGGAGCGTCGAAAGGCTTTGGTGTAGATCTCAGCAGACCTCCTACGGATGAAGTGATGGAGGTATATTGGCCCTCTCCGAACAGCTTGCGAAGTCTGCATCGGTCCTTACGAGTCTGTTATATAGAGGATCTGCGTGCCTGACATGAGCCTGTGATGAGGTAACTTTGTGATGTGATACATTACTGTAGTATGGCAGCTTTCGGTCCGCGGGAGAGCCGACGATGACGCCGAGCTGAAGCACGTTGCTGAAACACATGCGGTGTGAGAGTTTCGATACACGAGCACCGAATCCATGAAAGCTCACCGGATGCATGTGTGGTGATTGTCTGGAATGGGAGGTCCAGATCTGATACCACTCGGCAACTTCTGCCGAACCAGAGGCAACAGACAGCACCTTCCGATCCAAGTAATATAAATGCCCTCCACGCAATGCTGCGGGGCATAACGAGCACAAAACAGCAGCCAACGTCCGTGAAACGCCTCCCGCCAACAACCGCCTCGGCAATCCTTTGCTGCATCTCTCTATTGTTATTGGGATCCTGGAGGAGCCCCTAACACAGTACTGTCGCTCACCCGCGGCATAGAGTCAATGTGTGTTCCAGCTCGTCCTTCTGCTGATGGAAACGTTCATTGCTTGAGCTGTCCAACGTCATAACTCCGGCTAAGATAGCTTCACGATTGGCATTGGCAAGCCGGCTGTGCTGTCCATAACCCACTTGCCGCGGGTCGGCATACATAGTGGCATACTGAACACGCAGCGGCTCGTCTTCCTTGGCCCTATACCCTCCTCTTGGCACCATGCCGCGGCCACACATACCTCATCACCTGTCTCTGAACCGTCTCAAGTCATCCTCTTCCACCCATCAACAGAGCAACTCCGGATTGTCCACTCCCCAGCCTCAGAGCCGCAATGAGAGTCCAGCGCGCACACCAGCGGCGGTAGAAGTTGGCAGCATGCACTTACCGAAGAAGCACAAAGATGCAGTCGGTACCTCAGCCACGCCGGCGGCCGACCAGAGAGGCGACCACAAAGGAATGGGTCTGGTGATCAGGGTACATGTGGTCAAGGCACGAAATCTTGCACCCAAGGATAAGAGTGGCACGTCGGATCCATATCTTGTTCTTTCCATAGGAGACGCCAAAGAAGCAACGAGTGTGGTGAGCAAGACGTTGCATCCAGAATGGAATCAGACTTTCGAGTTCCCGGTGGTGGGTGCCGATAGTACACTACTGGAAGCAGTATGCTGGGACAAGGACCGCTTCAAGAAGGACTACATGGGCGAATTTGACGTCATGCTTGATGAAATGTTTGGGTCTGGGCACAACATCACAGAGCCGAGGTGGTTCAAGCTCGAGAGCAGAAGAAGTGGTCGACGGAAGAAGAAGGATCAGAACGTGACTGGCGAAGTCATGCTGAAGTTCACACTGTTCGATCCACTCAATACTGCGGCCACCGCCCAGCAGGTTTTGCAGAAGTTCTATGGTGTGGTGGCAGATATCGGAGATGATGATGACGAGGATGAGGATGACTTACTCAGCAAGATGAACAGCCGTGATCTCGACGACCTGAGCGAAGAGGAAGAGGACGGCGACGATAAGGAGCGATCAGATGAGACACCAGACGACGAAGGTACACGAACACCTGGTGGGACTATGATTCTAGACAGCAACGAGAAGCAGCAGCGCCAGCGGCGGCAGAAGATCAAGAGGCTGAAGCGTAAGAGCAAGCTCAAGACGTACGAGTTCAGCGGTGCGTCAGATGTGGCTGGCGTACTCTTCCTCGAAATCAGCAGGATTACAGATCTACCTCCGGAGCGCAATATGACTCGCACGAGCTTTGATATGGATCCTTTCGTTGTCACGAGTCTGGGCAAAAAGACATACCGAACCAAAGTCGTGAACCACAACCTCAACCCTGTATATGACGAGAAACTTGTCTTCCAGGTGCAGAGGCACGAATTAAACTACAGCTTGAGTTTCGCCGTCGTAGATCGAGACAAATTCTCGGGCAACGATTTCGTTGGCACAGCACTCTTTCCTGTAGAGAAGGTGAGGACCCTAGCACCCGAAGCTGATCCCAAGACTGGTCTATACAAGCTACCTGATCCGGACGCCATCACAGATGCAGACACGAGACGGCGGAAGTGGCGAGTGCCGATGTCTAGGAGTACATCGCAGACTGGGCTCGGCAAAAGTAGCAGGAATAGCTCCCAAACGAACCTCTCAAGGTTGACAAAAACAACTTCTAATTCAAGTCTGAGCAATCTGGCAGCGGCTGGTGATGTCGGTCCTAACAAAGCTGGTCTGAAGCGACAAGATAGCGACTCGAGTTTGATGGAGATCCCGCCAGCAAGACGCCCTGCGCCTACCAGTCATCCCGCATCCTTCAGCTCCACGAACGGACAGTCTGGTCTTGGCTCGGCGCATGAGCAATCTGACACAGATGAGACTGGCTTGCTCTATTACGAGCTACCACTTGAGCTCAAGAACAAGTCAAGGTGGGAGACCAAGCACAGCCCTGTGCTGTACATCAGATGCAAGTATCTGCCATACGATGCTCTTCGCCAACAATTCTGGCGAGTCATGCTTCGCCAGTACGACGCAGACGAGAGTGGCAAGATCGACAAGGTTGAGCTTGTGACTATGCTAGACACTTTGGGCAGCACACTGCACAACAGCACCATTGACGGCTTCTTCAAGCGCTTTCAAGCTGATAATGGTGGCGAGGACGTGCTGACAGTGAATCAAGCTGTCATTTGCCTGGAACGACAGCTCAGGATCAGTCAGGAGACTCACGATACCATGCACATGCCGCACTGGCACAAGAAGAAGTCTGATGCGTCGACCTCGACTGCTCATCTTGGTGTGGTGAATAATAGCTCACCCGAGGAAAGTCCTGGCGGTGGCACACCATACCTTGGAGGCTCCGACAATGGTCCAAGTAACCTAAGCCAAAGCACCCACTCGATACCGACGCTCGAAGTCTCCGATCTTGGCGATGCTGGCGAGCGTGGCGACAGGTTACCCGAGGACGATCTGGCCAATACAGCCTCACAACCTAGTGCCGCTCCAGCTACGCGGTCGCCGGAACTTAGCACTTCGTCCTTCGACGGCGAAGGATTCGACGACGACAATGAGAGCAAGGTAGAGCACGTCGTCGAAATTCACGAGTGCCCGATCTGCCACCTGCCACGTCTCTCACGCGGTAAAAGGACTACTGATGCCGACATCATCACTCACATTGCTACATGTGCAAGCAGCGATTGGCGAGCTGTCAACAATCTAGTCATGGCTGGCTTCGTCACAAGCAGTCAAGCACAGCGCAAGTGGTACAGCAAGGTGATCACGAAGGTATCTTACGGTGGGTACAAGCTGGGTGCGAACAGCGCAAATATCCTGGTGCAAGACCGACTTACGGGTATGATCAATGAAGAGCGCATGAGTGTCTATGTCCGACTTGGAATACGACTGCTTTACAAAGGTCTGAAGAGTAGAGACATGGAGAAAAAGCGGATTCGAAAACTGCTGCGGTCTTTGTCATTCAAGCAGGGCCGCAAGTATGACGACCCGAGCTCTGCCTCACAGATTCCAGGCTTTATCAACTTCCATCAGCTTAACATGGCCGAGGTCTTGCAGAAGGCGGAAGAGTTCAAGAACTTCAACGAGTTCTTCTACCGTAAGCTCAAGCCTACAGCACGCCCTTGCTCCGCACCAGACAACCCGCACATTATCGTCGCTCCTGCCGATTGCCGCTCCGTCGTGTTCAACCGCATGGAGGAAGCACAACGCATCTGGGTGAAGGGGCGCGAGTTCAGTATCGAGAACCTGCTAGGTGATGCCTACCCACAAGACGCCAAGCGTTATCACAGCGGTGCGCTAGGCATCATGCGCCTGGCGCCGCAGGACTACCATCGCTTTCACATCCCGGTGGATGGCATCATGGGCGAGCCGAAGCTGATTGATGGTGAGTACTACACTGTCAATCCGATGGCTATCCGCAGTACCTTGGATGTCTACGGCGAGAACATCCGTGTCATTGTACCGATTGATTCTGAAGTGCATGGAAGAGTGATGGTGGTATGCGTCGGTGCTATGATGGTCGGTTCCACCGTCATCACGCGGAAGAAGGGTGACAGAGTCAGGCGAGCCGAGGAGCTGGGCTATTTCAAGTTTGGTGGAAGTACTTTGCTACTGCTCTTTGAGCCCGGTGTTGTCAAATTTGATGATGACTTAGTTGGCAACAGCAATAGTGCTTTGGAGACCTTGGTACGTCGCGCTGCTTTTGCTGTGTCGTACCCTACATGCTAACAACTTGATCAGGTTCGTGTTGGCATGTCAATTGGTCACTCGCCGAGCGTTGCGGCATACATGCCGGATATGAAGAAGGACAACCCGACTCAGGAGGAAAAGCAGGAAGCGCGACGAAGAATCGAGGGGAGCTTAGCACCAAGTGCTGGTGCAGGCGTGGACCTGTCTATGCAGGTGAAGTAGGAAAAGTTTACGAGGCTATGGCTCAAGCATGGGTGGATTGTTGAAGCCGCGACATAATGATGAGATATGACTTGCATTGAGTACTGGGTTGAGAGCATTTCTTTGCATCTATGGCGTTAGGAACTATGTCGGGACAAGCACGAGCTGATGCCGTTGCCCTGCATCCCTACCTGAGGTAAATAAAAGCTATGAGTCGTTTTCCACGATCCCTGAATTAATAGACTTGCTTGGGCAATCCCATTGCCATCTGGTCGTGAAAGCCTGATCTGCTGGCACTCTCAGCGCTGCGCGACTTTCTATCGACACGTGCACTTTTATCTTCGTCCTTTGAATTGCCACATTCGCTCTCGGCCTTTTAGTCTTTGGGCAGTAGCCCACGCAAGCTGAGATCGTAGACCACGTCTTCGACTTCTCTGCTTTTGTACTTCAGCCTGTGCGAGGGTCAGCGAAGCTATATCTTCGTCATAAGGAGAGAAGCCATAGATGGCTTACCCATCACTACGCTTCCTCAAGGTGTCGTTCTTGAGATTGAGAATTTGGAAGCCGGCATGGACATCCTTGATGAACTGAGAGATCTGAAGCGGACGGCGGTGGTCCCCAAGTGTGACTGAGTTACGGGCTAGGCGAGCCTAGTGGACAATCAGTGTATGCTTCGCAGGTGTGCATGCCAGGCTAGGGAACGTACGAGCTCATCGGCCAAAGATATCAGTGCAAGGAGGTACTCTTCGATTGTGAGATGGAAAGTGTCGCGGTCCTTGACATTGACAGGTACTATGCACCTCGTCAGCTCAGCTTTGTCAAACATTTAGATGCGGTCGAGCGTTAGGTCATGCCATACCACCCATGATGCTGCCCACTTCTTCCATGTTCAGTAACTGTCCGGTGTCACCCTTACCGAAGCCACCTAGCCATCCACAGAAGAGGATAGAGAAGCACTACATTCGTTAGTGGAACGACGCGATATGGCTATGGGAGGTACCCACAGCGTCCTGAACATGTCTCGTCCAGGCATAGTTGAACTTGTAGTAAGGATGTTTCGAAGCGACTTCAGACAGCCTCTGTATCGTGACAACTTCTTTCTCAATATTGGTTTGCGCTGCGCTGAGGACGCTTGGTACTGTGCATCGTTGTCAGCTGTCAATCCTGGCAAGGGAAACTCTTGATGAATAGTCCATCGTACAGTCTGCTGTGGCGGTCGAATGTGATCTTGATAGAATTGCTTGGGTGACGCGATCTAGATGCTATCAACCAATAATCCTATTCGCGAGAGGATGCTATGTATACCTTGCTTCTCGAGTTCTTGCACAATATCACGAAGCGCCTATGCCGTTTGCTCGCATCAGCACAGATCAAATCCAATGGCCATGGGACGAAGCCCTACGTCTTTGACGGCTGTATCTTCGTCTATCTTACGCTGTAGACTCTCGAAAACACCGCTCTGTATCATTCCGGTGCCGTTATTGGCCATGATGAAGATGCTGCCTATTCACTATTGTCGTGGTCGTCGGGAAAGAGTCTGCGGAGACAGCGCGAGGTCGAAGCTTTGTTTGACCTCACATCCATAAATTCTTCACGCTTCAATCTCAACATCGCTATGATGAGGTTCTACACAGATCTTCGTCTTCTACACCACTGTCGAATCAAACAGCAATACTCAATGCCATTGATCCTACACAACTCCATCCATAAGAATGGCTGGGGCCACAGCCTTGAAGATGCACACATCAACGACGTTATTTTCTATACATGTCTTCGTGCAACCCAAAGCGGCCAGTGCAGTTCCACATCGCGACGGCTAATGTGACCCTTCCACATCCAGCTCATGTCATCTGGAGAGTCTACCACATCTGGAGCCATGTCCGAGGCCCGTCAAACGAATCCAACTCCCAGTCACGCGATGGTGGCTTTGCGGAAACTCAATATTGCAACACAACAAGACGACGCTGTTGGCGCACAACCAACACCACAGCTGGCATATTGTGGCATGGCTCCCCGCGAAGGAGACAGATATGCTCATCCTCGTAGTGACTAATCGTATACCACTACCAAATAGGCAAGACGTGCTCGCGAGCTCTGTATGGATCGCCACTCTTGGCCCCTATATCCAAGGCGCAGCCTTCCAGGAACCTTAGGTAGAGGCCCTTGCATGTTGCAGAGCCTCAGGCTATCACGAACCCGACAGCGCCTCTCGATTGGGTACGGTGGCAAATGACTGTGCTTCCGCGCACGAGGGTTTGAGCAAGTCTAAACGAGTACGTGCCGAGACAAAGGTGTGACTGAAACAAAATCTAATGTACTGCCGAGTTCCCGATGCGTTCCTCTGGTCATCCATGCTTGTCCTGTATCCTCCCATGCCTGTCTTGTGTCCTCCCATGCCTGTCTTGTGTCCTCTCATGCTTGCGAACCGCTGAACCAGCAGCGGATTGTGATCTTCTATATCCCCTTCCTTAATCGTACACATAGCGCCCAAATCTCGATCAACAGATGCGAACAGCACAGCCACATCAGCGGCGCTGCAAGTTCCATTTCGCAGCGAACCATGTCTGGAACGAGACGGGCCGCACATCTGGGAATGCCTCGTTCATGTTCGCCGGCTCTGGAAAGTCGTACTGACCTTCTGTTGTAGCGATCAGGGCATGCAGTCGGATCTGTAGAGCTGGATCACGACGAGCTGTAGCAACTTCTAGTGCTGCACGTAATGTTGCTGGATTGTGCCATGAGATGGGATTGAACGGTTGACCTGTACCGATATTAGTGGATTTGCCATGTGTACTGTGTAACATGCCGACGTACCCTTCATCTGCTGTACTGTAGCGATGAGATCCTTGACAGTGATGCGTTCACCGCACATCCGCAGCTCAGAGGGCCATCGTGGCATGTCCAGTGCTTTCGTAACAAACTTGGCAACGTCCTGCGCTGAAGTCATGCAGATGGTCACGTTAGGCAGGTTGTTCGCATCGAAGGCTGGTGCTTGAGCACTCATGGTGCGACAGTTCATGATGTAGTCTCCTTCGTTGCTAAGACCAGATCCCAGTCCCATACGGGTCTGCCGAAGACCATTTGGCTGGAACCGCTCATACAGAATGCCGCATACGAAGACAGTGGTCTCGATGTGTTGACCGTAGTATGCCATCCAGCGTCCAGCAGCCGTCCGACCACGATCGAGTGGGCTGGTCTCTGGTCGTAACGACGGTGGGCCTTCGAACTCCGCTGGTGCAAAGCGCCGGACACGAACTGAGATGGCAGCTCTGATGAGCTCGATCTGGTTCTGACCTGTCACGGTGGATATGACGGTGTCGATGCCTCGTAGGGCGAATTGTAATGTTTGTATGTTAGCGTAGTCGACGACGATGACCTGATGATCACGACTGAGTTCAGGTTTCTCCTTGGTATCGTCAGCATGTTAACATTATGAAGGCCAGGCTGGCCGATGATGATGCTTTTACTTCTCTTGAGAGCAGGACGACATGATGAGCCGTGTCCTGCTGGACGAAGTGTGCGATGAAGCGTGCAAGGCCACCTGTACCGGCCACAGCGATCCGCATCATGGATCCTGACATGTCGTGCTCAGCAAAGCCGGAAGCTTGTCGTGATCGATGGTCTGCAAGAATGGGCCTTCGATCTCTCGCCATTATAGCCGTTGTCTGTCTTGTGTAACGATGTATCGATGACACATGCCCAGTACACGTGGCCTCCAGGTTACAATGCAGATTGTAGGCCCCAAGCCGCACGGTGAGCCGCACAGTGGTGACTTCTTGCTGCTCTCGACCGCAGTCGTCTGCATGTTGGTCCAGGGGTCAAGAGTGATAGAGGTAGTCAAGCCCTTGCCAACAGTCGTCCTTGTTGCCTTTTTCGTGAACCGAAACGGGCAGTCGCCACCTGTTGGTAAGCTTGCAGTGAATGTTGTAAGCTGCGGCAGGAGCATCGGTGTATCGTGGCTTCCGAATCTAACAGGCAGCGGGGATCGTCGAAGGATGACAGTATAGCATTGACTTGACCAATGGTTTGAGTTAGGTGCCTCGCTCGTAGGTAGGAGGATGCCGCAGCACGTGGAGTACGGATCAGGGAAGATAGTTTGGTCAGGCTGCCGTGACCCGTCAGCTAGGATGCAACCCTTGGATCTAAGAGTGGCTTGCCGAGATTGAGACTGTAGCCTATTGTGAGTCAGAATCGAGCTGTCCGTCGTCGTCGTCGCTCAATCAGCGTTATCTGTCTGTTGGTGCACCAAGTCAACCGTGCTTGGGCGAGGAGAAAATCGGAGGCCGTGCGTCAACAAACAAATAGGCGAGCGAACAATAATAAAAGAAAAAGGAGATCGAAAGTAGCCAAACCGGAATGTAGTTGTACACAGATGACCGAGCGAAGTCGCCGTCAACATGATTCCTTCTAGGCATGGTCAATGATGACAATTAATTGATACTGAGGATGACGCTTGCAAACTAAGGCCATCAGTACCACAGAATCTGAGGTTCACGTTCGTAATCTGTGTAGTCACAGTCGAAGAGTGCTGTTCCCTGCATGGGGCCACGGCATCGCACGTAGCGGAGGCCGATGGGAGGTATCGTTGCAATCGATGTGATTCGAGCGCCGTTCATGGCTCTTATTGCACCTTCACCGGTCTGTATCCTAGCACAAGCGAACGTGACCAGTAGTGGATACAGATATGTTTTTAGCTCGGCATTGAGTTTCGTGCCGAAAAAGCGCAAGCATGGTGCAACTATCGGAGTCCAGCTGTCCAGTGCTTACCGTTTGCTAGATCTGTTTTCAGCAGCTGGAGGTGCGACCACTACTAGAGCGCAATGAATAAAGCATATTCCTCGTCGTTCCAAGCCTATGGACGGGCTTGTGCAGAGGCAGCATCCGCTACAGCCCTACAGCAAGGTGAATTATGCGCACGTGGACGTGATACTTCAGTATGCCATGCATTCGCTCACCAGATAGCGTGGCTGCGGCCACTCCGATGAAATCTGTGGGGTTTAGACACTGTCGCATACGGCAGGAGCGAAGACCCCTTGGGCAATAGATCGTCGTCCAACGAGGCCGGGCTACAGATCGTGGGGTAGCAGGATATGGATGCTTATTGCAGGCCGTACACATGACTTATCCACAGGAAGCACCTTTGGCCGTTGCCCAATGCTAGAAGTGCCATAAGACGGCCATACCGTGGTCGATCCAAGTATCCGTGATCGCAGCGGACGTATGCGGTCTTTCGAGCTCCGGAGCGATCGGCATGGACTGGCCGATGGTGAGTTGCGTGATAAACGTGAGCAGCTGCAAGATGATGCAGATGCGACGATCACATCGGTAAGGTGTACGCCATACACCTGAAGGATTCAGCCCTACTGCGATGCTGGGCTCCTTCCAGAGTCATCGGTATCTGACGGCAATTCTTGGTCACGTGATCTGGATCCAGTTTCGCGATTGTGCAAGGGTCTTGTCGTGATTCGTGGAGAGCTTCGAAGGTCTATTGTCAGCATACCATGGCCAGCAGTCGAGCAAAAGATGTCTGGCGCGTTGTCTGGAAGGCGCGGTCAATGCTGCTCATCCTTGTCGACAGCACGAAGGATAAGGACAGGCTGGTGAACATGTTGAGAAGTGCGAAGATGTCAGAAATACGCGGAGTTGTTCTCGGAATGGAGCCGAACATTAAAGTCCGTGCTCAGCGCGTTTTCGGCGCGTCATTCGTCTCATCGAATAATGGATAACAACACCGCGTCCGACTTCACCTCTTCTCCAGCCAGCAAACGGTTCAATGGACGGCCTACCAAGCAGTGCGAATCACTATGCATTCCTTAACCATTCACCCAACACACTACCACACAATCTACCACCAGACCTCGACGACAGGCCGCTGGGCCGCCAGAAGCGGAAGAGGACTAGGTAGGCCTCAAATTACCACAGATATGGCATATGCTGACCCAGCCCAGTCCCGATGACCAAGCAGCTCTTGAGGCTGCTTACAAGCTTGACCCGAAGCCCGATAAGGCAGCACGTCTGGAACTGGTAAAGAGGGTGGCATTGGGCGAGAAGGAAGTGCAGGTGAGCATTTACATTTGGTCATGTGTGGCAGATACTAAGTGCGAGCTCTAGATATGGTTTCAAAATCGACGTCAAAGCTCTAGGCGGAAGTCACGGCCACTCTTACCACACGAGATTGTCCAGTATCAGCTTGCTCGACAAGGGTCTTTCTCTCAAGATCCAAACATGAGCTTCATGAGCTCGCAGTCTGTGAGCGTGGAGGACGAGAGCGAGGTGGTAGAAGACAATGCTCAGCGCCAGCTTCAAGTCGAGGGCGAAATTTACAACACAGGCTTAGCAGCAAACGTGCCAAGCCCTGCCACTGCTGAGTCCGTACCAAAACAGTCTGTGGGTAACAACTCCCCTGCTATCAGCTTGTCCGGCAGTGTCGAACACACTACTGAGGTCAGCTTGATTGCATCTGCAAAGGATGCTTCACCCACGAATCAGTTGCCGGCAATTCTTCAGCATGTTGAGCACCCTGTCAGCATTTCAGCCGTGCCACGTGCTACACCCGGACCTCCGCAGAGCATATTCACTGCAGCCCTCCCATCTACGATAGAATCCAGCAAACGACTAAAGAAGTCGCGATCCTTTGTGAGGCTGTCTATGTCCTCGGATGGAAGAGCATCCATCTCCACCCAGAACACGCTATCACCGTCGCCACCACGACCACGTCCCCAGGTGCATCTGGTCGACTCCAGCCGTAAACAGCAGCAAAGCGCACATATTCCCGAAGGTGGCCAGAGCTCACCATTCGTCAGTCACTCAGCCCTGCAGCGATCAAGCAGCGGACGATCTCGTGATAGCCGTGCATGGGAGTTCTGGTGCGACAAGGACTCGCGGACGGAGCTGGAGACCCAAGCTGAGAAAGACTCGAGTGGTTCAGCTGCTGACGCCATTGGTCTGTTGAGGTCTGCTTCTGGAAGAAGTGTTCTGGGCACCATTCCGTCGAAGCGAAACTCACTGCTCTATGGCAGACCTTCGGATGCGAAGCGGTCGAAGCTATTGGATGAGAACCGGCCACGTTTGAAAAGGTCTAGCACTTCCCTCCGACGGCTGCAGGGTGATAAGCACACTCTCAAAAGTGTCAAGGGCGGGCCAGGACTCAAGCACGCTAAGTCTGCGGTGTCAACATCCATACCGGCCAACGATTCTGACAAGGAGAATTGGTCGCCTGAAGGAGATCGTCCGCTCGCTCACCCTTCAGCACTGTCAAGGACATCTGGCAATGCAGGCAGTCGGCGTAGGAGCAAATCGAATCTTGGACGCAAAACGCTTGACGAGAACGCGGACCCGGAGGCTGACCCAGAGCTGGCAGCTTTCATGCGTAGTGGACGGCAGAGTAACAGTATGTCGTCTGAAGAGGACATGGACTGCGTGCAGGGTCTTTTGTCCTTGAGTCAGGGCAACTGGAAGTAAGCTCTGGCCAACTTGGCTTTCACGACATTTGGTTGGAGATTACACAACTAGGCTCTATCATACAGCTATAACTACGATTGGACATGGATGCCCACCTTACTTTCTTTCTAAATTTAGATTCTGATGTGTGGAACGACTCGCTTGTCAACATTACCAGGGTCATCATACTCTCTGGGTGAATGCCTATCAGTGCCACCGATGAAAAAAACGAGAAGTCTCCGCATACCATTTGTTTCGCATAGATATATCGCCAGCAAAAGCCGCCTCCGAGCGTGCCAAGTCCGTCATCGATCGTAATCTGATGATCTTGTCCTTCCTGCAATACAAGGGCTGGCCGCTAGTCGACACGGCGTGTTCCGATATAATGAAAGTCCGTGAAGGACCGCCAATAAGCAGCACCGCTACGAGGACGCAGTACCACGCCAGCACGTCGGAGCTCTTATGCGGATGCGGCCGAACAACGTCACCCGTCGCTGTACGGTGGACGATACCCGTGCCCGGCAGAATCCACAGCTAATCAATTGTGGGAATCATGAACAGTGGCATGAGTTGATAGTGGGCAGCGCAGTTTACAGCATCTACCAACAAGCTGGGATATGTACCTCTAATCGTATGGGCTGTATTCTCCCTGAACCTATGGAGATGCCGGTCAAGCTCAGCTAAAAGTTGATAATGCGCATTGCTCACGACCGAATAACATAGTTGCAGGCAATCTGACCGTCTGCAGCCGCATCGTTCGATATATCGCAAGCTTCTCACCTCCACAAGCACCTCTCTCACCACCGACCAAGGCATTCTACTTCAAGGTGAACAGTACCTTCCCCTTCTTTCCCCCGTCCTGCTCCTCCAGCCTCCTACAATACCAGCTGCAACCTACGAGCCAAGCCCTCAAGATTTCGGCCCAGTGGCAATGCTGAACTGCACTCAACATCGCCGACCCCTGATCCCCACCTTCAAGCGCACTCTTCTTGCCAAAAGCCTCGCTCAGCTCTTTCGGGAGTCGCGGTGGCTTGCCGTACTGCTTGACCAAGTAGACGCAACGATTTCTGTAAGATGAGCGACTGCTATAGGCGTCGACATCGATGTGCGTGCCGCAAAGACGTAGCCACGGCTCGATCGTAACCCGCGCGCTCGCCATGTCGAAGTCCGGGTCGACGCTGAGATGGATTTTCACCTTGAGCGCTTTGGGAGCCAGGTACTCCTGTTGACGAGCACTATCAAAGATCGGCAGCATATAGGCGAAGTCGAAGTTGTGCACGTGATAGTGCTGTTGCCCTGACGCAGCCTGGCATCGTGCCTCGTACATCGGTAGGGTCTCCGAGCGGATTGTCCCGTGTGGCGGCGAGGATGGCAGGTCCACGTATATGTTCGCCTTGAGTGTTCATCCACGTTTCGGTGACTTTGCCGATGGCCATGTCGTAGATGGTAATGCGGAGCTCCGCCGAGAGGCTGAGAAAGGAGGTTGGCATGTTGGCTATAGCTAATTGCTTGTTGGTGTGGCTGTTGATTTGTTGTGGAGAGTGAGTGCGAAGAGTGTGTGCGAAGCGTGAGTGCAAGAGAGGACTGCGAACGTCGAGTGCGAGGACAGCAAACTATGCGAAGGGACCGCGCCTTATAGGCCGTCGAGTCCATTGACGAGCTAGCTCCGATGCTCAACATCACATCACATGACAGAAAAGTCGGCCAGGCAGCAATGGCGCCCATATGAAGTGAATCACCACTCCAGGTGTGCTACAAGTAAGCAGAAGATCTATTATACAACCACATACCTGGACGCCATCGCTATGCACATATCTTCCCCGAAGAACACTAAAAGTACATCTCTCGTATCGTCTCACGGTGCTTCACTATCCCAGCGTGAGACCTGAGCATACCGCCTAATCTGTTCTCCGCCCACCCGAAGTCATTGTCAAGCAGCAGCTCCGTATAAGCGTACAAGCCTGCGTCGAACAATCCGGGTTTGTCTTGATCAAAGAACCATTGCTCATCACCCAGTAGCTCTGCCAATGCAGCAAGAGCTTCCTCTGCTCCCCGGAAAATCTCATCTTCGTCGATTGTATTTGATGGTGAGGAGGAGGAGTTTGACTTGATGATCTCGGCGGAGGCGGATGTGTGAAGCTGATGGGCCATAGCGAGTTGGACAAATGAGTTGCTTGAGCAGGGAGCAATGTACAAGCGATGCAGGAGGGGGTAGTTGGCTGAATCGAGATAGAGTTGGTAGAGCTGCCATTCGTATTAGTCGCCAATCACATTCCAACATCTTCGTATGAAGCCACTCACCCAAGCCCGTCGTATCACATGATCAACCAGGCTCGCATAAGCCTCATACCGTACGTCCTCCTGTACCTCTTTGCTCTTCACCTTCTCCTTCTGCTGCACAGCAACCCACCGCTTCAACTTCCCACCCACCACCGGCGCACCCCTCCCCTTCTTCGCATCCGAAGTCGGCAGTAAAAACGGCAAACTCCCAGAAGGCGAAGCATGATTACTGCTCGGAACAGTAACGAACTCCAACCCTTCGAATCTCAAAAAAGCCTGCCATTTCAAGCAGCTAGGGTTGAAGCTCGGTTGTCCCCTGTACGCCGCCTCGTCCGTGGTGAAGATATATAGGGCATTCCTCCGCCGCTCAATCTTCCCCGAGCGCAGTGGTGCCGCGTTCTCCGGATATGTGACCAGAGGAGTTTGGTCAAAGATGCGCTTCAGAGGTGGTGGGAGGCGGAAGAGGGAATCCCAGATCGCGGAGATCGAAGTTCTGGCATCCTGCTGCTTGGTGGTACCAGGGAATTGTTCACTATCATCGTTCGTCATGGCCATCCATTGTTTTGGCGACGCTCGTGTAGGCGCAAGGGCAAGAAGCTCCTCCCACAAATTGTTAGATCCTAGCGGCGATCATCCGGCCGAAATCCGGAGCTTCTTGCCCGATAAAATGCCCCTGTCCGAGATCATGGTGCAATTGTTCTTTAACGAAGTGGCATACGACATAGCTGCGATCACGGCAAGGGACACGTGGATCTGTCAGGTCCCGCGGCAGAAAGCTCATACAAGGACGTCAAGCATAGAACCGGGATAGGCATACATAGGCAGCTCGATACTAGGCGTGTTTCTTTGTCTCGAACAACCACATCCTGCCCTGGTCACCGAGTATTCCGTGGTCTAACAAGTAAGAATATATCGTGAAACTCATCACACCTCAAACACCGCCCCACCCCCACCGTAACCACCATCTACCTCCCTCCCCTCCATCAAATCAACCCTCCACCCCCTCCACCCCTCCAACCCCCTCTTCGCCTCCCTAACCCTCTCAAGCCTCCTCTTCGCCTCCTGCTCCTGCGCCAAACGAAAAGCATCCGCATCGAAAACCTCATCATTATCATCATCCAACAACCCCAGACTCTGGCCCCTCTCCCTCTGCTGCTGTGTTGAACTCGCTTCCCGCGGCCGACCAGTAAAAGCACTGATGCCCGAGGTGATGATATCCTGGAAGTTGGAATGTTGGCGCGGTATGCTTCCCAATCGATTCCGCGTGCTCGCAGAGCCGTTATAAGACCCATTGGTCAGATCCACATCCTCGTAGTCTTGCCCTTGATCCTCCATACCAGGTTGTATTTCCACCCGCTTATCACGCCAGACACCGCGGCGAAGATCAAATGTCTCGGCCTCTAAAGCTCTGATACGGGCTTGTAGGGCACCCGTCTCCGTCTCTTCCTCCAAGAGCTCGAATTCCGAGGCGTCCCGGACGTGGGAGCCGCGTTCTCTTCTCCGCAGCTGGTTACGTAGGTCGGTGAGCTCTTTGTCCTTTACATTGCTGGTGTTTGTCGCATCGCGATGCAGTTTTGTTAGGGCCTCGATCTTCTGCTCGAGAGTGATGGCGCGCTGCTGGGCGGTGTCTAGATTGCTGTTCGCTGTCCGCAGATCCGATTCGAGTACCGTAATACGCTTGGTAAGAGCCTCGGGATCTTCCTTCGCGGCTATCGTCTCGTCGCTGGGGAAAGCCATAGAGACCTTAAGCTGCTCCAATTCTTGCCGATATGTCTCGGTTGTTGAATCGGCCATCTTGGAGCGCTCCTCGAGGTCCTTGATAGCAGTATCGCGTTCGCTCATAGTCGACTGTAGGCTAAGAAGCTGATTACGGATTGTGCTTAGCTCTAGCTCAAGCGACTCCATGGCTGATGTTTTCGAAGCGAGTTCCTGGCTGTGGTTCGGTGTGACGGTGGACATCCGTCTATTACTACCCTTGGCCGCCGTCTGAGCCTGAGCCAGCTGTCTCTGCACACCAGCAAGCTCATCCTTCAGCTTGTCTGCCTCCTTGGCCTTGCTCCTCAGCTCCGCCGCATCACTGCCTTCCTCTCGCACGCTCTCCAGCTCCTCCTCGACCTTTGCCAATCGGGTCGCGCCTTCCTCCTGTTGCTCTCTGTACGCCTTGCTCTCCTTCTCTAGCTCCTCGATCCGCGCAGCCTGCTTCTTGTACAGATCTTGGACTTCTGCTCCTGGACCTGCACCGCCTTGTCTGAATGATTCGGATCGCTGTTTGGACTGGATAGGCAGGGATGGTTGCCGCTCGAGCTCAGACTTCTCGCTCACATCCTCCTCGCCATCTGCTTGCGCATCATCTGCAACTGTCGTCTTGTCGTCGACAGTCGTGGTTGCGTCGCCAGCATCCTCCACTTGCGCCGAACCCACCACATCGTCTGGCTTGGCATCGCCGGCAGCTTCCTTGTCGCTCTTCTTCTTGCCCGTCTTTTTCGTCTTCTTCGCCTGTTCCTTCTTTAGCTGTTCGAACTGTCTCTCATATCAGTGATTATTCTAGTAACAGGGGTATCCTAAGCTGCTCATACACGCTTCTTGGCCGCAGCAAGCTTCTCGGCTTTCTCAGCCTCGGCGTCCGCCATTGTGATTGTGGTCGTATGGGGAGACAGTTGTTGTAGTTGCCAAGTTCTGAGCGAAAGCTATCGAGTCCAAGGGGTAGTTGTAGCATGAAACAGCTGTCTCGCGTGCCCGGATCAGATCCGTACCACAAGTTTCACTAGCCACATTCACCCACAACTTTGCACCTTCCTTCTTTCCCGCCATCCAACACATATCGGAGTCATACTCGTGCTGAGGGGAGCCTATAAGCAGTGACATGATAGAAAGGAGCATCTCTGCTAGGTTGACGATATCATAGGAACGGCTCGACGAAACTCATGTCCTTCACGGTCTTCCTTCGTGACTCCATCGTTAGACGATAACCAATATACCACTACACGGCACGAACAGCATTTGTACGACGACACTATGAGCTCGCTAAATGAGGGGACTCGATGATGCAAAGCCTCGCCAATCACTACCTCAACACGGAAAGACGGCCATCCCATGAGCCCCATTCAGCCTATCCTCTCCAGCCCTCTTCACCACATCAACATCCAACGTTCGCAAGAGCTCCATGGACCACACCACACAAGACCAGTCGCATCAGCACTACTGGCGCGCACCACGCCTAATCTCGACACTCTTCTGAAACAAAGCACACTTCGCCTCCCACACCGCCCCCTCCTCCGCCTCCAACCTCTCCATCAATTCCTGCAAATGCGTCTCCATCGTAGCCACCTCATTCGGCTCAAGATCATCCCGAACATGCATCTCAAGATCCTCCTTCTTCCTCCTCGTAACCAACATCACAGCCTCCTCCCCCTCCAACAAATCCTTCAGACGCTGATACACATCCTTCTCCTCCTCGCTCGCCACCCTCCCTCCACGTTGCCATTCCTGCGAATCCAGACCGTACTGCCGTGCGATTTGGATCTTCTGGAATTCCTGGTGGGGAAGGGATTGGCTGCATGCGTAAGTCGCGATAGACGACTTGTCGAGAATGGTCTTGATCTCGCTCCACATTCCCCGGATCCAGTCGGACTTCTTCGCGAGCGAGGGGATATAGCCACTGTGTAAAATGTAGACGAGGCGTTTGTCGGCGTACCGGGTGGTGGAGTTTTGGAGGAAGAGGGTCTTGTTCACGAGGAAGCGGAACCAGATCATCAAGCCGTCGGTGAGGTCTCCACGTGCTGTGCGGTCGAAGGTGCAGTAGATGGCTAGGGAGCCGTTGGCCGTGAAGTCTGCTAATTGAGAGGGCGTCATGGCGTTGATGTGGGCGATGGCGGGGGAGAAGTCGAAGCTGTGGGCTGTGAAGCTTGGGCTACCTGCTTCCGGTGGAGACGGTGGCGGGTTTGCTGTTACTTCTGAGGGGATGTTGTCGCCTTCTGTGGTTGGTGCGCGCAGTGTCGAGGCGTGGGCGGCTTTGCTCGTGCCGGAACTGCTGGAAGTCAGGTCTGCCTTGCCTTTGCGGCTAGAATGAGGCTCGGCTGTTTCGTTGTTGCCGTCACAAGTCAGTAACGACGTCGTTGGCTTGAGGTCGGACATGATGACTTCGTGGGTCCAGTGAGAGTGTGAGTAGTGCTGAAGAATATAATCTGGATCTCAATGGCTACTTATCCCTGATTTGCTGTCCTTCTCCCATGTGAGCAGGAAAAACGACTAAGATCATCAGCTTTCATTACTTTCTTTATAAACAGAAGACCAAGGAGTTTGCTGTAGCGGGCTGCGGCATTGCTGCAGAGCTCATTCAGCTTCATCCACATGCAAACGGCTCATTCATAATCCACATCATGCTCTGCTCGAGAAACTACTGATGGCTGCGTCAAGCAAAGCATCGACTGCAGCAGATCGTGACGGCGCAGTGAGGCAACTAGATGATACTAATATGAAAAGCTATCGAGGCGACGGACAAGCAAGATCTGAGGATGAAGACCTGGGATGCGTCGACATTGTAGACTCGTACACCTTCACGTCCAATATCGCTTTGCGCTGTCCTGGTCGAGACCGAGATCGTAGAACAGGGGTGCATGCATTCATGAGTTCGTGAATTGTGCTTGATTGATGGAATTCGCCGCTGGTAGCCACCCAGCCATACTATGGGATCGTTGCCACGATAGCATGAGGGAAACTTGCATCTACGCTCAGAGAGGCACCCAGGAGTCTGATAGTCTTGTCCCGTTGTTGTGGCGAGATCAGAGCAGTCGTGTATGCTGGTGTGGTGAAGCATGAGGTGTGGTGAAGTTCACGTGCGTAGCCCCACCACATCCCGCTTCTCCATGCATTCACCTGCATCTGCCTCGTCAACTCGTCACCCTCAATCTTTGTCCAAGAAGACCACGAAGTCATATACATATCAGTATGCCTTCTGCTGTTCTTACCGCCAACGACCAAGGAGGACCCCAAACAACCGCAAAAGCAATTCCAAAGCTGATTCCCAGACGGAAACCTCAAACCGCTGACCAACCAGTCAACCCACCACCAAGCACACCCTCACTGCCCTTACCACCACCACTCGACAGCCATGTATACAGCCACCCAACCCGCCGGATCCTGTCAGAGCGCGATCACAAGCTATTCCTCGCATCGCCCACCCACGACCTAATCGTCAGCTTCGTCTTCCACCTCTCCGATGCAGCTGGAGATCAGACGGTCAGCGGGGTGAAGCAGCTACCAATCGCCAAGGACCCAGCCATCGTCGCTCTACTGGCAGTTTTGGACGAAGCAGAAGAAAGACTCAAGCAATGCCCAGCACAAGACACAGGATCACGCTTCGGCAACCCAGCCTTCCGCGACTTCTTACAGCTAGTAGAAGAATCTTCCCCAGCATGGCACAAGAAACTAGGTATTACCAACGACGGCGCCATCAACGAAATCTCCGCCTACCTCGCCCAAAGCTTCGGCAACGGCACACGCATCGACTACGGCTCCGGCCACGAACTAAACTTCATCCTCTGGCTGCTCTGCCTGCGCCAACTCTCCATCCTCCCGGACTCCATCTTCCCCGCCCTCGCCCTCCTAATCTTCCCGCGCTACCTGAAACTCATGCGCGACGTGCAGAGTACATACTACCTCGAACCGGCCGGCTCCCACGGCGTCTGGGGTCTAGACGATTACCAATTCCTGCCCTTCTTGATCGGAGCCAGTCAGTTGGTCGATCATAGGCATATTCGACCTTTGAGTATTCATAATGAGATGATTGTCGATGAGTGCGCGGGAGACTATCTCTACCTGGATCAAATCAAATGGGTCAATGCGACGAAAACGGTACAGGGACTACGCTGGCATAGTCCAATGCTCGACGACATCTCCTCGGCGAAATCATGGAGTAAAGTGGAAGCGGGTATGCGTAAGATGTTCCTTGCGGAAGTCTTGGGAAAGCTACCAGTGGCACAGCATTTCCTCTTCGGCAGCTTGCTCCCCGCGGCCGAGGGAATGAGTCAAGATGCTGAGAGTAGAGTTGGGGAGGAGGATGTAGGGGAGGTAGAGGTGACGGTCGATGGGATGAAGCATATGCATAGTGCTAATAGCTGGGGCGATTGCTGTGGGATTAAAGTGCCTTCTGCTGTCGGGGCGAGGACGGAGGCGAAGAAGCATGGGCAGGAGCCCGGGTTGAGGAGGCTGCCTTTTGATTGAGGGGATGCGTAACGTCTACCTTACTTGCATGCACGCCTCGCATCGCAAACTTCCCCTTGGATTCTAAACAGCGCCTCTGCTCAAGAACAGCCACGACAGCCACACTTTCAACGAGCCTTGCGACGTGGATGTCGACGACTGCCGAACATTGCCGCTCGCTCTTTGAGAAATGACTGCTGTGGGACCATCCCTCTCAAAAACATGCAGACTGTTTCTACGCATCGACATGGCGTCTGGAGTACAAACAGTGATTTCCAGAGCTGTAGCTGGCGCGCGCACAGGCCTGAGCTGCACTATCGTCGTTCTCCGACCTCAAAAGCACAGCATGGCAAGCTCGCAAGAAGGCACATGCTCGCCACCAGCTCGCCACCAGCACCAAAGGTCAGGCGTAGTCTACAACCCCGAAGATCAGCTTCGCCCATAGATCGTCCGAATATTGACCTTCGTCATGGCGAATAGGCATGCTCGTACGTCACGGCCCGCCTCGAAGAGCTCGTCGCAGTGCTTCTAGTAGGATATGAGATGTGCGTGGAGCTCCCTGGCGGGAACGATGGGCAGGGTCGACCACGGAGCTCGCAGAGACTGACTGCAGTGTCTGCCTGCAAGGCCTGCCAGTCTGGCCTCGTTAAACTCCTGGTGTTCAACTAATAAATATGCTATGATGTGTCTTGTCGCGCTTCTCACCTGGCTCTAGCTAAGCAATGTAACGCGCATGTGTTCCGTTGTGGATGTAGAATCGAGCATGAGATTCAGTCCTAGAGCAGAAGTACCAGATTTCATGTCAGCAATGGCATATGGTTTCGGGACCGCTTTCATCATTCAGGTGAGGTGTGCTCTCTGTGGTGTCCAGGTAGGGAATAGCGTGCAGACCGGGATTCGATGATGGTGGCGCTGGATGGCGTGGTGTATGTTAAAGATAGATGTGGCCGTTGGGCGCAAGAGCTCGCACCATGGCGTTGCTCAAGCGTCTAGATGGATGCGGAGAACGATATACGTGGGTACTTTTGTCCTGCAGAGGCGGAGGATATGGCGGAGTTGTGGTAGCGGTGGTGGACATGTGGATGCCCTGGTCATCATGCACTTACTCACGTCTTGAAGATGATGATGGCAATTCGTTGTGATAGTTTTGCATGGGGGTGGCGGCTGAGGGTAGATCTGATGGAAGGCGCATACATACTAGTCCCATGCCAATTCGAGCTTATCTCACTTTTCGCTCGAGAGCAAGGGATGTCAAGAAGTGACCAAGAGTAGTCAGTGCTGATGTATAGATCCCGGTCGGCTAGATTTGAGTAATACAACTCCACCGCCCCTCCTTCGTGAGGCGATGTAAATAATTCCAACATTGTTCAGACGTCGCCGATTTAACCAGACAAGTGACTACTGACTGGGATTGATAAAGAGTTCCGAGGCCGAATAATAATGTTATCCCCAGTATCGGCATCCGAACTGTTATCCGATACTATCCGAAGCCTGCCTGCATCAACGACTCCGCAATTCGCCAGGTAGGCCCGACGGAATTATGCTTGGCTTTGTGAAGCCATGTGCACACGACGGCACGACTTGCATGCTCCACGACCACACCACCACCGACGCCTCCGCCGCCACAGGATCAAGTCACAACGCACAGCTGTCGGCACTCTATCATTCCGGCAACGCCGCGCGATGGAGAAGGAAGCAGCAGGAGGATCATTTTAGTCATCATCAGCAGAGGCCAACGGCGCTGAGTGCTGGGGTCAGACAGCGCAGTATGGAGGAGGTTCATGGGGTGGACGTTTCGTGGTTGCATAAGCCTGGGAAGCAGCAGCAGCAGCACCAGCAGCAACAAGGTATGTATAGTTGTGGTCATGGGATATGCTACGAATGCTAGTGGTCGCTGGCGCCTATGTATACTGATACAGATGGGATACCAGAACTCCACCGTAAGCATGCTGCCCCGCCATCACAGAAAGCCGCTGTTGCCGAGCGCAAACCTCTCCCTCACGCGAGCACTTCGCCCATGCCACCACGACGACCCAGTCCACAGCCATCCACCGACAGAACACCGAACCGACTGAATCAGTCTCCTGCTGTGGTGACGCCACCGACACCCGCCCATCCTGCCAAGGATACCACGCCCGCCGCACCTTCCACGCCGACGCCAGCAGCTATTCAGAATGGCGCGAAGCCACAGGCTAAACGGCCGGCGATGCTTAGTCGGGTGAGCTCGAAAGGGAAGGAGAGTGAAGGTCGGCGGAGCTCATGGTTGAACAATATCAGCTCCAAGTTCTCCTCTCAGCAAGCTACTACAGATCGTTCCGCGACAGTACCACTACAACAGACTCTATCCAATGGTCAGACGCCGCCAGTATCCGGTGCGCCGTCGCCAGGCTTGAGTCCGCAGACTGAAGAGGCGGAAGAACCGAGTCCATATATTCCCAGCAGACCAAAGGACTCGAGCTTCTTCTCCAGCATCACCAGACGATTGAGCTCGGCGAGTACAGCTAGCGTGCCCAGAGGCCAGACCGGAAGTGGTGGAGTGTGTGCGAGGAGGGTGCTGAATGTAGACCCGAACCGGCAGCGATGTCTTGTGCCGGAGATGGACCCAGGGAAGCTGCGGAAAGTGTCGTTCTGTGTCGATGTGGAGATTGCCGGGCGACCACAATACACCAACGAGGACGACAACGGGCCCGAAAATCAACAGCAGAAAAAGCAGGATGCGAAGATGAAGGAGCGGGCGGAGGGAGAAGCATTGAAGCGACCACAGGCGATTGAGGAGGAGAAGGATCGAGAGGGTGAGGTCAAGTTGGATGCGAGGTCGGCCAAGGCTTTGGATATGGGTAAGATATCCCGGAAGATAAGCAGAGAGGATGATGATGCCGAAGCTGGTGCTAGCCCACCGGACGATGGTAGTCTGGAGTCGGCGGCGAGGAAGAGAGAGAAGAAGCAGAGGTCTGAGGCGGAGCGTAAGGAGCGAAAGGAGAAGCGGAGACGGAGAGCAGAGGAGAATGGTCAGCTACCGGTTGAGATGCAACTGGGTGATGGGTCGAACGAGTCCGTACCGAGGCCGATGTCTGGAGCGTCGTTGTCTACGGCAAACGCCAACAATGCTATGGATACCCCACCTCCCGTCGGCTCTTTACCAGATATACCTGTGACCGGTTCTGCGCCGCCACCCAGGGCGGATAGACCTACGACTGATCCTGTGAGGATATACAGGAGATGTTGTCAGCTTCGAGAGACGCCGATCCTCAAGCGCATTACTGAACAGCTCATGGCACCAAACTGCACTCTTCCTGCAGAGCCTGGCGTGGTCAATTGCCTGGACTTGACAAGCTCGCGACTACAGCTCGCGGATGTGGTCACGCTCGGCGACTGGTTGGCAGTAGTACCTGTCCGAGTCCTCAAGCTGGAGGATGCTGATCTCAACGACGAAGGCGTAAGATGTGTGCTCGCCGGACTTCTCGCGGCCAAGCGACCAGAGCCCACGAAACGCAAGTCCAAGGAGCCACGACACCGCGAACCTCTCCGCGTGCCGCAAGTCCAAGAACGTGCCGGCGTGGTGGAGAAGCTGAACCTCAAGCACAACCCTCGCATTTCCCGGCACGGCTGGAAGCACATCAGCTTGTTCATCTACATGTGTCGTTCGCTCAAAGCCATCGAGCTCAGCATGAACCACTTTCCCGACACTCTCCCGGCCTCGCCTCACGTCACGCAAACTAAAAGTCCGCAAGGCGCGCCTCGAGGTGATGGCTCGGATACCGAAGCAGCGGAGATTTTTTTCAAATGCCTCAGCGAGCGTCCAGGAGGGTCAAAACTGGAAGAACTTCAGATGTCCGAATGTGGCCTCTCCACCAATCAAGTCCGCAAAGTCGTAGACGGCGCCATCATGGCAGGCGTCTCCCGTCTCGGCCTGGCGGGCAACCATCTCGACGACGAAGGACTCGGCCACGTCCTCCGCTACATCCGCTCCGGAATCTGCCAAGGTCTCGACCTCGGCGGCAACGACCTGCACAACAAAACCTCCATCTTCGCCGAAGCCATCAACAGCAAAATGCACCTCCCCTGCTGGGGCCTCAGCTTCGCAGGCTGCAACCTCGACACCCAAGACCTCAAAGCCCTCTTACCCGCCCTAGCCAAACTCCCCGATTTCCGCTTTGTAGACTTCTCCCACAACCGCAACCTCTGCACCCACGACAACGGCACCATCTCCCTCTTCCGCCGCTACATGTCGCAATTCAAAGACTTGAAACGGATCCATCTCAGCGACGTGGGGATGAGTCCTAAGCAGGCTATTGCGCTGGCGGATTGTCTCCCCGACGGGCCCAAGTTGGCGCATCTGAATATTTTGGAGAACCCGATGTTGAGTGCCTTGGCGCATGCGAGGGATGAGGGGATGCAGGAGGAGGCTTGTGCCGTTTATGCGAGTTTGATGGCGGCGGTTCGGGTGTCGAGTACGCTTATTTGTATTGATATTGATGTGAGTATTTTCCATCATACATCGGGGGATGCGATGAAGTGGTGCTAATATGTGTGATTTAGGTGCCGAGTCCGGAGAATAGCGAGGTTGTCAAGGCGTTGGCGAAGCAGGTTGTCGCGTATAGTTTGAGGAATATGGAGCAGTTTGCTATTGCGGAAGCGACGGGTGCGCTGACGACGGCTAATGCGACTGCTAAGCTGACGGAGCCTCATGGTGGTGAGAGGGTGGTGAAGGAGATTACGGTCCCTGACGTCCTCATGCATCTTGTTGGCCATGTGGATGGGAATTCCGAGAACCACGACGGTGACGATCCTGCGCCAGATGAGGATTATATTGTTGGAGGCACAGGCGTGGTCAAGGCTCTACAATACGTCCTCGGCGAGAAAGCAGACGATCTCAGACGAACGAGTGTCCCCGGCACACCCATCTCCGGCGCCATGACGCCTCGCGAAGGAAGACCGGGCTCATCAGCCGGCTTCCCACCCACGGAAGAGCAAAGAGGCAAAGCGAAGAAAATGAGCATCAACCTCCTCGGCAGCGCGCGCAAGATCCGCGCCCGTCTCCAACCAGCGCTACTGAAAGAATCCAGCAACGGCGACGAACTCGCCTTCCGCCGGCTGAACTTCCTCGACTCGACGCTACAAAACATGATCGAGCGCTTCGAGCAAGAGTACCCGGAGACTCGCGAAGTGCTGCCTGGGAGCCCCCACCTTTCCACCTCCATCGCCTCGAGCCAGGGCTCTACGGATCGGAAAACAGATCTGAGTATTACTACTACAGCCACGGATTTCACGCTCAACGCCTCAGACGAAGAAGACGCGGACGACGCCCGCGCCATCAAACCCCCAGGTCTCAAACGCCACGGCTCCGAGGTCTCGCTCGCCGGCCGCGCCTTATCGCTCGAGGAAGGCCGCTTGCATCGTCTCGGCCAAGAACTCCGGCGCGAAGTCGTCGATTCCCCTACGTCCACCACCACCACCACCACCACCACCACTTACCCCATCCGCAACCACAAGGACATGGAAGCCGAGCGGATCAGACGACTAGGGGAGAAACTCGAAGCGCTCAGCGGCGCGGAACTGAAGACGATCGTGCAGACGGAAGGGTGGGAGACGGTGTTAAGGAAAGTGGGCGGGAATTATGATGATTTGAGGCTTTTGCAGGAGCAGGATCCGAGGGGTTGGGAGGAGTTTTTGGAGGGGCAGAGGAATGCTAGGTTGAATTTGGATCGGGAGAGGCCGGGGAGTAGAGGTGGGAGGTGATGGGGAGGTGATGGGGAGGGGAGGGGGGTTGAGGTGACGAAGGGATGCGATGTTGCGATGGGAGGGGTCGGATTAGGGGTGTATGTTTTGTGCATGGTTTGTATGATTGCGTGGGCCTTGATGCTATGGGATGTGGCGTTTGATGGGTGCGAGTGTGTAATGGTGATGATGATGCTGAGAAAGGGGGATGAGGAATTATGATGTGCATATATAACGGCCTGTACATTTCGCTCTGTCCGTTTTCTGCTCTTCGTACGCATGACACTCAATCTGTTATCGAGTTGGGAAAAGCAGGTGATCCAGCCATCAGTGTGTTGGTCTGCTACGACTTGTCGTGTGCCGAGAGGGATGGGTCCATGATGGAGACTATCTTCACGTCAGATCAGATCAAGTACGAGCTTGCAAAGATCAGAGGCCAGATGACGTGCGACAACCATGCCTGTTCCCGGTTGCCCTGGTTGAGCAGGTCGACATCTCACTGCGTTGCCATGCCCGTGAAGACATGATATCGTACTCGCCCTGTCGGGAACTTGGCTGTGTGAACCATCCTCACCTTCGCATTATTCATGGTGAATGTTGATGACATGGTCCGAGAATGTCTCGTTGGACACGGCCTAGACAAATCACATCTCTACATTCATTAATACGCCCCCCAAGAGACAGTCCTATGCCGCACCCGGACTGGACTCCGTTGGAGAGGAAATTGATGCGCCTCCAAAGTTCAGCGTCCACCAATGTTTCAGCTGCAGGCACTTCTGACCCGGCCCACGTTGACGATGATATGTGTGTTCTAGACACAAATACGATGGTGATTGAAGGGGAAGGGTAGGCCCGTTGGTTGTGATTGATCCCAGGGTCCTCCACAACGCTCGCGTGTTGTCTGTTAGGAGAGTTTGCGCAGAGCTCTTGTCTTGGGGTCCGAAAGTCTCGCATCTCATTATTACATGCTTCGATGTCCCGTCTGACAACGACTTCAGGGTCTATGGTGAGCACTATACTATAGCATCATGCTTCGATACCAACATCCTTCTCCTGTTGGTGTGAATTGTCCAGATCAACCCGTTAGCAGAAAGCTGGTATTGTACTGTAAAAGATGCGCCGCCGGCTCCTCGATGCCGCCGGTATGGCTCCGGTGTGGAGAAGGGTGGGAGGGGATGCCGGCTCGTGGGAAGCAGACTACATCCTTCGCATGCAGCTGAGTTTGCCTATTGCTTGGGGTGTTGTGTAACAGACGCCAGAAAGAGAGCGCGATAGACGCGACAGTGACGCGAGGATTTGCCGCCGGCAGCACGTCTCACTGCTGCATGGTACAGTAAGCAGCTTCGCCCCAAATCCCAATACATCAGCTCATCCGTCCAGATACAGCTTGACAACCAAAGGCAGCGGCGGAAATCTGGAAGCAGTTCCAGTTCGGCCCATGTTTCTCGTGCAGTCGTTGTGAGAGTGGAAGAAGAGAATCCCTAATCTTGGCCCAGCATTCATGCACATCATCCGCTAGTCTCAAACTCTAGGTGGGTTCTGCGATCCGCTGGCACGCAGATCTTTCGTGCCGAGATAAGTGGAACCCGGCCAACCCGTACCTTCTGGCGGAGAGAGAGAGACAGATGGCGGTACGTACCTATTGCTGCTCTTAGCAGTCCCACTTGTGCCTGACGAAGTTGCATGTTGCATGCGTTGTGCTGCAGGGGGCGGATTCGATAGCAAAGTGAAAATTAGTGTGTGTATGGACTGCATTCAACAATGAGATCAGGCAATTCGTTCGCAAGCCTCTGTGTTTCAGCACTTGCTGGGAAAGGTTCGCTCAGGCAACTTTTCTCGGCTCGTCCGTGCTAGGAAGCGTAATACGAAATGTGGAAGACGTGAGCACGCTTCCGCGAAGCAACACAATCGACATGTTGGCTACAGGTTCTCAACGGCATAGGAGCATTGGCATATGCCACTCTCCGCAAGCAAAGAAATCACGAAATTCAGAGTTTCGTGCAACACGAAAGGGTACGTCCATGCAGCACAATCAAAAAAAGCGCGCCACACTTTTCCCATCCCATCCCATCCCATCCTATTCCGTGGTATGCATGCATGTAAAATCATGCGCGAAGGCAAAGAGCTTGCAGCCGGCCAATCCCAGCTCGGCCACACAATAGTCGCCATTGCACATGCGCATGGCAAAGAAGGTTTGTAGTGGAGTTGGTTGCAGGGAGGTAGAGCTGGGAATCTTGCGGTGAAGGCGATGACGCTTCCTATATCGCGTGTCTTGTGGGTGCTACTGCTCATGGGCCTGCCTGCTTTCTTTCCGGCCAGCCTTGAGTGGGCGCGTGGGTGGTGAGCCCTCGTCACGCCACCCAGTAGCATAAGCACTTGTAGGGTGGTGGTCAGCAGACTCAGCACCATCATGTCTACATTAGATCAAGGTGAGAAGGTTATCATTCCCTCCTGCACACACTAGCATTCATCATTATTATTATTATTATTATATTATCATCCACGACCACGCACGACCGGGCAAATTTGGGCGGAGAGTAGCGTGTGCTCGTATCCTGGTGTCTCATCTAAGCTAAGCCCTAATTTACTTAGCGACCGCTGCAGGCAAGCGAGGTCAACCCTGCTCGTGCGTTTTGGCTCATGATCTGTGCGTCGATCACCAGGCCGCTTGCCCACACGAACTCTCGCGACTCCTTCACGTACTGTACGAACTATCATTCTCCACTCTCACGACGACCACCACCGCCTCTCTCACAACCTCATTTAACCCTTTGGCTCAAGAATCTGCAGGCGAATACCAGCACGCACCCTCGTTATCTGTGTTGCTGTGTATCTCTGCGGCGTGTCTTGTTGCTGTCCGCTCCTTTTCAGATCTTGCTGGTTATTGTTGTACTTCATTTGGTAGCGGAGGACAACGGATCGCCAAAGCCCACTCTCGCCTGTGCCTCTTTCTTGCTCTGGTAGCCCTGCTTGCCTCTATTCATGTATGGCTCACCCCTTCCGCCTCCAACACGCATGGCATAGGCGCCGGCGAAGCGAGTGCCGCTCTAAAACATCATTACTGACTGACATTGAGTGACCAGACAATAATAGAAATCGAAGTTGGCATTTTTGCTGCATTTCACTACTCCAACTTGCATCACTTCCACGACCACACCTCATACCGACCACGATTACCTCACATCACACGACCTACACCAGCAAACGACGTATACAATCTTGACGCGTGGTATCCTCCCGATGGTTTGAGGAGAGGGAGAGGATTTGCTGCGTTCTGCCCAGCAACACACTACCACCACCACCATGACTGAGGTAGCCATGCCTGCGGGACGCCTTCACAGGCACACTGGCAGTATCAGTCAGATTGAGACTGGAGCTCTGCTGAGGAGCGCGCCAACCATTGAAATGATGCCAAACCCGGACTTTTCATTTCCAGCTCTACCTGCACCTGGCACGGCCTCGAATCCACGGAATGCCCCTCCACGGCACCGACGGCCACAGTCCATGCACGGCGGTCTACAAGCTCCTCAACCGACCTCCCTCGCTCACCGGAGGAACATGTCGGCTGCTCCTGCCGCCTTGCCCACCTTCACGTTCAATGCTGAAGACGTCACTGGCCGGAAAGACGCGTCCACTCCGCCCTTGACTCCAGAAGAGTTGGCACCACATACACCTAGCTCATCACATCGGCATAAGCGTGGCGGTAGTGAGTTTGTGGGAGGTGACTCTAGGCTTGGCGTTGCGATCAGCTCCAGCCCAACAAAGTCCAGCGCACCTCCACTACCGCTACCACTTGCTCCACCCACCACCAAACGCCACATGCACAGGCGCTCGGGAGCTAACAGCCATCACGATCTCAGCGCGATCATGCACCCACCAGTCGTATCCGAGGAGCCTAGGAAGAGCTCAAGCTTGCCGACGACACCTATTGGCCATGACGAGACTGCACCGCCATTCGAGTCTCCTGCGCCTGTCCTACCCGCGGAGACGGATGCTGCTGATACCTTTGGGCCACCAAGCGACTCCAGCGACTCGAGACCCGTGTCTCGACCACGAGTTGGCTTCTCCGATAATGTCGAGTTCATACCTCGGCCGCTTTCTACTATATCCTCGGAAACAGAAAGCTCTTTATCGACGACGCGAGGACACTCTGTCAACAACAGTATCTCCTCTGTGCTTAGTTTGAGTGCGCCAAGCCCACCACCGAAACGACATCCCATGACGCCGCTCAGCACGACCTTTGAAGATGACAACCAACCACGGGCTAGGTCGTCTGTCGAGATCAGCAAGCGGATCGAGAAGGAAGGCGAGTGGCTGACAAGCGGGTCAAGTCAAAGCCTGAAACGACCACTTTCGGAGCCAAGACTGTCGTTCGCCGCCACCGAACAGCCAACCAAGCAGCGAGAGGTGCACAACAAAAAGCACTCGTTCTCTCATGCTCTTGGCTTCGACCGCCGGAAGAGTGAACCAGCAATTGCCATGAAGCTGGATCCAGCCTCTCGTGTCTCCAGTGTCTCGCTGCACGACCCGTCTACCTCCGTCACAATGTCCAATTCGGAAAACTTCGATGCACCCGGCCTGGACCGCCGCCCCTCGACCAAGAGAATTCGCAGCTGGGCATTCTCGAAGCTTTCCAAGAAGGGCAAGGATAAAGCTCCTTCAGTCAAGCGCTCTTCGATACCAGTGCGGCCGATGAGTTCTCCTGACCTCTCCGTTCCTGGCAGAGTACCTATTTCGGAGGCTCCTGCTGCAGAGACTGATCTCGACGCTGTGTTGGGTGGTGACATGCAGTCCGAAAGTGTTGACACGACTCCACAGCCGCGGATGGGAATGGGCTCGACTCAATCAGACTTTCGGTCTAACGTATTCTTCGACGAAGCAGATAGCGAAAACGCAGTCGTAGATCTGGATGCCGCTCTTGGTCCAATGATGACACCGCCACTCGGATCTCAGAAACCTCGCAGAGAACTCCACAGCAGTCGTGGAACCAAGGACTTTAGTGGTCTTGGCATGCACTACCATCGCCGTGCTGAAAGTGCCCCCGAATTGCCACCGTTTTCTCGCGGAAGCGTGATCTCGACACATTCGCTGCAGGATGTGTTCGAGGACGAAGCCGAGGAGGAAACGGATGATGAGCGACCTGTGAGCTCTGAATCCTCGAAATTCGAGTCTTTCGGTACGGGCGTGCATGTGGTGGACACTGCTGAGCACGCTTCCGAAACCGGATTCTCTGAAAATGGCTTGCGCATCAGGTCAGGCGAATGGGAGCTCGAGAGGCCGACAACTTCATACGGTCATGTTGGTTCCCGACTTTCCACACCTGGTGGCGACAGGCGACCTTCATCGATTGTGGCCGAGACCATCTTCGAGGAGACCAGCCCGGTTGAGCCAGTCCAAGCCGTGGAGATCGTGCCCGCTGAAGATGAGCCGAGGGCGTCGTCGTTGACAAAGTCGTCAGACTCGAGTGAGACGCCTACGGTGATGGCCCCGCAGGCAGCTTCACTCCTAGTCCCTGACGGTGTTCACTCCCTCATGACACCCGATACTTACCAGACGTCGACCTTCTCCTCACCGGACTTCACACGCCGACAAGGCTCTTTCGATAATTCACGAGTCGGCACAGCAGCTTCTTCGATCACGGACAATCGGACCATAAGCTCGTGCGCGGGCGACAACCCGAATCGAGTGTCGGTCGATGATGTCCCATCTCTAACCAGCAGCCGCTCCACGATGATGAGCACGATGCATCCGAACAGCTCGCATCGCGAGTTCAACATGGAGAATGCCCCGCCGCTTCCTGCCGAAGGCCTGAGTGCTGTTGTCGCGGCCGAGCGCAGACGGAAACGTGCCAGTATCCAAAGCCTATCCCAGCTCGTGGGCAACTCCTTCAGCGGTAAAACTAAAGCCGTGGATGATCCGAGACCCCAGACTGCTGTTGTCTCAATGAACGGCAATGCACCTAAGAAGGAACACCGACTGAAGAAGCTCATGTTCTGGCGATCGAAGAGCAAGCAGTCTTTGAACTCTATCAGCTGAGCACTGGAAAGCTCCATCGAGACATGGGCTTCGAGCGTGCATTGACTAACGATCCGAAGTCTTTAATTCATCTGTTGCGGGCCGGCAGGGTGACATGAGCGTTTATGCGAGCATTGCCATTTTCCTCCTGCTTCCACGAGGAGATCTGGGAGATCGTCAGGTCTGAAGGCGTGACGGGGCTGCGATGGGATGGGATATACACCATTTCGAAGAGAACATAGGGCGAAACGGAGAAGCATTTTGGGGAGCGCACTTTTTAATCTGGGTGGTTCGAGCTTTGCCGTTGGGACGTTGGGATGCGATCATAGATGGGAGGGGCATGAGAAGAGAGAGGGGAGGACGACGTGAGATTTAGGTCGGTCCAGTCGGTCAGCCTGCAGATGTTGTGGTCTGGGTGGGATGGGCATTGCTTCCTTCCACTGCATGAGGAGCGCGAGCGAGACGGGGCATGGTGGGATTCCGGGTACGACATATGCTTCTCCCATCCACACACCCTGCCCTTTTTTCTTCTTCTTCTTCTTCTTCTTCTTACCTTGTGAAGAGTGAAGAGGAGGGCAGGGGGTTTTTCTGTATATCCTATAGAGACGACTTATCGAATATGAGAGCATGGCATACTAGCACCAAATCCAGTCATGTGCACTTTTCCCGCCGTCTTGTTATCGACTGGCCTGCACAAACCCAGCTTCGAAACATAGCCTCAGTCTCAGCCAGCATTGCGATCATCCAATAACGCGTTTTCGCTATACTAATCTGCCGAATATCGTTATAAGGCCAGCTCTACCCTATAGCAAGCCCCGAACGCGCGTTTTGTGGGGATCGCCTGCTCCACCATAAAGGCTTGAGTGGCTGCGAGACCCTGCATGCGGGTGGGAAAAAGGAGTTGGGAGACGTGCGGCGCTACGGCACGTGCCTACTTTCCATTCCTATGTTCAACAACTCTCTCTTGCTGTTTCTTGTTCCTCTTGCTTAGAATATCTTCGCCATTTCTTGTGTGCTTGTCTGTCGTTCTTACCATTTCTGATATATCGTTTTCCCCATCACTCTTTCAGGGAATTTTCAAGAAGGGGGTTGTTGTTTCCTCGTCTTCTACTCTATCTACCTCTTCGGATTCCCCTCTGTGTGGCTCTCAAGAGGCATTTTACAGGAGATACACGTGGTCGTTCTACAAGATGAAGGGTGCTATTGCAATGATGGCTGCGTCGGCGGCTTTGGTGGCGGCGACACCGGCTCAGATTCAGGCGAGGGCTTCTGCTTCTTCCTCGGCGGCTGCTTCTGGTACTAGTTCTGGGTCTTTGCCTACGGTTACTGTCAAGGGCAATGGTGAGTCGCAGGACGTGGACTTCTGGTACGTCTGAAGTGCTTGCTAACGTCCTGTAGCCTTCTTTGCCGGCAGCAACCGCTTCTACATCCGTGGTGTGGATTACCAACCCGGTGGCTCCTCAGGCGCATCCGACCCTATTGCAGATATCAACAGCTGCAAGAGGGATATCCAGGAGTTCCAGAAGCTTGGGATCAACACTGTTCGTGTGTACACGGTCGACAACACTGCCAACCACGATGAGTGCATGAGTGCCTTGGCTGCCGCTGGCATCTACCTTGCTCTAGACGTCAACACGCCCAAATACAGCTTGGACCGTGGCGACCCAGCACCATCATACAACCCAACCTACCTCCAGAGCATCTTCGCCACCATCGACGCTTTCTCCAATTACACCAATACTCTCCTCTTCTTCTCCGGAAACGAGGTCATCAACTCGGACAACACCACCAACTGTGCACCCTACGTCAAAGCCGTGACAAGAGATATGAAGCAATACATTGGCGAGCGTGGCTACCGATCGATCCCTGTCGGATACTCGGCCGCCGATGTCTCCAGCAACCGATACGAGATGGCTACGTACATGAACTGCGGCACTGACGACCAGCGATCTGATTTCTTTGCGTTCAACGATTACTCGTGGTGTGACCCTTCCTCGTACACGCAAGCCGGGTGGGATCAGAAGGTGCAGCAGTATGGCAACTACAGCATTCCACTTTTGTAAGTCAAGAAGCACGACATCGCTATAAAGTCGCACTCATACTGATTCTTTACAGCTTGTCCGAGTACGGATGCATCAAAGGCCCCCGTAACTTCGAGGAAGTCTCTGCTCTCTACGGCACGGACATGACGCCCGTCTACTCCGGCGGTCTCGTCTACGAATACTCCGAAGAAGGCAACAACTACGGCCTCGTGACCATCAATGGCGACGGCGTGTCCGAAACTACCGGCTTCACGAACCTCGTGACCGCTTTCAAGAACGCTCAGGTCTCTGGCGACGGCGGGTACAGATCTACTGGCACCCCGAGTACCTGCCCGGCTCAGAGCGATATTTGGGAAGTCACTGCTTTCTCCGGCCAGGAACTTCCCGCTCTACCATCCGGCGCCGCTCAGTACATGAAGAGCGGTGCCGGTACCGGCCCTGGTCTCACTGGCAATGGATCCCAAAATTCAGGTGGTCAGAGTTCGGCTACTGCTACGCCTGGTAGTGGTGCTGTTACGGGCGCTGCTTCGCACTCTGGTACCTCCACAGCATCTGCTTCCAGCGCCGCACAGGCTCTGCTGGTCGGTGAGCTCGGCGTGGCGCCTTTCGTTTGCGGTGCGGTTGTGTTGGTTAGCACGCTGTTTGGTGCTTCGCTTTTGTAAGATTGGGGGACGAGAGTGCGAAGTGAAGCCTCTTGACTATGGAAGTGCTCCGTGTCATGGCCGCTTGTAATAGGATATGCATGGTAGTGTGATTTGGCATTCTCGGAGTCTTCTGTATTGCTACTGCTTACTAGAAAGGACTTTTGATTCTCATGCACCGACGTTGGGCGGGAGTTGAAACTTTCGTGTTCCATTGTGTTCGGTTTGCTGTTGTCGGATATCCTATTGTTCATCCATGCCTATTCATTGCTGACCTTGATCCTCATCAGATCGCCAGCATATACACGCTCTTATCGTCAACTTGGTCGAGCTAGCTGACGAAGGCCGCTGAGGCTTTTAGGCGTTGAAAGATATGGGCAGGGTGCCTGCTTGGTTGGCTTCAGCCGGGAAGATAATGACAAGCTCATGAGGTAGAATTGCATAAGTGGTGATGATGATCGACGTTATCTTGATCGTGGAGATGAGCCGTGCTACGCAAATGCATCACTGGATCGAACAGACCCTCGCCTGGTCGCACTATGAAGATCTCAAGCTGATGTAATGGCTATTGTGTGATCAGAAGCCGAGAAGATCGCTGGGAAGATCGCTCTGTGAGGTATGCATAGATAGGCCAGGTGCGACTCACCTAAAATGTTCATCATGCTGCAATTGGTGCTCAAACCACGAGATGATCAGACGCAAGCATTGCGGTTGACCAAGCTGACTCAACTATGCTCTATGTCTCAAACGATGATGATCTCTAACACGCTTTCCTTCCCCTCTCACGCCCTACCCAAGCCTCCTGACACTGAATTCCATCATCTTCCCAGTCCGCGGGCCGGAAGGTACATGCTTCCTTGAACTCAGGTCAACCTCCCTCAAAACACCATCAATATGGAACTTCACTCCAACTTCTCCGCCAACCTCGTCCCACATCTTCCGCCACGAATCGATATTGTGTCGATACATTGATCCCGTGCCCAGCCGTCGAGTATAGTCGCCTGGTTCATCAACGCCTACTTGTCGTCCAACAACCAGACTATCCTTCTGAGGACGTAGGAGCTTGATCGTCGACCTCGCCACGGCTTTCTGCTCGTCGTAACTAAAGAGGTGGAAGAAAGATGAAGCATCCATGATATCGATCGTACCATACAGCTCCTTCAACGGACTATCAGCATCGAAGATATCAGCTTCGATGAATCTGCTTTTCAACGAGCCCCGATCGTTGAATAATTCGTAGCCCAGCTCTAGGAAGTCCAACCGCAAATCAGATCCATAGCAGTGATCACTCGGCACGCCGTCAGCAACGAGACGGCGGACGTCTTGGGCAAATGCACAGCCGAGGTCGAGATAGTTTTGTTGTCCCGTCAGCATTCGTGGCAGGATCTCCTTTTTGTAGAGTGCGTGTTGGCCGATTGCGAGTTGAATGAAGCGAAACATGCCTATGCATGGATATGGATGGATTGCCCATGCCTTTTCTCGCTAGTAGATGTCAGACGGTATAGTAGTGCAAGTGAGGTTGGAGGACATACAATCTGTTTGACATGACGTTCAAGCTTGTCTGCCGGGATCTTGCTATAATTGATCAGGACATTCTTGGTGCTGTCCGTCAGGTTTAGGTCCTCGGTGTAGAAGTCCTTGTACTCCGCTCGAGGGTCGGTGTTGTCAGCCATGATATCGCTGTCGGTTCAGTCTGGTGTGGCCAACAACATCATGTCAAGTTAAATGGAATGTCTTTTGACGGAGAGCATGACGACGACACTACTGGCAGGCACGTTTCGCTCGGCCGAGCGCTCGCACTTCGGATATAGTATCTATCGCCGCGAAAGTACGTTAGATCGTGTTGCAAGAGGCCGATAACGGTGCAAACATACTGCGAATATAGAGACCGATGGAAAGGATGGATGGTAGAAACCTGATAAGGTCGAGAAGATAGAGTATGGCAAGTTTGATACCAAGAACCACACTTATGTCTCGTACCGCTGATTATGCACTCAATTGAGCTGGGATATGGAGATGATCTCTTCTTAGCGATGCATAATATCCAGCCGATCCCAGTGTTATCATTGAGAGCTTGCGATCGCTTCCCACAAGCACCAGAGACTACGGCTCCGGTGCCTGTTGAGCCAGCTCTCGTATAGCCGTCTGATTCAGCCTGGAACCATCCCAGATTGCAGTGAACCGTGTAATGGCGCCACCTCGATAAAGCTCAAGTGTTGTAACTCCATAACGAACAGCAGTCCTGCTAGGTCTTCACTCATAGCCACCTCCCATCGCGCTGCCGAGTACGTGCGTAACCGCTGTACCTTCGCCGTAAGGTAAAGATTGCACTGTACGATTCAGATACGAGGTAATCGCGGATCGGCCTTCGACACGCAGACGGAGAGTCATGTCTTCAAGCACTGCATCGTAGCTGAAGAGGCTCGCTGCTGCTGTAGCGTTGCCCGTCGAGAGTGCTGTATTCAGAAGATCCACTACTACTCCCATCTCCGCCGCCGCTCGCTCCGCAAGGCCAGGTAGTCCCAGATCTGGGTATACCGGGTCTCCAGTAAGTGTAGATGTGACACTATTACCACGGGCATCCCAGGCATCGATCTGGCGACTTGTTGTACCGTTCACGAAATCGAATGTTGATAGCTCCCGTATCTCTGCACCAAAGAGTCCAGGTGTGTCCACGGCGTGGACGATAGCGCCATGAATGGTGTCACCTAAGATTCTGAGAGGGTAGGATCTGTCGTTCGGAGCTGTCTCTGCCCACTGAGCTTCAATGGCTCGGAGGGTGGCCACCAAACTGGAGCGATTGGCTCCTGCTGTAAGACCAAGAGTAGAGTCGTAGTACTCCGTCTGGTTGGGGTCGTAGCAGTCGACAATATTCGGGCTGTCTGAGCTTTTGAGAGTGTAGAACTTGCGGAAGAATTCGATTGCGTTTGGTGAGGCATGAGAAGTGTCCGCAATGTCGGGATACAGGGCGGGTCTGGAGGGGCGGTATGCTCGACTGGCAGTAGCTTCACAGGCTGCTACGAGCAGCAGAATAGACCACGGGAACACAAGCATGATGGAATTTTATGTACTGGCCGCGCGGTCTCTTGAATGGATGGGCTGCTGTTGGGACAAGATATGCTTACCATCAGGAGAGTGTCTGGACATCAATCAAAATATATGACATACAGCGAAAGATCCTACGGCTGGTCTCAGTCTATATCGCCTTGACTAGGGTCGGCACCTCATGCGGCATTCTGTAACATCATCAGGTTCTCAACAGCGGAGCACATCCGCATGTGCTTGCTAATCGTGGGATGAATATAGCGCTTGTTCGTCACGGAGATTGTTTCGTCCAGTAGGGCAAGCTCGGGATCCAGCATTGCAATACCGAGATATATCTTCCACTACGGAGCTATCATCATTCCTACCCTGGGATCCGCCAGAGGCAGGTTGGGTATGAGCCTCCTTGGGACAGGCTAAAGGTGTGGTCAAAGTGTGGTGCGAATAGCAGAGCCATATCTCCACACATGGGAGTAATCAAACCGCTCAGCTCTGGAAGGTCGTATCTTCAGTGAATGCCTGGTCAGCTGACGGAGACGTGGGAGGTCCGGAAGTATGTAGTTCTCAAACAGCTCCGGTGAGGGTAGTCATCTATCCGACCGGCGTGAGGGTGATCACCAGCCAGGCGATGGTAGGATTGTATTTACGCCGGTGGTAGCGACAGCGTCTGTCAGCAGCGTCTTGAGCACTCGTGCCTACTATATTGAGATACTGTGGGTGGTGAAAGACCGAGCTTGTCGACGATGGAGTGAGTAGGAATGCGGTTCCACTTCGGCCGTTCATCCCACTTGCTCCGCACTGGCCAATGACGCTGCAGTTCACGATTTTCTGCCATGTGACGGAAGTTTTTCGTGTTGATGTTGCGGGTGTTTGGTCGAGCTGCTCATACAAACTCTTGCTTGATAGCCTACGCTTCTACGATCAAGCCATTCACCTCACCCACTTCTTTCCGCCGAAACAGTAGCACAATGGCAGAAATCACACACCCCACGATCAAGGATGGCTGGTATGGAGCTGTCATAAGAACCATCCACTTGATATATCTAGCTCACATGCAATCGACAGGTTCCAAGAGCGCAGCGACATGTGGCCCGGCCAAGCCATGACCCTCAAAGTAAACCAAATCATCCACCACGAAAAGAGCAAATACCAAGACGTCCTCATCTTCGAAAGCAGCGACTACGGCATGGTCCTCGTCCTCGACAACGTCATCCAATGCACCGAGCGCGACGAGTTCAGCTACCAGGAAATGATCGCCCACCTCGGCCTCTTCTCCCACCCCAACCCCAAGCGTGTCCTTGTGATCGGCGGCGGAGACGGCGGAGTCCTGCGCGAGATCGTGAAGCACGAGAGTGTGGAGGAGGCGGTGCTGTGTGATATCGACGAGGCTGTGATCAGACTGAGCAAGAAGTACCTCCCCGGCATGAGCGTAGGATTCCAGCACCCCAAGGTCAAGGTGCATGTGGGAGATGGCTTCAAGTTCCTCGAGGACAAGAAGGACACCTTCGACGTCATCATCACCGACTCCTCCGACCCCGAAGGACCGGCAGAGGCACTCTTCCAGAAACCCTACTTCGAGCTGATCAATGGTGCGCTGCGAGAAGGCGGTGTAATGACTACCCAAGGTTGTAAGCCCCTTCCCTAAAGCCCTCCGTCCAGACAGAAGGGCTCACAATAGAACACTCATGCTGACTTCCTTCTCTTCTTCTTTCTACAGCCGAGAACCCCTGGCTCCACCTTAAGCTCATCGTCGAGCTCAAGAAATCCTGCAAGGAGATCTTCCCTGTTGCCGAGTATGGCTGGACCACCATCCCGACATATCCTAGTGGGCAGATCGGGTTCATGGTGTGCAGCAAGGACGCGAAGAGCAATGTTAAGAAGCCGCTACGGTCGTTGAGTGCCGAGGAGGAGGACCAGCAGTTCAGGTACTACAGTAAGGCAGTGCATGAGGCGGCTTTCGTGTTGCCCAAGTTTGCGGAGAAGGCTTTGCAATAGATTGGGTATGGTTGGATGGAAAGAATGTAGGTGAAGCATGTTCAAACGCATGGTGTTGGTTGATTGTTCATGGATACCAGCGAGGCGTTCAACAGGGCACGACAAGCTGCCCAAAGCAATAGACATGTCAATAAACATGACCTGAAATGCGGTGCGGCAAAATGAGCTCGAAAATTTCATTTCATCTCTCTCGCTAGTGTACACATTAACGACACTATCATGCTGCTATTTCGCCTAGCCATCTCTGGGTATCTCGATGCCCTCCTTGAATTATACAGGCTGTGTATATGCGCGCCGGAGAGCTGATTGTTGTTGCCTGTGGGGTTTTGCTCCTCATCGTACGTGAGACGCTATTTATTGCTTCGCCGGACGCGCCGGATACGCGTCCTCTAGTACTTCAGGATGATGTATAGCGCGTGGATAACCTGAAGGCGGAGTCAGCGTCGTGCGTTGGAAGAGGCGAATATCAACTTACACCAGGAATCCAGCCCAAGCAAGTGAGCAGGATGTTAATCAGGAGGTCAGCGCCGCAGCCGCGCTCGAGGAAGACACCAAGAGGGGGCAGGATAACGGCGAAGATGATCTTGATGATGTCGCTGTAGTGCTTGAGTCAGTTGATGCGATCTTGTATGCAGAACAGTAATGGTTGAGATGGGCGCTATGCCGGCGCGTCGCGCAGAATGAGGATGTGCTTACCTTCCAGTGAAAGGCATGTTGGCGGTTGTGGTCTAGTTGCTGTTGTTTGAGTTGCTGTGGTGTTCGGTATGGTACTGATTCAAAGTCCAATGATTTGTTTGCTGTGAGATGGCTGAGAGGCAAAGGAGAAGGCAGGCTTTACTCTTATTTAGAAGTTACGGCAACGTCATGCATGCCATGGCAACTGGGCTTCGCTGCAGGTTTGACAGAGCAGGCTTGACCGGCACGCACAGGGCACTTGGCGGCGATCTATTTGTGACATCTGATCATTCTGATTACGTCCGCTCAAAGCAGGGCTGAAACTTGGCAAGGATGGACGTCGGCGGCTTTGCTATGTAGCGTGATCAATAATGATCATGATCATGCTAGGCGCCAGGGTTGAGCCGGCGACTTGGCGAATGATAAACAAGTCTGCTCGCTATTTTAATCCGGGAGCTACGGAAGATTGTTCGGATCATCACCGACGCCACAGAGCCGACGTTTGACCTTGCACGTGGACCTGTCGATCGCTACTGCTTCAAGATCATGAAACTGCATCGCCACAGCTGCGCCACAGCAATGTTCGTCACCCTGGAATCAATCTCCCTCATGCGACAAAGTACTGGCTTCTTACGAGGGATATGAGTTCTGGAATGACGAGACCTTCCTCAAGTGGCTTCGAGCTGCTCCCGTTATCCTATGCCTGTTTCGCAATGGAGAGCTCAGCTTCATGTAGGTGTGCCTGAGGATCAAGCAATACCCTTTCAGCTGCATTGTCTCCAGCATTTTGTCAATCACGAGATCGTGCGTGGAGAAGGCTCGTAGTGTTCGAGCCCGCACCACTGGCAGTGTCCCCAAAGGACCTGACATGAGAACCCATGTGAGCAGAGCTTCGGAGACAATAGACTGGCGTTCCTGCTTTTCAACTCTAGTCTAGGCACAATGTACTCACGGATGTTCCAACTGCTGAATACAAGAGGGAGACGCCCGGAAGCATCCAACATCAGGGCGGACTCGACACAAGGGACTACTCGACCACATCGTATCATACAGTACTTTGGCAGGCGCTATAAGGGACCTGTACTACCGCCTCTTGGATCCACCCAGATCGACGAGCACCATGATAATTTGTATCAGCCTTTGAGTACAGAGAGCGAAGAAATTCGAGTCCTCGACCTGCATCCTGGAAACAGCGATGATGCCATCCGTTGCACGATGCGTACTGTGTCTTTGAAGTCCAATCCACCGCCCAAGTTTGAGACGTAAGCACATGGCCAGCATCACTGCGTACACGATCTGACCCGCGGCAGAACTTCATACGCTTGGGGCGATGCTTCAATCCATGATCAAATTTTCGTCAATGGTATTCCGATGATGGTGACAGCAAGCTCGGCTGCTGTTCTCCGGCGATGTCGCTATCAACACAGCACCCGGGCGATCTGGATCGATGCAATTTGTATCGACCAATCCGAGGTCGGGGAAAGGAATCAGCAGCTCACTCTCATGGCCTCGATATATCGACAATGTTGGCGTAATATCATATACCTGGGCGAGCCAGCTCCTCCAGTGGGCAGCTTGCAAGGCGGCGCCCAGGACATCACCCTCACACGAGCACTGGAAGATCTTATCCAGTACACAATGCGTCATCTTAATCTGGAAAGTAGAGCAGCGCTTGAGAAGTACATGTGGGTCGGCAACATTGCAGATATCTTTGCTCAAAGTGCGCGTCACCCACCCAAAAACCCGCAGGATTTGGCCGACCTCGTCAAGCAGGTCTTGCCGGTCTTTCGAGCGTCGTGGTTTAGACGCTTGTGGGTAATACAAGAAAGCATTCTCCCACCAGAGAACATCTGCTGCTGGGGTACAGAAACCATCTCTCTGCAAACCCTTCTGTTGGCCGTACGCTGTATCATGAGCTGGGAAGAAAATCTACCCAAGGGTACGGACAAGGTCATCTACGCAGCGTACGTCTTGCACACGTACACCGTGATATATGCGGAGCCGTGGGCGAACAATGGCGAACTGCTCGACGCGCTGCTTACGTTCAGCGACCACTGCGAGGTAACAGTACCGCATGATCGATTGTATGGCCTGTTAGGACTGTTCCAGGCGGCTGGTAGTCAAGACGAGCTGCCCGTACTCCTTCGCCCTGATTACAGCCGTTCGTGGATCGTGGTGCTTGCAGATGCGACGAAATACATCTTCCAGGAAAGGCGCAGCTTACACGTCTTGAATGGTGTCGAGCACTCGAAGACAAGCATTAATGATCTCGCTCAGCCGTCATGGGTGGGTTACCTACTTGAAAGTTCATCCCTTGGGCAACTCGATGGGTCACAGAAATTCAATGCTTCGAATGGCTCACCCTATCAGCCGCATTTCCTGGAGAGACCCAATGAACTGAAAGTTTGTGGCTATACCTTGGGTGTCGTTAGCGAGGTCGCGCTCACGCAGGAGAAGCCTACATCTTCTGCCAGCTTGCTCAAGACATATCACACCGCATACGACATGGCTTTGCGCAGTTCGAACGACGACCAAGCTGGGACTTCCGCGAATGAGGTCGTGGCTTATACTCTCGTGGGTGGGAAAACATGGGATCGGCAACGATTCACAGGCAATTGCCACGAGATATGCGAAAGTGCCATGGCCCGCGCCGACCTCTGGCCCAACGGTCCACCATTGGGGCTGGCTGCGGCTGCCGAGGTACCCGAAGGCACGAACCAGGAAGCCGCTCGGTATGCGTATGCCATGTGGGAGGCAATACCTCGACGAACATTCTTTTGCACTGATTCTTTCTTTGGTCTCGGGCCACCATACATAAGCGCCAATGACGTCCTGGCTGTTTTGCTTGGTTACCATCTTCCCGTGATTCTACGGCCCGTGGATGGCCACGGGTATAGATTCGTAGGACCATGCTACGTGCATGGTATCATGGATGGGGAGATCGTAATAAAACGAGAAGCAGACAACATCTTGCCCGAACTCCTAGTCCTCATCTGAGTAAGCATGATGACAAAAGCACACGGCATCGGCATTGATGTGTGTATGAAGGGGTTCCAGCAAATCTTCATTACTGCATAGAAGACGTTGCCTGGCACAGATAGATTCATGCTTCACAAAAAGCGATCTTTGGGGTATCAACATACAGACAGCAAATTGCCCAGGCGCCAAGAAACGACCATGCGCTAAACCCAATCCCAATCTCCAGCACTAAAAGCTGAATAGACCCGACCTCTTCTTTCCGAAAGGATAGACTATGACAGCACTCAAGAACAGCCCAACAGTAATACCAATAGCGACCTGTATGACTGAGTACCCAACGTTGAAAGCAATACTGTTCAACCCCTGGGATGACAAAGTAATGGTGGTACTGTTCACAACTGTCGTCCCATTCGTCGCATTACCCGCAATCTGATTGGCAGACGCAAGACCAGACACCAGGGATCCACTCACGGCGAGACCAGAAGGCACTTGCACAAAGATGGCGGGCAGCATAGCAGCGGCAGCAAGACCATAACCTACTCTCCTAGTTTGGCGGACATAGATCGACTCTGTCTCCGGAGTCGATCCCTCTTCCAGTACCTTGGCGGACTTCGTGATGGAGGCCTTGCGCCGAATATGCAGGACCCGTTTCTGGAAGTCTTTCCAGTAGTGTCGATACTTGTCTTCCCACAGATCGAGTAGCTTGTTCTCTACAGGCGCTCCGACACGGGAGTATAGGTTGGCTAGGACGCCAATGGCGAGTGCACCGAGAGTGTTGCTGATTTGTGTGTTGCCGGCGAAGCGACGAGACGAATAATGATTAACAAGAAAGCCCACGAACGCAATGATCAGCATGACTGGAGCTTGCTTCCATTTAGCCTGGTTGATGATGATGAGAGTCATGGCGAAAGCTGGCACGAATGGAAAGTAATATGGTTCCGATATGCCTCCATCGCAAGTGGTGGAGGAGACGGCATTAACGTCGAAGATGCCGTATATTGCTGTGCCGATAGTGATACCGAAGCCAAGGAACAGAGAGTAGATGATAGCGTAGACCATACGGATGGAGCCGGCAACTATGCTCCGACTTTGCAGCTCAAGAGATGCGCAAAGCACTATATAGCCAGGAAGAATAAGCGCAATGGACGACTGGGCGAGTGCCGAAAAGCAGAAGAGTCGTCCTCCGTGGCCGTTGGGTATACTGCCGAAAGCTCTCGAAAGGAACGATGTGATCACGGTAGCCGCGATCTCGAACACGTTCGCGTACAAGTCCGACCTTGGCGCGACCACCAATTGCAGGAAGCCAAGTATACAGCCTAGCAGAAACGCAATTGGCAAGTCGATGAAGCGTGCACCGAAAGCGAATGGTCCCACGCAAGCAGCCGCGCATCCGTAGATCAAGATGCGGAACCACTTATTGTGCTTTTCTTTCTTCTTGAAGATCTCGTCAAGCCGGCTTCTAGCCTGTTCCGCTCCAATGTGATCGTGAACCACCTCCTTATACACTTCGTGGACATCTCTCAGCTTGCCCAGATCCAATCCTTGGGTGACCCGGACCAGCTTGACTTCAGTGGTATGAGTCTCCGGGTCGTCAAAAGACATGATCATGGAACCCGGGATGTACAAGAACTGGGCCTGGATTTCCAGCACTCGAGCAGACATGTTCATGTACTCTTCCAGACGATGCGTTGGCGCGCCGTACAACATTAATGCTCGGCAGAGCTTGATCAGGTACTTCTGTCGTATCATGTAATTCGCGATATGTACCGTGATCCTGATCTCTTCGTCCATGCGTGGTCGACTCGCACGGTGCAGTGCTGCCAAGGCGTTTCCACTTCGGGTCCGCTTGCCCATTCCAGGATGATGGAGATCTTGTTGCTCCTTGAGCTTCGCTGTAAGCTGATCTCCGAAACTGGAGGCGGCTGCACTACTAAGACTTGCGGAGCTGCCAACAAGATGCACCAGTGATGGCGAGGAGTTGTTCTTATGTTTCCGAGCGTACCAATGCGCTGTGGGTGTGGATGCGCCAGATTCTGAAGGAGAGTGCTGAGGGGTGGAAGCCTGACTGAAGCCATCGCTGTAATGTCTTTGGTGGCCGGGATTTGCACTAGAAGACCTGCTATGGCCACCTCGCTGTTGTGCGTGAAGTTTCATCAGCGACGACAATATACCGCCTTGATATTTCTTGGGTCGCGGGCGATAGAACTCGTAGTCCCCATGCTCGTCAATAGGCGTGACAGCACCGGACGGCAATCCAGGCGAAGGAGGGGTATCGACATCACGATGCGAACTTTGATGCATCGTATGCTTGCGAACTAGCTCAAATGCCTCAGCAGTGGATCCTACATTTCTACCCTTTCGTGGCATCTCTAGCCCGTCGTCAGAGTCGGAGTCAGGGCCATCGTAGGACATAGGAGGTAGGTCCTTCAGCGCTATATCTTCCGACCGAGCCTTCCGACGACCTCTCCTCGAGTCTCGTTCAGGAGAGTTGAACCGTGAGTTCGGCTCTGAGCGGATGCGTTCATCAGTCTCGAGCCTCTTCGCGCGCTCGTGAGCATCTACAGCTCGCAAATGTCGATGTCGTGCAACATCGTCGTCTTCGGGTGTGTCTGCTAAGATATGGGCGTCGCTGTCGCGATGGTCGGATGATGTTCGTCGGATGGCAGGCCTTGGTTTTGGTACCGGAAGCGTCGATCCTAACGCTTTATGGAGTTCTTGCGTTTGCTGGAGTGAAAGTTCAGGCAGATGCGATCTGCTATCGTCTTGCGCAGGTGGCAACATGATGTCACGGCTGTTCTGCCGTGAGTGGCCAGGTGTGCTTGCACCACTAGCATCAGCAGATCCTTGCGGTGGTGTGGCGAATATCGTTGGAGGTGACAGTGCTCGAGCATTCGTCGTTGGCTGGCCATCGTACCAGCTCCCTCGTGGACTCATCTCTGCCGAATTGGTCCCCCCTGTGAAGCCGACCCTTTTCTTTTCTTTGCGTCTGCCGCCAGCGCTTCCAGGCTGGCTAGCCTCTGCACTCGCCGACTTGCTATGGTCCTGCGTAGATGGATGGCTGTTATCCATGGGTCCAAGTAAGTCTGCCACTATGGCAGGGTCCTCGAAAGGATTTGTGGGTGAATCGACAGGAGTTGACATGATGTATACCGTCTCCGGTGTGCCGGTACTAGTGGCTTAGACAAAGAATGCAGACGAATTGCCGGGTTTGGTCCTGACCTTTAGCGATGGTACAGAATTAGAGTTCGGAATGTGTCGTGAGGTCGTGATCGTAAAGTCGTGAAGGTGAAGATTAATGTTGTCGGCCAGCGAGCGATGGTAGAGGAAAGGAACAGATAGTAGAAGAATGCAAAGGCAATGTAGAAGTATTCTCGCTCAAGTGCTCGGTCAGCGTCAGTATGTGGTCGAAAGGTACAGAGGTACCGATCCAAAGAGGCGTGCTGATTCGAGAGCCGCAGAAAGACCGCAAACTCTGCAACAACACAGCTGCAAAGTCGGCGAAAAGTCGCTATTCCTGCTCACTCAACAGTGTTCTGTGTTCCCGATGAGCTGCTGTGATGATACTGTCGTGTATAGAAGGTAAGCATCGCGAGGTGTAGAGATAGGGAAAGGAAGATCTGAGGTGGACCACAGCAATGACGCTGAAACAAGACACAAGCAGTGGCCATCGACTACGATGAATAGCGGACCCATAACCCGATGCTCGCCGGTGCTATCAGTGACCCACTTGTTCCCTACCTTTGGGTTACGAAGCATAGCTATAGCTATATAGGTAGCCTTTATTCGCACGTGTGTCGTCAGCAGCGTTGTGATGGTTCATGAACGAATCGAGGTCCACTTTAGGCCGCTCAGTAGTGCTGGACTAATAACATTCGGCCATCAGCAGTAGCGATGTCCGATCTGAATGTAGCATCGCTGAGATGTCGCAGCCCATGCGGTGCAGACAGTGGGCCTGTCAGGAGTGTTTGGCTAGAAAATGTTGTGGTGCAATGATGTTAGGGAACAGGATCGGGTTGCGGAAAGAAGAAGAGTTCGCGTTGCGCCAAGAACGGCGAGAACGCCACCCTTGACAGTTTAAGCACGCAGTCGACCCATCTGATCGGAGAGTCCGGCTGAGCCAAGGAGTGGGTCAAACGAAGATGCAAGATAGCAGAAAAGGACGTTGTGACGAAGCGAAACTACAGTTGGAAGCAACGTGCGAGATCTATCCTTCGGTCTCGCCCGGTTGGGACATCCGTGGGCATTCAACGTTTCTCACCACCCTTCAGAGACACCAGTATTCGTGGTCGCGTCCTTCACATGCAAGACATTTCTAGTATTGGTTTGCTCCGGGAGGATGGCGACATAGAGTCAGAAGAGAGCGGAATAGTTTATGCAAACATATCTGCGTATCAACGTAAACAGTACTGTAAACAAGGTTTATTCGAGCATGGGGTATCAGAAGGAAGCAGTCAAGCAATCTGTTGCAAGTGAAACAACCATGCCCATAACACCAGAACTCCGCCACACCCCTTGCGATGATGGCCGGCAGCAGACTCCCCACTCTTGAAGTACCATGGTGCTCCATCGAACATATTCAGTCTGAAAATGCTCTATGATCGTGACGTGTACACCGCTAGACCTGCTCAGAGAATTTCTAACAATGTTTAGCCAACGAAGTAGGAATTTTGCGTGTAGGCATCCTATGCCATACCTGCATCCACCTTGCCACCTGCTCCCTCCTGGTCTTCCTGCTGGTCAGGTATCGGCTGCTGCATTCCACCGAAGAAGAGCTCCAGCTGGGCAAGACGAGCCTCCCGTATTGCCTCACGTGTCTCCATCTCACGTATACGATCGCCTTGGACCGCATTCTCGGCTCGTAGGCGGGCGTTCTGGAGCTGGAGCTGCTCAAGCTCTGAGCTGTCATCCGAGCCATCGTCGGTTCGCTGGCGCTTTGCCATTTGGGCTGTCTCTACTTGGTAGTGCTCTGAGCTTGGATCCGGGAAAGGCATGCTGGTTGGAAGCTGTGGGTCCGTCGTCTGGTCGGCGCCCTGCTCGGCGCCAGCAAGCGCATTCTCGAGCTCGTCCTGAAGCGTGGTCGGTTGTGGTGCTTCTGGTACCTTTCCATCGTGAACACGACGGACGTGCTCGTTTAGGTTCTCTTTACGAGTGAAACCCTTGCCGAGATGGCGTTTGCACTCCGCGACTGGACATCTCAATGTTGCTTTTGGTCCTCCATGCTTGTGGTGGACCTCGCGCTCGTGGCGCAATAGACCGCCGGAATAGGTGAAGCCTTGCATCTTCGCGCAGTCGGGATCCCCACATTTGTATGGGCGATCGTGCTTGTCCATATGCTTGCTATGCTCTAATTAGCTTGCTGCTCAGACACATGTCATATCTTTCTACTCACCCCCACTCGCACTTGCGGTCGAAGATCTCAGCAGCACATCCGTCCGCGTACGTGCAGATCATCTGGCCCTCGGCATTTTTCGGCGGATCGCCACGACGAATAGTACGGGCACGCTGAGGAGAGTCTGACTGATCTTCATCTTGACCAGAATCCTGAGCGTTGCGATCTTGTTCGGAAGTCCGACCTTGTAGCGCTGGCTGAGGATAATCGGCATGGTCTGGTGGCTCGGGATAGACTGCATTCTGCGACTCCATTTCATTGCGCAGCATTTGCATAGTATTTTGATGAGAATCTGCTTGATCCATATTCTGGTTCATCATTTCGTCATGGGAGCGCTTCCTACCCATGAGTGCGGGATCGTGCATTCCTTGGTGTTGATTGGGGTCGTGTGGCGAGTGGTCGCCCCGATGCGAGGTGATCTGATGCGTGCTCGCGCTGACCATGGGAGTGGCGACTTCAGCCATGTTGGGAAATGCCTGTGAGGTTGGCGGGTACAGGTGACTGAGATATGAGTTTGACGTGCCTTCCCAGATTGGATTGTTGTCCTGAGGCAGACCTATGGATTCACGATGGTTAGTCTGTGCTCTTATGAGAGAGCTCTGAATAATGTCTAGGCGAAGTGGCGAGCAGGGCAGCAGCGCGAGCTTACCAAATCCGACGTACGACTGCGACTGTGACTGCTGAGATGGCTGGCCTGGGTGTGCGTATGGGCGGATGGCGCTGGTGATGAAGTGCCTCGAAGGTGGATTATGGGACTGAGGCAAACCGTCAGGCTGCCAGATTCCTGCTGCGCCTGAATCTAGCCACGCGGCGTCCGGCGAGTTGCTTGCGGCAGTGCCGATCGTATTTGTATTCTGACTCCTGTAGCCTCTCGCGTCAGTATTTTGTGACCGCTGACGATTGCGACGCGATGTGGCGGCGGCAGTAGGCAGCAGGGTCGAGTCACGATTCGGTCGTGTGGTGTGATGATTTTGAGTACTATCATGCGGATACGATGATCGTGGCGAGTAGTGATGAAAGCCTGGTCGGTCAGGCATCAAGGATCGGCCCGGTTGCTGACTCATGGCGAGCATGTTTTGAGTTTGACGTTCTGGCCGCGAAGTTTGGTTTCCTGCAAAGTCTTCAGTCAGCTGCTATCTTCGTGCCTGCGAGACGAGCCACAAGGAGAAGCCGACGTGCACGCAGCTTGTAGCGAATACGACAGACTGAGCAATGCGTACCTGTGGCTGCGGGTGTCTGCCTGAACTGTGTGAGACCTTGATGGAGTCGCACTATGTCAGCTGGTACCACCTCCTCACCTAGGTCGTTTCGCAAATTTCCTTCGTTGTCGAGATGTACCGGTCGGTCATAGAACATCCAACACACGCCCCACAACACAGCTAAAGACGGCCTCAACGACCACGGCCAAGTCGTGCTCAAAGGATGCTGAGCGTTAGGATATTCGAAGAACCACTCCTCGCTGTGAACGCTTCGGTCTTTCTGGCAATCTAGCAGGTGCTGATGTGGTTGACCAAGAGCTTCACTTGCTAGTGCCCGAAGCAGAACATGCAGCAAGCACAGAAGCAGGTGCTCGAGATTCGCCAAGCTCAAGTCGTCGAGGTCCGGCACAAGCACTTCGTCACCTTTGACCAGAGATCGTTCACTCAGCTGCGAAAATAATTGCTTCACACCAACGAAGAGGGCCACGAGTTCCTGCAATGACAGCTTCGAGACTTTAAACTCTGTTCTGCGATCGAGGAAGCCCGAGTGATCCTTTGCTACCGCGATGAGGCCATTGCCTTGGTCGTGGATAGCGTTGTCGAGCAAGTCCAATATACTATATTAGTCAGTAGTTGCTAGATCCCGGCATCATTACTACATATGGGAGGCACGTACCTTTCAACTCCTTGGCTTCGGCGATCGTCGATCTTCGTCTTCCGCAAATGTGGGTACACTACTTTCTTCCCTAAGTACTTGTCGATCTCAGCGTAAGCCTGACTTTCAAGATCTGGACAAAAGTCTTTGCCAATCGTCTTTCTTCCCTGGACTTTCCTTGTCCTTTCACTTGGCGCCCTCTTAGCAAAGCGTCGACAGATGCCCTTGACAAGAGCCAAGACCCTCAAAGTAACGTGCGGCGATGACGAATTAGCCAGAGCTGAAGTAGATAACGTGGTTGGCGGAGCAGGGAAGTGCGAAAGGGAGCGCGAGCAACCAGACAAGGAAGTTGCAGATCCCTTAAGTTTTGTCGTACCAGACTCTTGTTCACCGGCAAGGGTGAGTGAAGGCATGCCGAGTAAACTAGACACAAGATTGAAGGCGAAGCAATAGCGGATTGTGGGTATATACGGTGGCTAAGCTGCGGGCTATGTAGTTCAGACGTGCTACGGCTCAAGGTCAGAAAGGCGCCATTGCATTTGTGCAGTGCCGTCGTGGTCATGCCTCAGCGAATATGTCGCGTACTGAGGCAGAGGCAGCCTCCCGGCAAGCACTCACGCGAACCGTCATCGACCAGTGAAAGGGAGAATGAAGGCTCGTTGCCGCAAGGTGAGGCCTTTGAGACTTTCTGCCGCCTAGCGATAGTCTTCGCCGCAGGGCTTAGACAGTGCTTGATGGTGACTGCGCTGTGCAGTGTATGATACGGATCGCGTGTGCTGCAGGCGAGGTGTGGTTGACGGTCACGCGGCAAGTCTGCGGCTCAGCTCACGGCGAGGCAGTGCACAGCAGACTTGAGGCGCAACACATTCTTGCGGCCTCACATACCACGTCAACAATGAGTGGTGACGGTGTCAATTCCTCCTCTCCCTGCATTTACCAGTCTACAAAACCAGTGATACGTGGTTAGTGGTGGCTAAAGTGCAAACACTTCCATTCACCTACGCTAAGCAAGCATCGACGCTAAGGAACAGCGCTAGGACTTCTGACCATGAAAACGTAATGCATGCATACTAAAGTCTATACATACGAAAGCAACGAGTAAAACCAGCAGGGTATCATTACATGCCCTCCCATGTGAGAACGCCGAGCTCGTCGCGCCACTGGCGAGCTCAAGCGTGATTCATATCCATCATCTTCTCACTCATCCAGCCCGCTAACGAGCAATACCCAGAGATCCCGGTAGCCTCAAACTCCTCCTTCGTGACATGCTGTAGACGCATTCACGGCACCGTCTGTTGAGCCACAGTTTCGCTTCCCTGCCTATCCCGCAGCTCAAATCTCGATGATCTCCCCAATCTCCTCACTCACACCCCGGGGACGTGCAGGAACAGACCAAGCATCATCATACATTTCCTCGTCGTCCTCACCCTCATATCCTTCATAATATCCGCCTCGAGCAAGTTCACCCCGAATGTCATCGAGATCCATATGCGGCACTTCAACCTCATCATCATTCCGATCCTCAATCACCATCCCCGCGTCATCGTCATCATCGTCTTCCACATCATCGACCTCTACGTCCCGTCCCAACCAGTAACTCGCGCGTTTACTCGCACCCTCGCCTACCGAGACGGAGGAAACTTTCCTCGTCACAGACGGTTTGCGGATATATGTCGCGCTACTGACCGGACTATGGCTGATAACGGACAGACCCCTCAGATGCAAATAACAGACCCGTTTCTTCTCCTTGTTGAAGAAGAAGTAATGCATGCTCCAAATACTGCCTCCATCGCCCGCACCATCAAAAGGATCGTCGTCTGGAACGTAGGAGTATTTCTCGCATTGTCGCAAGCCCATTTCCTTGTCGATGAGTGTCCACATCCGTGGGCTCCAGATCTCGTTGCCCATACTGTTAGCTATTACGGGTGCGGAATGTGAGAGGACTGGAGGCGCCAGATAGAAAGCCGAGGGTTTTGGGCGTAGATTCTGGAGTGTGCTGTCCACAGTTTGGATGATGGTTCGTAAGCTCCGCTCTTTGCGGAAGTCGCTTGGTCGTAGGAGATGCGAGAAGTCGTAATCCGGGTGTGATGCGTTCAATGTCGCGATCAGGTAGGCAAATGTTCGTCGTGCATTGATCTGACTGAGTGGACCAAATGGTGATGCCCGCGAGAGGTCAATCTCCGGTGCCTCTACCGTTCGACTTCGCTTGTTCCTGCTACTACTGCCTTTCTCGCTGCTTTTGCCATCATCGCTGGCCGCAGAACGGTAGGGCGGACTCAGCGATGCAGATAGCCTGACCAGGGATTCATATTGTGATTCGAGACTATGCTCGATGTTCTTATACAGCTTCTTGTCGCTGCCAGCTGCTTTTGTGGTGTACAGATCACATCCTCCAATGACGTGGCAGTCTGGCGTAGAGAAGTTCAGCGCATTCGTCACTGTATCGAAGTCGCGAAGCTGTAAATACTATCATCTCGTTAGCTCAGTCTATCCAAGCTGGATGCGTGGCCTGTGTGAAGCGCATGCAGTCCTCGTGAGGTGGCGTTGCGCGCTCGAAGCTGCGGATACAGCCGGCTGTAAACATCATAACAATGCTCCCAAATCACCTCACTTTCGCATGGCTGCAGCCCGACTAGCCTTGATAACGTACCTTCATCTTGCAATTGTTCCGTGCATAGGCAATATTCCCTTGTCTGTGGTCTCCGCGGTCTCCCTGCTTCGAACTGCTTCCAGCCCGATGCTTCCTCTGCCTCCCAAAGACCCTTCAAAGCTCGTCCGTCCTCGCGTCGTGATAGCGCTTTCGCGCTCGCTCGTGACACCGATGGCAGTAGAGTCGAATTCGCCCGATTCACTTCCCTCAATCGGAAGCCGGATCCGTCGCAGGGGAGGACTGGAGTACTAGACGCAGCTGACGCGCGCCTAGCAGGCTCAGAAGAACGTAGCGGTCGCCATGGCCATATTGAAAGATTCGTGATCGCGTCGTCGGGGTGGGTGTCGTGGTTGTAGTCGCGGTTGTGGTGGTGGATGATGATGACAGCCAGGTCGACGAGGTGTTGCGTTGCGCTGAGGCCAGGCGCGGATCAGAGTTGCGGGGATGCGAGGCGCCTGATTCAAGCTTGCTCAGCGCGAACCAAGTCACGTGTCGTGAGATCCGGAGTTCCATCTGCTGTCCGCACCGATCGGCTGACCAATTGGGCAACGATAAGCTGGCTCGTGCAATCTCGACTGCAATACATGCCAACGTCTTGAGCTGTGTGCTTCTGGCCAACGTTTTGAGCTGTGTGCTTCTGACCAACATCCTGCTGTCGTTATGCCACGAGCTCGAGTTACACGTGGGACCTGTGTCATTGCATGACCATTGCAAGCCGTGAGAAGCCGCAAATTGACTGCATTGTTGCCAGAGCTTGACAATGTCTCTGGCAAGTCAAAACATGTACAGCACTTCGGAGACGATCTGTTTCAGCGCATGTTCGAGAGGATGGGAAAGAGGGAGAGACCAACCTGAGTTTGACGTGATGCTGAGCGAAAAATGCTCCATATCTCAGGATGTCGTGCTGTAGATCTCGCAGTAGACTTTGCGTGTGAACGTGAGTAGTGAGTACGTGATTCATGAGAGTAATGTTCTTCATTTAGAGGAGACCTGAGGCCTCCGCCCTGCCTAATGCAAGGGCGATGATGCTGCAAGAATACTGCAATCGTACCGTACAAGTGCATCAGCATCGAATGTGCTGTAATGTGGCTTCAGTAGAAAAGGGTACATGACCCGATGAACGCCGCTTCTGTACCATCGACGACTCACTGAGCTCGTCATGTGATGGCGGCATACTCTTCCCCCATAGCCAGGTACTAAGTAGCCAATACTGTGCTGTGCTGTGCGGATGCTACAACAAGCCTGCGTCTTTGAGCTGCTTCTCAACTTCTGCGCTGAACTCTGTGGTGGTCTGAAATTACATGAGTCCAGTCAGTGGGCAGAGCTTGCTTGGCCGCACGAGGGATTGATGACATGGTAATAGCAGGATGATGAACCTCATTCAACCAATCTTCGTGATAGCATCGTCCTCGACCTGTTGTGAAATGGCAGGCATGATCAGCGAGTGGCGAGAGGAGAAGGAGGTGTGAAAGGTATTGGTAGGCGAACATGGAAGTGTCACACGTGGGACCCAGTGTACGAGTCATCTTCACTCACCTCCATGTCCTCCAGACTGTCTTGTGCACCAATCACTCTAAGCACATTCTTCTTGCTGCTTTCCTGCAATTCGCCTGCCAATAATAGCTCGTCCAGGATGAAGTATGCTTTTTGAAAGTTGAAGATAATGTCCAGTTCGCAGACGTTGCCGTAGTATTTGTCCATTTGCTCGACATAGCGGTGCACGATTTCAAGGGTGATGAGTTCGTTGTCCGTGTTGTCTGCGGCGGCGATGAAGAAGAGCGAGGCGTAACGGCGGTAGACTACTTTGGTGTCTGATGTACGAGTGAGTACATCGCTCGATAATGTGAAAGTGATAGGTGGTGGAGTGAATGGTGAAATGGCCTTCGCTCACCTTTATACTCGAGGAAATTGCACATGCGTGTCCTACGGGCCAGCACCAATTGCGAGACATCCTTGACGATCTTGGATTTGTCCTTTGGCGAGAGGGTGGTGAACCATTTCGCGAGTCGCTATACCAGTCAGCAACACATCCTCAATCACCAACTGGCAACGGAGCCACAGCGATCACACCTACCACTTTGCCCTGCCGCGAGAGCAGGATCAGGTATCTAAGTCCATGTCAGTCACGATCATGCTTGAGCGTGATGTCTAGGTCATGCAATACCTAATAGCCATTGCGGACTCGACGAGGAAGAAAATGTGTGGTGCGTGATTGTGCTGGTGCCGGTGCCTTTCTTTAGCGAGAAACGAAGCATGATTTAGCGGGCGCCGCGACCCCACCGAAACCAGCGGCGTAAGATTACCGCAACGGGTAAGCGGGATCAATCAATTGCCGGCTTTTAAATCATTATTCGATCATCGTGCTTGCTTACTGGGAGAAACTGTATCTTGCCATTGCTTTTCTCTCGACATATTCTAGACCTTACTTGTACATATACATAATTCTTGGCTTCATGTAAATACTACGCCAACGATAATATCCAAGATCAGCTTATTGCTGCCTGGCGTTCCTCGATCCATCCACCACGATGAAGCTCATCCTGTCAACCTCGAACATCATGGGCGCTGGCTCGTCCATACGCAGATCGACTAAGAGCAAGAGCAACAGCGAGCTCATATCCTCGTTGCGATCGAACTTCGAAGCGCATTACACAACGACCAATGGTCTCAGTAATGGAGATGCCAAGCCTGTGAAAGCGAACTACGAAGTCTGGACGAATCGGAAAGAGAATTGTCTGGAAGTACCTGCCTTGGAGTTCGCTGACTCGGCATTGCAGGAGGAGAGAGAGCAATATGACATCACGTCGAAGCTGTTCTACCTCCCAGGCGCGAAGATCGCAGAGCGCGAGAAGCAGACTCGGGAGGCTCTGGATCTGGTGCTGCAGGATCTGCATATGCCGTCTGTGGACTTACTTATAGTGTCCTTTCCTGGTATCTACTTTGACGAAGAGGAGGACTGCCCGGACAAGATCTCGACCCGTGGACCTGTCGAGTCGGAGCCAGAGACAATGCAATCACAAATCGAGACCTGGAAAGTCCTTGAAAAGCTATACGAGGAAGGACTAGTGAAGAAACTCGGTGTGGCAGAGCTCGGGCACGACAGGCTACTTTCCTTCCTAGACCGAACTCAAATCAAACCAAGTGTCGACCAGATCAATCTCCGGGACTGCTGTTCAGTGCCGAAAGACCTGATGGCATTGGCCAAGAGCCGAAGCGTGGAGCTGCTGGTTCATAATGACTGCTCGAATATCCTTCCACGGGGTACTACTCGCGAATTACTGGGACCCGGTGAAGGTGGAGCAGGTGTGTTGGCCGAGCCGACGAAGACTGGTGATAAGAGAAAAAGTCTTCATGGTGAGGAGAGCACAAATGGGGATGCTCCTGGTGGCGATGCGCTGAGAGGAGAGGTGCAGCCGCAATGGGTGGTGAAGTACACGGCTGTGGTCAAAAATCGTGGTGTTGTGGAAAACAAGGGGTATTTTGCTGTGGCGGAAGTTGTGGAGTGAAGTGGAAACTCTGCGCTGAAAGCGGAAGGCGCGACGTTGGTCTTGGCACGAAAGTGAAAGATATGAGCGCTGCGATGTCCTTACTGACCTTTGCCAGTACTAAAGCTTATACGCCATGCCCTCCGCCTAATATGGATATCTCGTCACTCCACCAGGACAACCTCTGCAATCTTCCACTCCGATATCACTTGTGCATAGGACAATGCCGAATTATCGCGTTGCGTGCGAGCTATTCCGACTTTTTGCCGCCGACAGTCGTCTTCTGCTACCATGTCTTGCACTACCACCGACTCACATGAAAGGATTGACCCTCGAATTGCCCTTCGGACCAAGGATCGTGCGACCATCTGGTGTCATGGGCACACAACGTTGACAGCTTCGAGATGTCCTCGAGCTCGAAATATGGTTGGCAGTACATGGAGCACCCCCGTTCCGGAGCTGAGAGGTCGGGCATGGCATGTGGGTGCCGTGGGACCTGATGTGGCCACAGGCATAGGTGACGCGACCGCTTAGCCAGGTACACATGGTGTGTGGATATCGAGGTCAGGGAGGTGTGTCTGGAGTCTTGTAGTGGTAGTGGTCGTGGCTATGTGTTGGTTCGTGGTTGGAAGCGTCGAACGATATCCTCGTCTTTCGCAGGAGGCTGTTCGGGAGATGTGTGTTGGAAGCATACTGAAGACACCTTCCAGTCAAGTTTTGTACATCTTCGATTTCCAACGACTCTGGTCACTACTGTGTCTGGAGGCGAGGAAGTGGTGACTACGACAAAGACTTCGGAGTTGGAAGTGAACAAAACTGGCAACATCGTGTGCGGTATGATTAATTGAATGGATGCACTGCATCACCGCGTTCGCTACTTCACTGGGCCCTAGGCAGAGCAATATAGATCAGAGGAGGCCGCAGATATTCTCCGAAAGGGGTAGCGCAGACTGATTAAAAGCGGCTTGGGACGTGGAAGCTCATTTTGCTGCGATGAAGGTTTCACCTGTATTTCCCATGCAGCGGTTTTATGATACGGAGCAAGCCCAAGAGATACTCATATAAGCATCTACCATATAGCAATAGCTCTAGCCTTCAAAGTTTCACTCGCCTCTTCAGGAGCAGCATCACCCGGATCAGGACTCGGACGTACTACACTTCACTCCTCCTCAGCATGCTATCGCATAGCCACAGAATCGCGCATCTTGATCACCAGCACCTCATCCACCTGCGTATCCGGTAACCAATAGGATGCCGGCCCTTCAATCCCTGACAGCAGGACCATCGTTACTCACGCCTTCAGGCACAGCTTCAGGGGCAATCTTCAGCATCTCCTACTGTCGGAACCACTCTCCGTCCAGACCTGACCAGCACTTCGTTCGTCTCCAGCCACGTTCGTGATGCAAATCGGCTTCAATGTCCTTACGGCAAGCCATGGCTAGTGGATCTCGAGTGACAGCTTTAAGAGGACGCCAGACTGTCTGCTTCGGATACCAACGTAAACCATGCCGACGATCTCGCTCATCCACCACGCCACTTCGCAAACGACTTATAATCATCATAGACACTTCTCAACACCGCTCTCTCACTATTGTTCATCGCAGCGCCCAGTACCTTGATTGCATCCTCATTACTGACTTCCATAGCTTCGACCATGGCATACAAGCCAGGCATAAGAGCTTCCCGCACATCCTCGCCAGGCGTCCCGCCGAGTACCTCAACGCAATAGTGGTGTAATACATACTGCATGTACTGTCCCACATGCGCTTGTGCCTTTCGCGCTTCGTCTACAAGATCGGAAATGTGATTCCAAGTCCTGGTCAGGCGAGGTGGGCTGCAGAGGAGCTGTAAATTCCGAGCAAGTAGGCGGGCGTGGCGAGCAGTAAGATGCTTGCTGGTACCATCACTCGCTGGCAGCCTGCAAAACAGACACGAGATGAGGCTCTGTATGAGCTCTACCATGAGGTGCATGCGATCGCGAAGCCGAGAAAGGTGGTGCTGCAGCAGCGCGGTAAAGGTGCTGCTGATATCTAGGTATAGGACTCGAAGATGTGTATCTTGTCGTCTTGCGAGAGTCTTGAGCGTTGTCATAACAGTTTCTACCACGCATTGGTTCGTTAGGAAGGGCTTGCTTCGCAGTGCAAGAGCTACGCAGTCTAGGCTTCCACGGACCAGTGTCAGACTCTTTGACTGCCCAGCAATGGCAAGAAGGCTACTCATGAGTGACTGAGGACTGTTTGCACCGTCTGCTGGACTCCTGTCGGCGAAGTCTACTCTCCTAAGACTAGAGACAACGGCTTTGGCCAGAACGATTGTGGAGTGGCTCAGGGTTCCATTCGAGTCCAGTAGACCGTGCAGCATGTCCATCTGTGCTCGTGGCTTCGCGCCCTGACAGTAGCGTGAGATATTTGCGAGAATACAAGAGTACTCAGTCGGTGCAAGGTCGCCTTCCAGATGTTTCGTTGCGGAATTGATGACAGTCATGGGGATTGACTGATCCGTACTCTCTGTACACTCGTCTACCAGCGTACTGAAGCTCCTGAGGCTTTCAGGGACACTGCTATGGCTCATATTGTGCCCAGATGGACGTTTGATATCTGCATTCTTCGATGTCTCGGAGTCGGCGCGGAGCAGATATGCCAACATTGAGTCGTGGTTGGCTTTGGCTGCCACAGATTTGCAGGCATCCATGAATCGTGGGTCGTACGCTTTGAGGAGATGTGACGCCACAGCGACGTACTCACATATGTCTCGCGTTTTCGATAATGTGACTCCAGACAGCGCAGCACCGGTGGCATAGTGCTCCAGGTGTTTCTCTGCGGTAGCCTGCAATGTCGTGTTATAGATGTCCTCTGCTCGTTTGACAACAGTCGCCCGATTCGACTGCCGCGATGCCCAAGTCGGAAACCACAGTTCAAGCACGTGTCTCAACAAGAACCAAATGTAGCTTATCTTGTCAATATTGCTAGTGTGTAGCGAGTAAAGAGGCTCGATCAGCTGATCGAGCTCGCTGTAAACAGCGTCTCTGTACGCAGCGCTCTGCAATCCACAAAGCATTGCGGAAACGATGGTGCAGTTGGCACTCAACAGTCCTTGATCCATGTCGCTGACATCCGCAACGGAGGCAGTCGCTTCCGTTGATTGGCGCAAGCGCGTGATCCAGTCCACGATGTAGTTCAACGACAGGTGTTCCTCGACAAGCTTGGCAAAGGACTCTCGCAGCTGCAACCATACCGTACTCAGCGAATCTGTCTTACGCAGCTGGGTATGCCACAAGTCAATGAACGCAGGCAGTCCGCGATTTTTGGCGAAAGCAAGCATGATAGGAATCACCACCGACTCCCTTATGAGGTCAAGATTGCCATGTTTAGGTTCTTCGGCCTTCGCAATCAGGTCGAACAGACGCGCAGCATCGAGATGCTTGCCATCCTTCTCGACTCTAGCAAACGCGGTAGGGTCTAGCAAAATCATCTGCGCTAGGACTTCCCAGTTCGTGGACTGCTCATCTCGATCAGATATAGCCTGATTTGTGGCGAGCTGTAGTAGAGTCTCCCTCGACAATGATGCTCCATGCACTTGCAATACTTTGAGCATAGCCGTTAATGCACCTTGCTTGCTGGGACCTTCTACCCTCGCCAAGCATGCCAGTAGAGCAGGGAAGATGTTCTCGATCCATGGCCTCTCCTTCAATCGCTGTCGAGAGTTCTGCGTAGGCGCACTGCGCAGTGCGATGTCCAACAATAATGATACGCTCAATGGCTGAAGCTTATCAGAGGCGATCGTATCTTCGATAGTGCTCAGACGCTGTGGCAAAGGAATGAAGTTGGCAGCCGACTGGCTCTTGGATTGCTTCTGCGACGAGCTGGCGAAGAAAGCCGATCGACTTGGCAAGAATACATGTTTCGCCAAAAGTGCTTCCAGACAGGATCGAGCATCAGCCTGTAGCGCTCCCTGCACCTTGCGCTTTCGCTTTGTCCGTGTCGAGTCGCCATCTGAGCTCAGCTGACCCAACAGCGCTGTGGCTGGTACAAGACACAGCGAAGCGAAATGCTCATTCTCGTGCGGATCATGCTTGCGGAGGTTCCAGACGCGGACGACTTGATCTACGCATAAGTCCAGTCTATCAGGCCATTTGAGATGGAACTCCACTGTTAACATAGCTCCGACCCAGGCTCCAAGGAGTTGCGCAGCCTTCTCCGCGCTCGTGCTCAATCGTGCCTTGACTGCAGCAGACCTGGGCCCTTCGGAGAGAGAGAAAAGTGATGACAAGCAGTTATCAACCTCCCAAATGACTCTAGTACCTTCTGTGCTCTCGTTCATGGTCTTCGTGATGGTTCGAATGAGGTCTGAGGTGCCGAGCAGAGCTGCTAGTCGCTCTGGTGGCGAGATTCGAACTATAAGATCCAGTAGAGACCAAGACTCAGGAGCAGCACGAGCGACGGCATCGTCCTGAAGCTTCACTAACAGCCATTTGGCGAGCATGTCTGCTCGAGCGGCGTGTGTACATAGTTGGCGTGCTTCCTTGAGTTGAGATTGCAGATCGGATAAAGTGTCCAGTGCTTTGAGCCGCTCCAAGGACGTCTGATCTGCTGGAGCAGCTGAGATCTTCGCCTTCGCCATTTGACTCTCGGATAATGTGGTGTGCAGGCTAGTCCGTCCTAACACAGTCGCTTTTACTGGCGAGCATTTGTAGAAAGTCGAACTTTTTGATATGCCATATGCACAGTGGTCCATGCACCGGACGATCCCGGCTTGCAGCTTCAAGCAGGAAGCTATCTCCTGTGCTTGCCATTGAGAGTTGAGTATCTTGCGACGCGACATCTCGACTACCCTCTCCCATCCAAGACATAGTACAACTGGACAAGACATAGCGGATTATCACCATGGTGGACTCCAGCTCAGTGACACCGAATGTCCCACCACCAACACGATCAGGCAGACCCATGAGCGAAGCACTGTTGAATGAGAAGGTACGCAACTAGCAGGACACAATACATGAGAGGCGCACTAGAGATAGATTCGCACGACGGACTAGCGGACTGCTGCAAGGACATGGCATGGGGAGCTGAGCTGACTTGTCCATCGCAGTGGGACCATTGCTTGAGCACGATGCTCATAAGGAGCGGAATTGGCGCAGGGTTCGGTGTCATATTCTCAGTCCTCCTGTTCAAGCGAAGAGCATTCCCAGTGTGGTTGGGAACCGGTTTTGGTGCTGGCAGAGCCTGGGAAGAGTGCGACTCGGTACGTCAAAACACATGCCATATTATGTATCATTTACTTGCTTCTCGTGGGGGCGCACACAACGAGCTCGCGCCCGCAGGGGGTCGCAAGTATATGTCCGATCGGGTGAGCTTTGCTAATGTAGTGCGTACAGAGCTTCAAGCGCGCGACAGCACCTTCGCGCGATGGTCTGCGTGTGCTACGCCCGTAAACGATGAGTGGTAGCATGGAGAATAGGATCACCCGATGAAGATGATAAGGCGCGAGGAGTAGCGGAACACTAAGAAAGACGATCGTGATTGATATCTCACCGGTTCTCGATCGTATTATACACCTCATGTACAGATACTTACTCAAACAGCTTAGCGCTACACCTAAGCACTCGAATGACAAACAAAGTCCACCACAAGAAGTCCGCTAGCATGGCCTACGAGCACTTGGCATTGTCTGCTCTGCGCAAAATTGATGGTGGTCAACCTTACAGCAGCGGGTGAATCGCACAGCATACCCAAAGCAGGCAACCTGCCCGACAAGCCACCAAATGTCATGTCGATCTCGCCTGCAAGGTCGAACCATGATCGCGAAGTCCAAATCACGAGATTGAATGACATTCCGCGATAGTAGAAAGGAAGACAGTATCCTCGAGAATGCTAACATCTCTCCGGACAAACATGTAGGCACCAACAATGATGTTCATGGCCACGCCGCCGAAACCGGAAAGCACGGAGCACGACCAGAGCTTAATTCCTGCTAACTCCACGTCACCTACGCCGCCTAACACTAACACCACACCTGCCCTCAGCTCATATATGACCTTCCTCACCTCCCGAACACAAAGACTGGTCCAAACGCTCCCGATTAAACGCACCGTCACCGAGATCGACTCGCCAGTAACCAAAGATACAGTCCTCGCCAAACCCACAATGGCTTCAACAACACAACTGCCACGAGATGACCCATCCTCGCCACTACATTATCCTGCTTCACAAACAGCGCTGGTGTTGATGGACTTCCAAAACTTCATCGTCTTCCACTGCGGCTCACCTGGTGCAGCCGCTGTCTCCCAAGCAAAAGTCATGCGCGACTGGGCTCTCGACAATGGCATAATGGTCGTGCACTCTATCATTGATATTACCGGCCCTCCACCTCCGTCAACCAGAAAAGGTCAGAATCGCTTCAAGGCTCTATTCACCTCTGTCAAAGACGACGCCAATGCCGTTGCGGAGCACCAGGATATAGCGTTCGAGCAACGGACTAGAGAGTATCTTGTTCTCAAAAGTCTTGGCGTTGCTTCTGCTCTGAAGACGGGAGGCGCGATGGAGTTACTGGTCGAGCATGGTATCAATTCGTTGATTCTTTGTGGTTTGTCGACTTCCGGGTGTGTGCTTAGGACTGCGGTGCCGGCCGTGGACGATGGGTTTGTGGTTTCGGTCATCGAGGATGCTTGTGCGGAGCCTGCGGAGGGATTACATGATGTTCTGATGCAGCAGTGTTTGGCTAAGTGGACTTGGGTTGTGAAGGCGGAGGAGTTTGTGAGGGAGTGGGATGGCGCTGGCAAACAACCATGAAGAATGCAAGAATCAACAAGCAAGTCGGGCGCTAGAATCAGAGGAAGGCTGAACCAATAAATGGCCTGTTCTGTCGATATATTGTTTGATCATACTCATGAAAGCTATATCCTCCTCGACCCACCCTAGTCCACCACGCCTAGCGGCAGCACACTAACATAGTCCAACGGCGCCTTCTCAACACCATTCGGTGTCCCGACAATCTTCAACACATCGCCCATCGCAATCGTGACATCACTAAACGTCACCCGGATAGCCGAGTGACCGTCCAAGTAGATTGACGGCGTATGTCCAAGTACACGAGGACCCTCGGTATTACCGATCCAAGGCCTGAAGTTCGCAGTCCAGTTGCCCACGGTCTTATCATTGATGCTGAGAACATAGCTCGAGTTCCCACCGTACTGATCGAAGTAGTTCACTGCGACGTCGTACGTTCCACTGCCGCAGGTGAGGGTGTAAGATGCTGTGCCCGCGGTCGTATTGCTCGAAGTCACGATAGCGGTCTTGTTCGAGGCTGTCTCGAAGGGATTGACGGCGTATATGCTATAGCCATCCAGCTCCATGCTCTCGGCTTCGATGCGGTGGGGATAGTTGCCTACTCTGTTGCTCGAGTCTGCAATGCTGGAGAGGTTATGGTAAAAGTTGACAATGGCGTCGCGCCAGACGAGCGAATGGCCGGCTTGAAAACTTTGTCGGAATAGCTGGTCTGTGTAGCGCTCTTCATCGATCTTGCCCTTCAGTGACTGCCACTGTGTGAGGAAGGTTTGTGCCGTGGCCGCTCCGGCGTAATGCTGGTTGTAGAAGTCTTGGATAACTGAGATGCCGGATTTCAGGATGGTTGTGTAGTTGACATGGTGGAACCAGAGGAGGAGATTGTCGGGTGTGGTTGCAAGATTCTCATATTGAGAGGCTACAGCAGATGGGTACTGGCCGGAGAAGCCTGTACCGTTGCTCACTGTTCGATCCATACCGATGGATTTCTGATCCGCACGAGTCCATTGGCAATAGCCATTACCGTCTTGAGATTGTGGATTGGGTCCAAAGTGGGTGTAGAGGATATCGGTCAAAGTCTGAATGCCCAGATTGCCACTGTAATTCTCGTAGGCCGGCCATGACTCCAGCGACATCTGAGTGATCGTGTTCACCACACTCGGATCGGCGCCGAAGGTGAGTCGGATCCAGTCTTGTAGGATGCTTGTTGGGTCGCTGGTAGGGTCCCATGCCAATCGACCGTATGCATAGAGGTTCGACATGGCAAGATGACTGCCAATCCATGTCTCATTCGTGCCTACGTTGACGACGCCGGCATAGCCACCAAGAGATTTGTTGAAGCGCTCGCCCGAGACGATGTTGCGCACCAAAGATGGTTTATCATCGGCTTGCATGTCAAAGTCAAGAATTGTCTTCCATAAAGGTGGCAGGTAGACCAAATGGCATTGCTGTCCTAAATACTCCTGCGTGACTTGGAGCTCGATGGCAGTGTTGGTCTGTGGGATGTTTGCAAATAATGGCGAAGCTGGCTCACGGACCTGGAAGTCGATTGGTCCATACTTGATCTGAATTACGACATTCGAGTCGAACTCGCCATCGAGAGGCTTGAAGAAGTCGACTGCGGCGTTGGCACGATCCGCTTTCCAGTCAGACTCGTTTAATTGGTTGTACACGAATGCGCGGAACATCACAATACCACGGTGTGGCTGGAGTGCTTTGGCGAACAAGTTTGCTCCTTGAGAAAGGGTACGATTGTATGTTAGCGGACCCGGTTGACCCTCCGAGTTGGCTTTCACGAGGTATCCAGCCATGTCTGGTACTTTCTCGTAGATCTGATCCGTGACGTTGGTCCACCAGGCCACGACGGATTCATCGATGGGGTCGAAAGTGGTCAGGTTTGCCTGACCTTGTACAGCACTGGTGGGCGAGGCGAAGAAGAGGGATATGCCAACCTGCACACCGTATGGTCTCATGACATCAGCGATCCTGCCTAGTCCCTGGATGTTCTGCGGCGTCAAGAGGGACGCATTGGCGTTGACATTGTTGACCACGACGGCGTTAATGCCGATGGATGCTAAGATCCGCGCGTACTCGCTGACTCGAGTGAGATTGTTCACTATAACTCCGTTGGCGAAGAAGATCGAGGGACCAGCAAAGCCGCGCTCGATGCTGCCATCTAAGTTATCCCACTCGTTGGTCCATCTGATTGGTGCGTCTGGGTTTGAAGCATAAGCGACTTTGGTGAAGTTGCCTTGAGCCAGCATGGAGAGATATTGAAAAGTGCCGTACAGAGCACCTCGTTCGTTCTGACCAAGGATTTGAATGGTCCCGCCTTCGGTGCTGAGCCAGTAGCCGTCCGCGATGAGCGTGGGTGCATTGTGAAGAGGTCCATATGCCTTGGTGTACTCGTCGACGGTCCCAACTACCACCGAGGAGGCAGCGTCCCAGTGCCCATGGTGGATGTTGCATTGCTTGCCGTAGATGCTCTGTATGCCGTTGTGGAGTTCTTGTCCGGCGGTATAAACGGGACTACCCACGGTGCTGTTCAGTGCAACGATATGAGATGGTAAGGAAGAGTGGAGGTGTTGGCTCCCAGACAGGGGTGCATAGCGGAGCCATGCTGCCAGACCACTCTCTGCTGCCACGAAGCCTGCGAATAATGAGAAAGCAAGAAGATGCATTTTGATAATTGGCCGTTGGATGATCGAGACAGCGGATACTTGCCAGGTTATATTCGAACTACACTGGATGCACAATGACAAGACCACGAGTGCGGAGCCTCCTCATCGGCGTTTGCTAGAAGCAACTCGGCATACCATCAGGACTGCCAGGTACGAGGTCTTTCCAATCAGGCTGAATTGTTGTTCTGATCTGCTCCCAAAATGACGAGATCTGGTTGCGAGCTCTTGCGGGGACAGGAAGTCGGCAAGCAAGATCGAGAGTGCATTCGGACACGAGGCGGCCTGGCGAGCAAGGGCCGAACAAGTTCTTCCGTCCACTCGAACATCATTCAAGTTTGTCGAACTCTACAGTCTTTTCGACCGACTAAGAGCAAAAATGAAAGGGCTATCATATTCTCCCTAAATTTGCTACGGACGCGGTTCGAACGCGCGCGGGTCTCCCCAGTAGAGTTTTCAAGCAATGCTTTACTTAAATCTACCGCCTTAGACCACTCCGCTGGTCGTTAGCATTTGTCACGTCTGGCAGAGATCTCGCAGGGATCACCCACCTCGGCCACCGTAGCTTTTACTGCTCGCGCTCAGACGGGCGGTGGATTATTTGGACAGGGCCAGAAGCACATTTGAGCAAAGCGGGAGTACCCGTGCCCAATATATTGCTGAGATTTGATGATCGCGAGGACTGCCGACGGTCCTGGATGCAAAGAAAGAGCTCCACAGCAATAGAAGGGCTTTAATGCATGTGGACACCGTGTGTGCAAGTTCTGCAGGTTGCTCGGCTAAATCAACTATGGTGTACACGAACATAATTCCTCCAACGCCCTCGCTTGATACTTTGTCTGCAAAACATTCTCCGAGCACAGCCTTTTACAATCACGAAGAATTCGCTGGTGCTGCAGTCGGTGCAGCACGATGTCGTTGTAATATGTCGTTCCAGGCCTTCTTCGCATCCCACTCTTTGGGTATGCTCCATAACACAGTACTAGCATGTCCCTTCTCGGAGTCTGGCTGCTCATCCCAGTAAGGCGCAACCACAGACCCTGACTTCTCCACGACAGAAGCACTTTGTTTGCCTGCTTCAACCAGCCACTCGTCCCAGACCTTGGTGAGCGGCGCTGCAGGCGCACCGGCTCTGCACCAGTCGATCGACTGCGTAATCATGATAGCTTTCCAAAGCGCCTCTGTGTAGCCAAGCTGTTCGTTGCCGCCATCAATGCCCTGTTCTGCGAGAACGTAGCAGGAGAAGTCCCAATGCATACGTTGTGGTACTGCAGCAGCAATCCAATGAACGGCATTGATAATGATATAAGCACCGCCCCATGCGAACTGCAATTCCAGCCTGGCATTGGCAAGCGCGATAACGCCGAACATAAGCATAAGCGTGCCAACAAGTGAGATGAGTCGGTGAATTGCCGGGCTCGTGATCATATAGTTGATCTTCTCGGGAGCAAAGAACAGTTCGCGAGCGATGTCTTCAGCGCACTTGACGACCAGAAAGCTGCCATTCGGATAGCGAATGACGACGTCTCCGGGAGGGACGATGCCGGCACGTCTCTTAATCAGTGTCAGACTCCACTTGTTGCTAACGCCGATGAGAGTCGAGAGTAGGGAGAGCACCACGGTGGCCAGCATGGACATACCATCTCCAAATAACATAGATAGGAGAAAGAGTGTTGTAGCCAGTGTCAGACCATTCAGTGTAACCCAAGCCAACGGACCAAAAGCTTTCGCTGTCACTGATGGCTCAATCTCTACAGGTGCCATGGAATGTTGCCCTGCTCTTGAAGGCTGGCCTTTTAAGGCTCTGTCCGACCATGAGGTACTCGTCCTGCCTGCCTTGTCACTCTTTCTGATCTCGACGCATCGTACCATGTGCTCGGGCATGTCTTCAGCTCTGCCGTATGTTAGTCTAGCCTGAGACAGTGACAGATGCTGACTTACTTGGATAGTAGAATAGATGCTACATGATGTATGTGATCAATGACATTCCCGGCTTGCACAGCAGTAACATACGCCTTCGTGACTGGCTCTAGTCGTACTGGTCGAGTGGGGAAGAGCAACGCTTGTGGTGCAGGCATAAGTCTAGGGAGGAAGAACAGGTCGGACAGAGCAGACACCTGAGCATTGACGGCCACGGAACCTTCTCCAAGGATGGCAAGGAAACCAACGATGTCGAGCTGGAAGGCACCAAATGCTGAGGGCCATAGCATTTGCCAGCCATTGCCAGGGTAGGATATCGTAATGTTATTGCCGCCTCCACTCATAGCTGCTATCGCTCCTGTGTGGTGGCAGATCCGAGGTCTCTATCGATGGGCCAGAATTGGAGTTGATGAGATGGCTGCTATGGTACAGTGCAGATGATCTCCTCATGGATAAATATATATCATCGTGGCTCAGGAGATACTGGTGGTGTGACGAGACTCAAGGAGAAGGCAACGAGGCCATCAGGCTGCGTGTGCGCCCTTGATGCGGTGGCTGCGTCTCAGCCCCCACGGCCGTGTCTTTCCACCGGTCAAGCGCTGGCATCACGCTTGGCGCATGGGAGGTATGAGGACGCAGTCTTTGCCTCATCAAGCGTCAGAAGGAGACATTCTTGAGACTGAGGCCAGCCTTAGGTCGAAACAAAGGCTGATGTGCAAGTGGAGAAACCAAATGCCCGATTTAGGATGATCGTCAGATAACAGATGGGACGGGCGGTTAGTAGAAGCAAAGGTGAGCTCGCTAACAATGGAGTCCGTGTTCACCACACTTTTCTCACTCCGTCGTACTTGCAACGATCTCCGAACCTCACCAACATGTCCGTGTTCTGCGGAGGTTGATCACAGTTTTGGTGTCCCATCTTGAGTCCATCTGAGGATGTCGTCCTGCTTTTGCAAGCACAGTGTCTGGGTCTGAGCCCTCAGATACTGTTCCAGTGCCTGATTGGCATTCGGTTCGGTGGGGGGCGCAGCATTCGTGAGGCTTGAGCCCCGGCCTCCTCTACTTCTTCTCAGCCCACTTTTGAGGCCGACGGCTCATGACCAAGACCGTATGCGATCCTACACCTTGCTATTCGTACCATTGACTCCCGAATATTCACCAGTCTGCCTAGTCGGCGGGAGCAAGGCTGTGACTGGAAAGACAATTACCGCATCGCCCTCGACTGTGGGACTTAGCGAAACATTAGTCGCCCTGACGATCAACGTATAAGAGGCCAGCGAATCTGACTGTCATGAGCTTACGGGTCTTCAATTGAAACCATTCTCTCCGCACATCAGACTATGCCTGGAACGTGACTGTGTTTGTGAACAGCGTCGCGTTTGGCTCGCTGCCTTGAGCATGTTTAGAACGAAGGTACGAGCACATATCTACGATTCGCTAGCTCATCGCTCAGAGAGCATCATCTGACCTCGAAATAGTCAGCAAAGACAAACAGCAGTAGTAGCGGTGCGAGTGGTGAAGCAGGTCGAAATTCGTCTTGGTGCGGGCTGCCAGTGCCGCGGCGCAAGCAGTCCAACAGAGTAGCTCCCGAAGTCGTAAAGATGGTCGACCCTCCATCGACGCAAGAGCCAAACTTGGCGCAGGCGCAGGCGCAGGACCTACTCAGCGAAGGCTTCAGAGCAGCCGAGACTTCCACAGTCTACCAAGATGCCCGCCACGGTTTACTTGATAGTGAGCAGCAGCTCTCGTGGTATGCTGGGGCTAGATCTCGTGCCTCGCAGCTTGAAAATCGTGCACAGCAGATCTTGTTAGCCATCCGGGAAAGCGAGCGAGATGATCCGGAGCTGTTTGGTAATATGCCTAGCGAATTGATACCAGACTCCAACACTCGAGATATGGGTGGTCGGTTCCTCATCAACAAGCCTCGGATCGATCAAAGTAAGATTTTTGCCATGGCGCAGCGAATGCCCAAAGGATGCCATCTGCACATACATTTCAACTGTGAGCTGCCGCCAGAGGAGCTACTGCCCCGGGCGGCGAGCTCATCTATGCAGCCATTCATGTGTATTCGAACTACGAAGCCTTTAATGCGGCCTCAGGACTACGCAGATGTCGAGGTTGTTTTCAGCGTCATACCCAAGACCACAGTCAAAGTCGATTGCTTCGCCACCAGCTATAATCCAGACTTCAAAGATAAGAATAATTCACCATGGATGTTGTGGTCAGACTTCCGCCAGCGATTTCACGAGCTAGCACCCGCAGATTTAGGCCTAGAAGAACGACCCGACGGCCTGGACGAGGCCGAATGCTGGGTCCGAGAGAAGATGATTCTGACGGCTCACGATGTCTACGGCGAAGGTCAGACCGTGAACAGCGCTTGGGCGTGCTTCAACCAAGGCACCCGGGCTTTTAAGGGCTTGGTCAACTATAAGTCTGTGTACAGGTGGTACGTTGGCGCAGCAATAGACAGCATGATCAGAGACAATGTCATGTATGCCGAGCTACGACCTATGCTGATGGACAAGAGCATTCCCTCCGACGACGGTACACTGCAAATAGACCTCAACGCACAGATGAAGATCATTTGTGAAGAGGTTAGGAAGAAGCAGCAACAGCTCCAAGATGCTGGCAAGCCCGACCAATTTCCTTTTGGTCTGAAGATCATATATTGCACGCCTCGCAGCATCCCTAGACCGAAGATGCAAAGCGAGCTACTGGACTGTCTCAAGCTGAAGCTGGAGTTTCCGGATCTCATCTGCGGATTCGATCTGGTGGGAGCTGAAGACAGGCGCAACCCGATCAGCTTCTACGCCGACTTGCTGGTAGGCTTTACGGAAACGTGCAAGAAGCTGAAAATCAGCATTCCGTTCATGTTCCATGCAGGTGAGACTTTACTCGACGCTGGTGGCACTGCCAATCCGGACAACAGCAATTTGTATGATGCTCTACTGCTCAACTGCAAGCGTATTGGGCATGGCTATGCGTTGCTCAAGCATCCGATGCTCATCGAGAAGTACAAGCAGCAGAACATTGCACTCGAACTCTGTCCGGTTTCCAATGAGCTTCTCCATTTGTGCGGCAACGCCCGAGAACATCCATTCCCTGCTCTATTGGCGGCTGGGTTACACTGTACGCTGAACGCGGACAATCCTGGCTTATATCGGTAAGCTCCATATGACAATCATAACTCGGGAATACCATGCTGATATGAATATGCAGTGGCGCGACACATGACAGCTCGTCGCTGTCGTACGAGTTCTACCAAGTCATGGTCGGCGACACACGAATGAACATCCATGGGTGGAAACAGCTGGCTGAATGGAGCATCCAGCATAGTTGCCTGGCTGAAGCTGAAATCGACCGCGCGATGAATATCTTTGCGAAGGACTGGGACGCGTTCTGCCATTGGGTGGTCTCGACTTATGGCCAATATGCTGATGGCTTGACTAAACCTGATCTCTCTGTGGTATGCTGACACAGGCCGGCACCGGTGGTGAACGTCCATCTCAGTCAAGTCAAGTCGATGCTCTAGCGATCCCGCAGGCAAGACATCGTCTTGCAGCCGGCCTTTCCGTGGGAGTCAACGGGTGTGAAGTGACCTTGGAGCGAGAGATACACTAGCTACGAAGTATCAGAGCTCTGGTAAAGCTTGCACCGTTTCACACTCAGACGACAACTGGTTTCCATTTTTATCAATACATTGGGCTTCACCACCTCATCAATATTTTCACGCAATGAGATCCCTCTCCAAGGACATGCTCGCACGACGAGGGCTCGCAAAGGGTGCAGCTATCGGTATAGGATTGGCAGTGGTGCTCTCAGTGATGGTAAGCGTCTTCATCGTTTTCGTCATCAAACGCAAGCGCATCGCATCACGCAGATCTAGAGGCACGGACAATGTGGGGAGTGGAAGGGCGGGAGCTCGCTGCAGTGGAATTATCATTGATGGCATGGGTATGGATGATGAAGTGACAGAATCAGTGGCGAGCGACGGGTTTCGTATCGAGAACGGCGAGAGCAGTCCCCGGAAGCTTTTCACACCGATCAAAGGCATCAATACGACGAACAAGACGCCATATACGCCATCCCACTACCATGTGGAGCCGCCATCAAGCATTACACGTCCAGCTCCGCCAAGCCTTCCACAAGTCTACTCTCTCGCCAGTCTTGGCAGCGCTGCGGACCTGTATCGCGATCTGGAGATTGATGAAGACAGTGTGCGGGTGAAGAGGGATATGCGAGGACTACCAAGGTATTTAGGCTGACCGACACCGGTATGCGTGTCCCTGTTGCAAATGACAACTTGATAGCTGCGAATGCATGTACGAGAGCTACAGAGTGCTTTTGATGTCGAGGTATCTCTCCTATACACGGCAGCCGCAACGCTAAACGGTATCGTAGACTCCCATCACAGGTGCGCCCACGATATTGGAAACCCGCCATGCCTCGGACTCACCACCCGAGCCTGTTCTCTGATGGATGTTGAATGTTGTCTGCTCCGTCCGACTGACCGAAGGCGAAGAGATTTCATAAGCTAAAGGCATATGACTCTTCTTGCTAGCATCGTGTGTAACATGCTCAATCTTGAATGGTATTTCCTTATTTTGCCAGACTTTCCACCGGTTGTCGAATCGTTCATGCTTCCTCTCGGGCTGCCTAGAAGTAATCGAGCAGTTCTTCTTGAACCATTTCATTGCACGCTGGGCGCTGTCCATCGCCGGGCTCACAATACTCCTGACACTGTCACCATTCATAGTGTACGTGGTCCGTCGTGGCGGCACGCTGTAGTAAGTGCAAGATCCCTTCTTGACCTCACGTAGCGCTGCCTCGAAAGCCTTCGCTACTCTATCAACTTGCAGCATATCTTCGCCCAGCTCGACTACAAAGCCCGGCATGACTTGATTGACGAGATGGTTCCAGTAGTCTCGATCGACGCTGTCGTCCATGAACTGCACCGTGCAATCGTAGGGTATACAGTATGGCGAACCAGTCGGGTCGATATCGCTTCTAGCATCGCCTACGAGAAATCCAGCTTGCACTAATCTTAGATCGTCAAATGGCCACCTGAATGCTTTGTTGATCTCGACAGCCAAGTCGAACCTCGCTATCGGACTAAACCTTCCAGCTTCAATATCCCTCGCCACTGGAGAGATCTCGGCATAGGAGAAGTTTGTCGTGTTGATCGCAATGTGAGTCGCCACTCCTCGTACTCGGTCGAAGACATCTCTGAACTCGTCGTGGAGCTGGTGGCAGACGAGGATCATGGATTCTGAGCATGGCAGAATGTTGTTTGTGATTCGAATTCTCTTCGTACTATGCTCATTGGTCTGGCTGGCGAGGTGTTCATATATCTCAATGCGGAGCTCAGCAGGTAGGTCGAGTAAGTACGAACCGTCCTTGGCTGGTGGCTCGAAAGTCATTTTGAGCGTTGACTTTGTGATTTTCCTTTTCTTCATCTTGCTCTCTCAACTTCACGTCCAACTAGTCAGCAAGTATCGGGTTGTATCAGTAGTACGAAAGGTTCAAGGCCAGCAGGCTGGGTGCCGAGATGTCGTGTCTTGCCATCATTGACTTCAGCCTTGTCGCTAGAGCTTTTTCTGGTGGTGTGATCTCACCCCACGTAGGTACCTCACTACTCGTCCATGTAAGACACTGAGCGGTAGTGTGCCTGGCTTTAGTCTTGGCTATTGGCGAATGGTGGCACTCTTTGTCACTCGGGAGTGCAGATTTTCCTTCCATGATTAGGCCCTTGCCGGCCCACCAAAATTTTTTGCGCCATGGACCATGTGCTAGAGAACTTGACAATTGCACTGCAAGATCTTCCGTCCCAGCATGTGTCCCATTGACTATTGATTCAAGTTGCTACACAAAGTGACTCGGCGGCATTTCCTAAACAGGCATGGTAACATTTTGCAAACTGTCGCTAAAGTCCGTTCGATGCCAGCATAAAGCCGAATATCGAAGTAGCATGAGGACTACATAAAGCATGCAGAAAACCATAAGTAAAGGGATGCTCTGACTCTTACACTGTCCTACTGCTCACCAACAGATCACGCACCTTTCACAATCTAACAACAGCACACGGCAGCATGGCACGAATCAAAGCTCTGTCCGATCATGCACTCATCGGCCTTGCTGCCAATTTGCCCAAGCCTGCTTCTAAACCAGCGCTCTCCATGTCGCCTATCACGTTGGAGGTACCTCAGCGTTCAGTCCCTCTCCAGTTGCGCATCAGCGTCCCCGCTCAGGCCAGAGCCGCACTGCCCATCATTCTCCTCTCCCACGGACATGGTCGAAGTAACAACCTCTCTTCCCTGCACGGCTACGGTGCTTTAGTCGACCACTGGTCCGCCCATGGCTTTGCGGTGATTCAGCCCACACATCTCAGCTCCAAGACTTTGAGCCTCACCGACCATCCGGATGCGCCACTGTTCTGGCGTTCCAGGGTGGACGACATGAGCACCGTCATCGATCGCCTCGATGAGATCGAGGATGCCGCGCCCTTCTTGAGTCGAGGCAGCCTGGACCGTGACCGCATTGCTGTTGCTGGACATTCACTCGGAGGCCATACTGCCTGCCTCCTGCTCGGCACCCAGACCATCGATCCCAAGGACGACTCGGTCGTAAACCTCTATGACCCCCGAATCAAAGCAGGTCTTATCCTCGCAGCTCCCGGTTCAGGTGGCAAAGACCTCAGCGCTACGGCGTACGAGAACTACACCATCCTCCGTCATCCAGACTTCAGCACCATGAAGACACCAGCGCTCGTCGTAGTCGGTGACGAGGATGTGGGTCCTCATCTGACCGTGCGAGGAGCAGACTGGCATGCAGATCCCTATACACGGGCACCAGGGCCAAAGAGCTTGTTGACGTTGAAGGGAGGTAAGCATGGACTTGGTGGGGTGTCGGGGTATGATGCCAAGGAGTGCGATGATGAGAGTCCTGAGCGGGTGGCTGTTTTGCAGAGGATGACTGCGGCGTATTTGAGGAGTGAGTTGTATGATGAGTGCAATTCTTGGAGTGAGGCTTGCAAGGCTTTGGAGGGTGTCAGCGAACTCGGCTTCGTCGAGTACAAGTAGATAGGAATTGCAGTTCGATCGTTGCTTGAGACGTGCAGCTCCTTCGCGAGTGATTCTGACAAGAGTCTCATATCGGAGGCGGAGCATCAGCTATTCGGATGCAGTCAGCTTGTCAATGCATTGAAGATCAGTGTTCCAGCCATCGACAGGCGTTTGTATCGCCGCCTTTGTAATACCGAACTGTGGCGCCAGCCTTGCCATTCGTCAGGCGAGAACGATATCGGGTTGTATTCATACACGATGAGACGTTTGCAACAATGTCACCACGCTGCTGTGATTCCAAACATGCTCATGTACGCACCAGCGGGAGCCTATAGCAGTCTCGGGATGCAGTAGCTTCAACGTATTGGCTTCATCGCTTCTGATGATTGTAACATCATCTGGGATGAAAGAAGGGAGAAGGAAGGGAGGCGCTACATCAATGCCTGTCAGATTGTATCTTGGCATGGTCCGTGCCTTCCCGATCAGGCCGCTCGATCAAGCTCCAAATGCTTCACCAAGGATATACTCTTACATCAATCGCACCAGTCAATCCCGATGGCGACACCGGTCACACCAGTGGCTGAAACACCTTCTCAACCCATCTCCGTACTCTCTACTCAACCAGCCCTCTTCTTCGCCAACCTCCAACCTATCCTCCTACTCGGCACTGTCCTCTTCAGCTTTCGCAGTCTTGTAGCGAATCCGGTCGGTACGCTCCTTGGCCTCGCACCTACGGTCGCCATCGTACAGACGCTCTATTGTGTGATATGTCTACCGATCGCGGCACAGGTAGAGGAGGCTGGCAGGAAGGCGGCGAGTAGAGCAGGAGCGGGGGTGGGAGTGGGAGTGAAGAAGAAGGGGACAAAGACAGCACAAGATCCTGATATCTGGGCCAAGCTAGTTGTATGTATACTACATGCCGTAGGATGTGGTACCATGCTGAGATGATGTAGCCTGCCTTTCTCTCCATGACCCTCACACTCGTCCTCTCCACACCACTGCTCTACATCTTCACTGTGCTGTTCGGTGCACCACTTATGACACACAACGCCCACACGCTGCTACTTGCACTCCACCTCGCTCTTCTGGTAACGCCACATTTGTACTACGTCCACGGTCTGGATGCTCAGACATGGCTGCGAATAGCGAGTCTGCAGCTTCCACTGGATGAAACGTACGGTCTGAGTCTGGGTGCTTTGGCTGGTGCGTGGATGGGAGCCGTGCCGATACCATTGGATTGGGATAGGGAGTGGCAGAAATGGCCAGTGACTGTTGTCGTTGGGATGTACATTGGGGCTGTGGTTGGGAAGCTACTGGGAGGGTATGTGGTCAAGGGATGGAGGATCAAGCTGTCGTGAGATAGAGGTTTCCGCAAAATGATCAGGCGGCCTCAGCTCTACTCTCCCTTCCTTGTCTTCCCGTGGAACTGCCACGCCAAGCTCTCATGCGAAGACCATCAGGCATGACTGCCGACGGTACTACCTCTATGATGCCCACCCGCCACATCTCGCCGGTGCCGTCGATTAGGCCTGACCCGTCGGGACTATCCCGAAGCCGACTACCTTCTCCCTTCGAGATTCACGATCACTTCTCCCAGATCCCAACTGCAATCACACCAGCGATAGCCAGCCCAAGTGTGAGGATAAGCACGCTAACACCAATGTTGACAGCTCCAGCAAAGAGAACATGCTGAACAACCAGTAGAAGTGCACGAACAGAGTCAGGCTCGCGATTGTAAGAGCCTGCACTTCGCAACCCTGGAGCTCGAGAAGTTTGTCCTTCTTCGCAGAGAGTATTAGTGTGCTTCGACTTATTTCGGCAGATGTGAGGTCATCGACTTAACATCAATATCGCCTCTGCGTAGGCCATGCCAAGAAGGATCTTTGCGGCAAGGATCTTTGCGGCGAGCCTGACCACGCGCTACGGAACTGGAACGTTGAAGGCGATAACGTGCTTGCCTGCCACCTCCTCGTGCAGCCTGCAACTGAACCCAGAGGATACTTGATTAGCCTGCTTGGTCGCTGCAGTGTCTTCTAGTACAAGCAAGCTACGCGATATCGACTACTGGATACATGACTTGTCACGACGTTCTGGTGAGAAAGTGAAGTTCAATATCAACAGGAGATGAGTCCAAATATCAATTGCGCCACCCTATGAACACATAGCCCAGCGCCTCACTGGCAACGCAAAGTCAGCATGGTATGCGCATGACGTCTTCAACCAAGCCAGTCGGCTGATCTCGTTCCCTTCGAACCGACCCTGAGAGGATCCCCAGAAGTATCTTTCTCCACCACTGTCTTCCTCCCTATCACGTTTATCGTGGTCTTCGGCTGCTCTTATTTCATGAGCTTCGGCTGCTCTTGCTTTGTGGTCTTTCGCTCCTCTTGCTTCGTGGGCTTCTGCTGTTTTTGCTTCGATGTATGCGTCCCCTGTCCGGTGGGAAAGTCTTTCACGGCCGCGGTTGAAGACCACGAAGAAGACGAACGTAACGGAGACTCCGGAGTCATCGGCGACGTTGACACAGACAATTTCGCTTGCTTCGATGCACTCGCCTCCCCTCCAGTTCCAGACAGCGTGCCTCTTTGCGACTAATTTTCCAGCGGACTACTTCAAGACGTGCTGCTTCTTCACGACAAGGAAGCTCTTGGAAAGTAGCCTCCAGGAGCCGCTTGAGCGTAGGTACCTTGATGGAGATGACCTGGCTGTCATTTCAAGGCTCGTCGGTCTTGGAGCGGTGCTGCTTTCTAGGTGGAATGTCCGAAGGATTATGTGCGATGGTCGAGGTTTTGAGGGGAATCTTGGCCTTTTCTGCGCTTGTATCTGGAAAGGTGGGTGGGGCGTGAGTAGTCATGGCTTTGGTGGGTGAATTGGTATGGTCGTAAATCGGTAGGATGGCCTGGGATTGATTTGCAGAAGCGAAAGGGAAGAGAGAAGACGATGGAGAGTGGTTGACGTATATGGGTGTGCAGTCCTACGTCGTCATGTCTGAGACATGGATGGCTGTATGTCTCTGCATGTAGAGTGGGCATTTAAGGAACTCGCATGGGTCTAGCATTCGCAGAGACAAACACTTTCCGAGAAGTCTCAACAGGAGCTTGGTCCATATGGTCAAGTTGTCAGAAGCGCGAAGTATCGTCAAGATTCATAGCATCTTAAGCATCACGAGATGGCCGCTGACATCCAACTCTCGATCAGTTGCGTACCCTCCGCCTTGCCTTTGTACCCAAAAGACTTGTCAATGATCATATCAATATGAGCCGCTTTCGGCAGCACCACGAGTTCCGCCTTGGAGTGAGCTCTCTTCAGCTTGGCTCCGAAGAGCTTGATGCTGTCGATCAGGACTTCGCCGCCACCGCCATAAACCAAGACGTCTCTCACCACCTTATCCAGACCAGAGAACCATTTCTCGTCCGCGTCTGCCGCTTGGGTGTAGTTGTCCAGCTTTGCGTTACCTAGGAAGTGGTCAGTTTTCGCTCAAATCCTAGCTTATCGTGACGGATTCTACTCACCCATGTAGTTGGCCGACCATCTCTTCGCCGCTACAGGTGTTACGAGATCGCTATGCTGGTTGCGATCCACTCCATCATCGCTGGGCTCGAAATGCACCCATGGGCATATGAGCAGAGCACCCGCGAGTGGCTCTTTCAGCTCGAGCTTCGGCACTTCGGGATGAGGGTGGAGAACGTGCGAGAGTACAGCCATGCTTAAATTGCCGCCGGCAGAGTCGCCACCGATGATTATCTGGGCCGTGAGTAAGCTTCACGTACATAAGCTGGGATATGGGCAGGACTTACTTTACTTGGGCTGATGTTCTGCTTCGTGATCAACCATTGCAAAGACTCGGTAGCCTGTTGGAGCTGCAGTGGATACTGGCCCTTTGGAGACAGCGTATAGCTCAAGAAGACCACACCAACACTCGCGTGCGGTGAAAGATCGTTGATGACATCTAGGAGCCATTCGAAGTGGCCGTTCATGGCAGGCAGATTAAAGCCACCACCATGTAGGTATAAGATCGTGTACTGCGGGTTCTTGACCCCCAAACGGTGGAGCTTGACACCACTTGCTAGAACCTCAGTATCAGGGGCAAAACCCTGCTTCTTTGCCACAGCGAGGTATTCAGCTTCGGTGGTGCTTGCGCTCCATTGTTCGATTGGCGTGTCGATGCTGGACAGGAACGAACGCATGGCGCTGAACATGGCATCCCGGAAGGCATCAACGGGACGAGATCCGCTGGCAATTGGTCGGGTTATGAGGTTGTAAAGTATGGCGAGTATCGCATTGCCGGCTACTGGTAACAAGGCCACTTTGTCTAGCAGACTTGGCTGTGGTGCGGGAGCCATGATGGCTTGCGGTATGATAACTATCAATTTCTTGTGAGCTGAACGAAGGGTCGAACGAAAGGTGTGAAATTTAGAGACATAGTGTACTTTGGAACACGAACAGGGCGTCCCATATAAGCAATACCTAGAGCAACAATGCTTAGGTAGTTTCCGTCCGTAAGAGCTCCGCTTCTTAGTCTGGAACGCCTCGTAATGTCCGAAGAAAGGCATTAGTGAGCATATGAGCATCCTTGTCATGCCTCCGCCGCACGATATTAGACTTTGTGTCTGGATGTTCTACTGATTATCGCTCCGACGAGAGTGGAATGAGACCAAATCAGCCTGGAAAGTGCCCAAATCTCGCGCGAATGGAGCTCACATTACAGTATCAGCTCCACCTTTTCGGCCACATCGGGCGATTATCTCGTCGGCTCTAGATTATTATTACCTTCTGCTCGACCACACTCTCGAGCTGGACGCCGAGGCCCAAAACAGATCGCTGACCACAAGACCGCGAAGCAATCAGCCATAGACGGTCATGGCGGGAAGCACTGCCACGATCGATAGACTGCCTGAGGAGCTACTACTACAGATCTTCATCCACCTGGACGACATTCCACCCTCGGAGACAGACTATCGCGACGAGCCAGCAATCGGCGTCTTCGATTCCAAGCAGCCTACCTTGAAATTTGTATCACAAGTCTCCAAACGATGGCGACGAGTGGTACTGCCTCTGCTCTTCCAGCACACTCGTCTTCGACTCGATGCTCCGTCACGACAAGAATGGAATGCCTGTCATGCCTGCCGTAGAGCAATTGACCTAGACTACACAGCCCCTGACCCAGATCATGGAGATGTGCGGATAGCTGATCCCTTTCACCATGACCTCTGTGAGGATGCTAAGTTGCACCTTGAGATTCATCGCTCCGCACACGAAAGGGGAGAATCATCGACAGAAGACGTTCAACAGCTCGCGAGTATGCGCAAGACTTTGAAACTATGGCTCCCGCGCTTCTACCACCACTTGAAAGACTTCCTCGCTTACCTGAACGATCACGACCTGACGACAAAAGTACAATCTTTCATCCTGTCAACCACAGAAATGCTCCCAGACACTCTCGGGCACTTCCCCAACTTGGCCGCCTGGCCGCACGACTGGCGATACCAATGTTCAGCGGCCTTCTGGCCGCAACTCCTGTCCGACCTCCCGCAATTACGGAGAATCACCATACTAGCACCCCCAGCAGACCTAGCCTGCCTGACAAACTGCGCCATCGACACGTCTGGTACGTGTAGGAGCAACACAACATTCGGACTTAGAAAGCGAACTAATATAGCCTCAGCCACCTGGGCCTTCACAGACATGACCTTCCACATCCTAACCCTCTCCCTCCCCCCCCACCCAAACCCAACCCTAACCCACAAAACCCCCCCACCACTGCCCCCTACCCAACCACCCACCTACGCCTCCCTCCAACCCCATCCCCACCGCTATCCCGGCCTCTCCCCCTCCTCCCTCCTGCACCTCCTCCCCTGGCACCACATAACCCTAAACGAATCCGCCTTCCTCTCCGCCTACGGAACCTACGAGTTCTTCGAACGGGGCCCGCCCAGCCTCCTCTACAGCCTCCTGCACACCCTCACCCCGCGACCAACCTACGGCGCGAATATGCAACGATTATCAGCCCGCCCCCTGGAAAGTCTGCGGAAGTTGACGTACGTGGCTATATTCCCGTTTAGCACGCACCTTGATTTCCGGGAGTTGTTGCCGCAGTTAGAGGAGTTGGATTTGCAGCTCGCGCCGCTAATGACTTCAAATATCCTGCATGATCCGGCTCGGGTGGGGAAAGCAGAGTTGGGGGATTGCTGGTTGGAATTACTGGCTACGTATCGGCAATTAGTGTCGCAGACGGCTACATTCCGGATCTCGGAGCGGAGTCTGCCGATTTTGAAGAAGATTGTGTGTCGGGATATGACGAGGGAGGCTCTGCAGGAAGAACTGGATGAGGTATTTATGCCGCTTTGCTTGCCTGTGTGGGCGGAGATGGAGAGGGGGGTTTTTATTAGGTTGAGGGGGAGTGCGGATGTGGAGGGGATGGCGCAGAGGGTGGATTGGTGAGGATGGACGATCTCTTTCATCTCGTCAACGTTGTTGTACACGGTGGAACGATCCAATCACCAATTCGCGCCCATGATGGCCCTCGCACAACATCCTCCACATCTCCTTCCCAACCCCACAAACTCAGCTTCACATCCCTCATGCACCCAACACCAACCACAACCACCATTACAGAGTACCCTAACCATATCCTCCGTTCCGGATCCCGCCGTCCGATCGTCATATTGGTCGAATATCGCACTGCCGACCAGAAGCGGTGAAACTTGACACCTCCCATATTTCGCAAGCTCCAGACACAACATACAAGTCGCACCGCTCAAAGTCTGCGAATCCGCTCGCTTGATGATCTTGAAAGCCGCAGCGGCGCGATCCTAATCGCAGCCGTTGCAAAGCCAGTCCGGATCCATCTTTACAGTAACATGACCTCCACTCCTCTGCGGATCCTGCTCATCCAGCTCCCTAGCATCGTCCTCCTGTTCCGGCTCGTCCGTCTGCGCAACTCTTCCCTCCGGAGCATTGAGCCTCCTAGCCGAAGCCGCCGGCGAGGCCACATCTGCACTGCCCGGACCACGAGCAGGCAATCCCAGATCCCAAGCCTCGGTCTGATACTCTTCCTTTCGAGCCACCATATCAAGCTCCCAACAACTCCGATGCACCCTCCTCGGCCCACAACCCCCACACCTCACAAGCACCACCCCATCAACCACCCCATCACGATCCCGCAAAGCCTCCGCACAAAGCCCACAATCCACATCCAGTACCAAAACATTCCTGTTCTTCGCTCTGCAGGCAGGCGCCGGGCAGAACCAGAGTTGCTTGAGGTCCAGGGCGCAGGACATATCCATGGCATAGATGGTGTTGCAGGCGTTGCATGCTTGTTTAATGCTGGGGGCTGTGTCGTAGAGCGGAGGTGTGAGCGGTGCGGAGCAGATCATGCATATGTTCTCGTACGGGTTGGTCAGGTGTGGGATGTGGCTGTCGATGCGGTCCCGATGGGTGGTATTCCCTTCAAATTCTGCTCGAGCCGGTCTGCGAGGCGGGCGGACAGGTTTCGTGACCATCTATCAGACACAATGATGCAAATCAGCATATCTGTCAAACAATCTTTCTTACGCCCCCAAATGTAGCCAAAGTCCATCTCTCAAATTCTCATCCATCCAAATCACCCTTCCCTCATCTTCTTAACCCCACTCCCAACAGCCGAACTCCTTATCCCCACCTCATCCCCCAACCCCCCAATAACAGCCGCGCTCCTCTTACTCCCCGAAATCCCACCCGTGACCGTGGCCCCGATCTCCTGGGCCTCGGTACTCACTTTGCGAGCCGGATACTTCGTCTCCAGCCCCTCGAAACAATTCCAGCTCGGCAGCTTCACATTCACACCAGCAACGCCGCCGATACCATTACCACTCTGTCCAGCTTGTTGCCCACCAGAAACGAAATAAGGATGTTTCAATGCCTGCTCCGCCGTCATACGCTTCAGGGGATCATACTCCAGCAACTTCCTCAAGAACTCCAGCGCCTCATCCGCAGGTGGAGGATTACTCGGCATAGCATACCCATTCCCCTGCACCGTATTCCTAAACCACTTCTCCAACCCTACGGGCCGGTTCACAGAAGCATTATACACGACCACAGAATTTAGACTCGGGTACTCGGGCATGGATTGCAGAAGCGGCCACTCGTTCTTCTTGGGTAAACCTAGCACTTCACCGATCTTACCCATCTGGTTTCGTTGGAACGGAACGGCTTTTTTGGAATCCTGCTTCGCTTCTTCGCCTTTGAAGATGGGGCGTAGACTTAAGAGTTCGGCGAAGATGCAACCGACGGCCCATAAGTCGATGGCGGGGGTGTAGTGGCGTGAGCCGAGGAGGAGTTCGGGGGCACGGTACCAGATCGTTACGACGACCTTGTCTCCGTTGTATAAAGGGTGGAGGGGTTTGTAGAAGAGGCGAGCGAGGCCTAGATCACCAATCTTGATCGCTCCCGAAGAAGTTACCATGATGTTGGCGGGTTTGAGATCGCGGTGGATAACCCAGTTTTGGTGGAGGTAGAGCAGGCCGGAGAGGAGTTGGTACATGCAGCTACGGAGCATACTGGCAGGGATGGGTCCGCGAGTGGAGAGACTGTGGTGATGGTGGATGATTTGCAGGAGGTCGTGCTCGGCGTACTCGAAGACCATGAAGATGCATTTGCTTTCCAGGATGATTTCGACGAGGTGGATTAGAGCTGGGTGGGAGAGTTCGGTGCATAGGGCCATCTCACGGATGGCGGATTGGGAGATGCCAGTGTATTGCAGTTCGGCACCTTCTTTGTCAGGCTTGAACTTCTTGATGGCGAAGGCTTCGACTGTGCGGCCGGATGGGTGTTTGACAATGGGTGCTTGGCCGTTGGCAGGTCGTTTGGAGACGGCCTTGTAAACACGGCCGTATGTACCACTGCTGATGAAGCCGACGATGTCGTAGTGGTCGTTGATGTGACGTTGGGGGAGGTATGGATTGACGTTCATCTTGACCAGTGGTGGCGTGTCTGGAGCTTCTGTGGGAGCAGAATCGTAATCGTAAGCCATCAAAGACTACTTCATTATGACATAAGGCTCGCGGTATGCAGTCATGAGAAACAATGTTTGGCCATGGTTGATAGACACTGCACGGCTGAGGTAATGGTTGGGCAGTGAGAGAGAGGAAGTGGCAGGCGGTGGCAATATAGCAACAGCAAACATGAACAAAATCAATCCTCACCTTCAAAAGCAGCCTGGGCCGTCCTCTTCACGCTAGTGTTAGTTACGGCAGGCACGCTGGGCAGCGTCTCGGCGGCAGTCGCGTCTGCAGTGCCATTAATAATAATATTGTTATTCCGACCTGCCGCAGTAGCAGCCGCAGAGGCAGGAGCTCCACCTGGCATGATTGCTGCGGTGTCGTAGCCACTACTCCGTTCGTCCTTCGGCTCCCGGCAGACCGCTTATTCGGGTGAGATCCGTGAACTCGACATCGTTTTCGTATAATCCACGCCGGCGCTGCAGTGGTGCGGAGTTTCAGACTTCTGCCACTGCTTCCGAGTGGAGTGAACTGGAGCGGAGTCAGCTTTCAGGGCCGGATCTTGTTCGCATCGGTCCGACGCGCCGGTGAAGAAGGATATGACGATAACGACTGCAGCCTCGAGTCGTTGGTGAGGTAGTCACGAGTCGGAGCTGTTGCATGCGCGAAGGATGAAGCTAAGGTGTTGCTATTAGTATCTGCAGGATGAGGAAGGAACGGAACAGTTGCAGGGGACCATGGTGCAGCGGCGCTATCGTCCTATCTCCGTCCCGCCACCACCACGTGGATCGCGGACAAGATGGCGCTAATGAAGCTTCGTCAGAATGACACGCGAGAGCATTGATGAAGTGGAGTTCGCGACGTGAAGTTTACGACAGTGATAGAGTGTGCCATCTCGATAATGGTAGGGGGAGTACTCCCAGGCAAGAAGGCGCAATAGAGCACAATCATACCGCCGGCCACGACTAGAAGCTCACGAGCACCACCCGACGACATTGAGTCCACCACACGGATCCATCACCGACGACATGCCCGACCGCGGCACCTACCACGACTGGACCCCCTACCTCTTCTATCTCCTCCTCACCTCCGCCCTCGGCCCCCTCCTCTTCGGCTACCACCTCGCCGAGCTCAACGAACCCGAACAAGTAATACGATGTGCCCTTCCCACCACCACCACCACCACCACCACCTCATCAACATTCCCCCAATGCCTCCCCATGAGCACTCCCCAATTCGCCCTCATCTCCAGCATCTTCACCCTCGGCGGCCTCCTCGGCGCCCTGACCAGCGGGCCCCTAACAACCAAATACGGCCGTCTACCCACCATGCTCCTGTCCTCCGTCTTCGCCGCCCTGGGTCCCGCACTCGCCGCCACAACCCTCAACATCCCCATGTTTGTTACAGGGCGCTTCATAGCCGGTCTCGGAGCCGGTGCCGCTACGGTCATCGTCCCCATCTACATCTCCGAGATTGCGCCGCCGAACCAAAAGGGCTTTTTCGGGAGCACGACGCAGATTATGATTAACATGGGGATTCTCACTACCCAACTCCTGGGACTGTTCCTGAGTAAAGGGCAATTATGGCGCATTATTCTCGGGGTGGGTGGCGTGATAGCGGTGCTGCAGTTCGGGGCGTTGTATCTGGCCGGACAGGAGAGTCCGAAGTGGTTGGCTGATAACGGCATGGCGGGGAGGGCTAAGAAGGCTCTACAGAGGATAAGAGGCCATGAAGCAGATATCGAGGAAGAAGTCAAGGGGTGGGGAATCGAGAGTGTGCAGGATATGGAGGATGAGGAAGAAACGCTCCTCTCAGGCCAAGACCACATGTCCTCCCACCCCGCATCTCCCTCCGGACCCGACGGCGCACCCGACATCCACGCCTCTTCTAAACCCGGCAAGAAAGCAGAAAAGGCCGCTAAGACTCTCGGCTTCCTCGCCGTGCTCCAATCCCCCGACATCCGGCCCGCCGTCCTCGCCGTCGTAACAATAATGCTCGCCCAACAACTCTGCGGCATCAACAGCATAGTCATGTACGGCGTCTCCCTGCTCTCGGACCTCCTAGCTGCCAACGCCGCTTTGCTAAACGTCCTGGTCGCGGTCCTAAACGTCATCGTCACAACCGCCGCCGCACCGCTCGTAGATCGGATCGGGCGGAAACCGTGTTTGCTGATTAGTATCGGCGGTATGGGCACGAGTTCCATCCTCCTCGCTTTCGGGATAATGAACGCCATCCCCGTCCTCTCCGCCATCTCCGTCCTCCTCTTCGTCGCCTCCTTCGGCATCGGTCTCGGTCCCGTTCCCTTCCTCCTGAGCTCCGAGCTCGTGGCCGCCGAGGCGGTCGGGGCGACGCAATCCTGGGCCCTAGCGGCAAATTGGATCGCGACGTTCGCGGTTGCGCAGTTCTTCCCGCTTGTGAATGAGCGGTTGGGGAAGGGACAGGTTTACTTCATTTTTGCGGGGTTCGCGCTCTTGTTTGGGGGGTTTACGGCGTGGTTTGTGCCGGAGACGAGGGGGAGGAGGGACGCGGATGAGGTTTGGGGGAGGCGGAAGGATGGAGGGAGGGAGGATTGAGGGGAAGGGGGGGGGGGGGGGGGGGTGGGAGGTAGATTCGGGGCTTCTCGTGCCTCTGGATTCACATTTCGCACAATCATGATTGATGAGATCTATGGCAGGTTTCTTCACCCGTTGTGCAACGGCCAATTCGGCTCCTTCTCCTTATGCATCAAGTATGGCTGTTAGCGCTCCGTCGACCGGTCTGCATGTCGTTGGCGAATCGATGGCGTGCTGCAAGCGCTCATCCGACTCTATTCGAAGATTGAAGTCGTCACTCCCTTGCCTATTGAAAGCTCACTGCCGTGCTTCACTTCGCCAGCGTCAGCTGTGGTGATGCTGCAGTTTGGGGACGTGAGATGCCTCCCTCCCTCCCTTTCCCTCCGTTCTCGTTTCCATTTCACGCACTCACAAAGAGCACGATCTGCACTTCTCCGCTGCCAGCGAGCACGACAGAAGTCTCTGCATTGCATTGCAATGCCAATGATGGCGTCCACGAATCCAGCCCAATCCATTCCAGCAGAAGCAACCACCAATCAGCTGTCACCTTTCCAGCAGATGCTTGCTCAAATCACCGATATTGAGGTACTGCAGCATCGGCTCGCAGAGCAGGTCGCTTCGTTGCGACCACTTCTTCAAGTTCTGGAGCCCGCTACTATTGCAGGTTCAACAGGTCGCTCAGGTCATGTTGGCAGTGAGAAGGGGAGCACCGGCGCCGTGGAGACCAGGAACGGGCGAAAGGAGAGCGGGAACAATGTGAGCGAGACGCCAGGGGAGAGCGGAATTCTGCCCAGGCCGGCTGCTGCGGGGACTGCTCCGGCAGCGACGCCGACGACTGTACCGACTCGTGGTGCGTCAAGTCCTCAGCATCCATCTTGCCCGTTTTCTGAGGTCCGTTCCCGACCACTGCCCTCACCAAACGGTGCTCGTTACACCCTCCTCGCCAGCATTGACGACTACGCCACCAGGAAGAAAATCGAACAGCTCCAACTTTTGCTTCGCTGTCTCCCGCACCTCACTATCCAACAATACCACGACGCGCTCGTCCGTCATCGCGGCAGCGTCCCACATGCTGCGGAATGGTTGAGGGAGATGGGGAACGCTGAGCCGCCTGTACCAGCCCATGCTGTGGGCGAAGCGACGCGGAAGCGAAGAAGTATGAAGAGGAAGTTTGGGGCGGTGTTCGAAAGGGATGGGGAGGATGAGATTGTGGTTGGTGGTGGGAGGAGGAAGTGTGTTGTTAGGTTTTATTTGCCGAGGAGGAGATTGGGGGAGGTTCTTGGTGGGGTGTTGGGGAGGTGATGGTTTTGGCTGAGAGTGTGTGGGAGAAGTCGGGCGACGGGCTTGGTTGTGCTTGGAGACGCCTCACCCTCGCAATACACTGGGGCTTCTACACAGCGTGGACATGCTCGGAGCGTCGTAGCTCGCTCCTTCACGTAGCCGTAGGCAATCATTTTCGAGATTTGTCGTGAGTAGATCCTGTTGCGCAGTGTACTGGGCGAGCATGCTCAATACACGTCTTGTTAGTCCAATTGCAGATGAGAGTGAAGGTGCCAAGCAGGTCGTCAGAAGTTGGTCTCGAAACAGTCACATAGCCGTTGGTATAACAGTGAATGTGCAGGAAAGCGGTATGCTTGCTGCTGCGAGACAGAGGGCCCATAAGCCAGCTAGCCTTGAACAGTAAAAGCTCAAGAGACGGCAGAGCTATAAATCAGGTATAGTCAGCTCTACGTATACATATAGGCGGGCATCACGTTTTCGGGTGGTTCCGACTTGGAGAATTCTGATGGTGGTCGAGTACCACGCCACGTAGTGGCTCGGAAAGGCGGAACACGAGTCGCCAGATGCTTGGTGACTGCTCCCAGAAGCCGAAGGGCTCCGACACGGCACGGAAATGGTATCTGAGCTGTTCACGGGCCACTTTCATGCTTTAGAATGTATATTCCTCGCATGAGCTCTAGTAAGGTGTAGGTCACGTTGATTTCTGGGTCGCAAGGCTTGGTCCTAGGAGCCCCACCTAGGGCACCGCAATAGACATATAGCTCCTGTGTCGCTCTCAAGACTCTTCTCTCATAGTCTGCTTCGAGATGCGGACTTGGACAGACTGCTCGAAGGTTATGCTCTGGGTGAACATCGCCACTTGACAGCACTTCAACAACAGCATGCACAGCTTCGAGAGGACGATCTGACCGCTCCCCGGAAGACTGACCATTCCCATATGACTCTCTGGCTGGCCAAAGCGACCCAGTCGTGTCAAGGACAGCAATGGCGTTGACTGAGACTACTCCATCCTCAAGCAGCTGGGTAGAATCTCAACACCATGACGAGGCCAAGATGGACATGGCGGACCATTTTCGCTCGGTATCTCGTTGCAACGGCAGAGGCTAGCTGATCGATCCAGTCTGATCTTCCTACTGTTGGTGTTGCGGGATGGTTGTCGAATTGGGAAAGATGCTCAAAGGCTCGAAAGGGAGTGCAGTGCGCAACTGTGCCAGCGCAAAAGAGACCACTTCGGGACTAGCGCATGGCTATCGCCGTCTCTCAGCAGAGTGTATCAGCCTTACCAGCTTGCAGTGCACAGCTCTACACTCCTTGTCCTCTCTGCCACGAAGATGGCGCAGGCCCTCGATCGACATCAGCCGCTTCGTCGACCAAGGGATATCATTGTGTACAGTGCCAGTCTCGACCGTGCAACGGCGCAACAAGCTCCCGATTGCGAAGCCAGATGCCATGGCATTGCCACCCTGCCAACTGGCGTGATGTGGACTATTTGCCATTGAACCTGACAATGTATGGCCGGTCTCGCCGGCCCCTTGAGTCGAGAGATCCAGTGTCATTGTAGCCAAATGGACACAGAACCTATGGCCGAGAGCGCGCTAAGTATGCCGCAATGGTCTTGACACCAACAGCCTCCTTGGGCACTACGATGAGCTGGGAAGACTCCTGACGGCGCAGTCGGTCGTAAAGTCATATTCGCTATATCCAATGCGAGATGCTAAGTACTTCCTGACGCCACAGACCGTGGCGCTCACACTTTTGCTATTGCCGTCCTTTCAAACCTGATTACAGCGTATGTAAATCAACCCATCTTTCAGAATATGGTCTACACTGGCAAACCCAGCGCGGGTTGCGAGAGCTGCAGAAAGTCGAAGAAACGCTGCGATCAGGAGCTGCCAGCTTGTGGGCGGTGTGTACGGCTGGGAAAGGCTTGCGGTGGCTACCGTGATCCCAACGACCTGATGTTCCGCGATCAAAGCTCGAGTGTGGCTAGAAGGGTATGTTTTCCTCAGTTGCGCAGCCATGTCACATTGTTAAAGCCCGAGGACAGACTCGCAAGAGCCGGGCAAGAAGTTCTAGGGCCAAAGAAGTCTGCAGTGATTGTGCTGAGAAGTGTGACCGGTCTCACAGCTAACAACATTATAGGCGAGTGGGCAGTCGCTAGCCGCCGTAGCTACTTCAGGTTCTGGTTTAGGCAATGCACCAAGACGGCGACCATCGCAGGATCAGGAGACCATGGCGCGAACTTACTTCTTTCATCACTTCGTGGCCGGCGACCATTTCGACTTCTTGCTTGGGTACGATATAAATGATTTTCTCCTGACTCCGATCACTGCTTGTGGCTTAGCAGCCATCTCCAATGTTACGAACGACACTTCGTTGCGCAATACGGCCCGAAAGTACTACGTCGACGCTATAACGGCGCTCAACGAGGTACTCAAGGACCCTACACTGGTCAGGGAGGATCGCACATTGATCGCCATAATGCTACTTAGTCTCCACGAGCCACTGTGGTTAGACAGCAACCATGCTCTGCACTCCTGGGACCAACATATGAATGGCGCTGTCCAGGTCTTACAGCTTCGTGGACAAGCTCAACTGCACACTGAGTTTGGACGGATGCTGTTCCGTGAGCTGAGAAAGAACATTTTACTAAATGCATTATTTGCCGAGCAAAGAGTGCCGCAATTTGTCGTTTCTTGGTCGGAGACTATTGCAGCCAATGAATCGGAGTGTCTGCGGGACGACCTCAGCCTACTGACAGCGAGATTGGCTTCGGTGAAAGCAAGCTTTGCAGATAGGAGTCTGCGTGATGATGTTCTTGAAGCCGAGGCCGCGACAATAGAAACGGATCTTCTGGGATGGTCGGAGAGGATGCGCCAAGGTGAGTGTGCCATGGGCAAGACTAGACTCTAACTGTGCCTTGTCCGATATTCAGAGAGGCTAACTTTCCGAGTGACAGCTGATGTGCAAGCACGACCACATCAGAATCCGTCCACCTCTTCATCGCACTCCACAAGACAGATTTCGACGCCTCCAGCAGAGAGTCGTTCGTGGAACTTTTGGCGCTGCTTACGCATCCTGTTAAGTCGTGTCCAGGAAGCAGTGTACAGAAGATCATGGCCTCATCTGACCCAGGTACCACCTTCTCCACAGCACTACCGTGAGATACGCGAGAGCATGACCACCGATATCTGTGCAGGTGTTGCACAAAGAGTGGGCGACGACATGTCATCTGAAGTGCGTTCGGGCTCTGTAGCAGCTGGCCTCCTCTCAATATGGCCACTCCATATTGCCGGTACCTGCTTGTTGGAAGAACTGGCCGAGTCTAGCACGACCCCAGGTGGGAGCCGGACTCTTTTGCTCAATCGGACTTTGCATCTTGATCCGAACAGTGCGACTTCGGTGCAGCTGGCCTGGGTCATTCGTCGACTGGATCATATTGGCGGAAACTATGGTATACAATGGGCGTATTTGACTCGTAGACTTCTGGCTGGAGAGCGTGGTGTCTACTACAATCTGGGCAGGTCGTGAGTCGTTCGACATAATGTGTTGCAGTTGTGTACAGTGCTGACATGCGTATAGCCGTGTTATTACGGATGAGGAGAGAGACCAGGCTATATTCGAGGAAGTGTTGGACTTGAGCGCACTCGTTGAAAGTACTAGCGAAGCTCTATAACATCTCCATCAAATCCTTGGAGCTGGACTCTAAGATCTTCTTTAACTGATTACTGCTTGTATAACATACATTGTCTAGTTGGAGTAACGTCAAGACTTGTTCGCTTGACCTGGAAAGTTTCGGGTCCATATTTCAATCCGAAACAAGAAGGTACGTCAAATGCTCCCAGAGGATCTCCGAATGCAGTGCACTGCTGGTGGGATGTATGCTAGGCAATAGTTGGTTGACATGCAAGAGCAACGAGAGCTAGCAAAGTACTGGAGCACAAAATCGGCCTTGACAGATATTTCTTGGTAGATTACGATGGGCCTATACATCTTTGATGGCTCCCGGTACTATGGAGCTCCTCGACACATGGAAGACGTCTAATCCCAATTCCCTGGGCCAAGATTAATTGGCTCACCCTTCTTCATGCAGTCCATCACCCACTCAATAGTCCACGGCTCATACTTGTAGCCTGGCGGGAAGTTCGGCGGGATGTCTGACTCGTCAAAGCGAATGCCCTTGTTCATGGTCTCCACGTTCTTGGCATAGTTCTCGTATGTGTACACCTCTGGGTCGTGCTCCCACACCCACTTTGGGTGCTTGGGCTGCGCCTTTCTCGGGTCGAACTTGACCTTGCTCCAATCGGTGTCCTGGAGGAGCTCAGCGTTCGAGAAGCCGACCTTTTGAGCGCAAGCGTTTCGGATGAAGCTGGGAAACATCGTTAGTCAATGATCAAAACCCACGAATCATGAGATCATGCTTACCGGAATCGAATGTGAGCATTCACAGCCTCTGGGATCTTTTCCTTGCTCCCTGCGAGGTGCAAGCAAGCAGCGAGTGACACGGCGTCCTCGATGGCTTGTGTTGCACCGTTACCAGAAGCAGGCAAGAAAGAGTGTGCAGCGTCTCCAATTTGGACCACACGTCCGTTCGGCGACTTCCAGCTAGGCTGAGGGTCTCTCCAGAGAAGCTCGAAGTTGACGATGGTCTTCTCCGGTGTACAGGCAATCAGACGCTTCATCATGGGCGCCCATGGGTTTGGTCCTACACCGTTGTCCATCTCATCCAACACTTCCTTTGGCTCGATCGTGTTGCTCCAGTTCTCAGCCGAGCTACCAGTGGCCTGTCGTTATGTCAGCAATATTCAGGTTGCAAACCAGGACGACGTTTAGCTTACGTTGTGGTTGATGATCCATATCATAGTCTCCGGTCGGGTCAAAGTCATGGCGTATGTACCGGGACCCAAATAGGTTCGCACAATCGGCTCGCTGTTGTCCGGCCCGATCATCTTGTAATGCTCCTTGACCTCAGGATCCTTGTCCAAGTTCTCGATCGGGAATGCAGCACGCCACATAGCACGTCCCGAGGACTGAGCACGCACTTGTCCTCCAACGAGCTTCTGAGACTTCGATCCAACACCATCCGCAGCAATGACGACATCTGCCTCATACCGGGTGCCATCCTGAGCTATGCACCCACCCTTGCCAGTAGCCTCATCCTCAAAGTAGTCCACCACTCTGGTATTGAACTCGATCTTCACACCGAGTCTTTCCACCTGCTTCACGAACATTCTGTAGATCAAAGGGCGAAGCTGGAAAGTTCCTGGAGGAGTCTTTGGGTCAAGGCCAGCAGCCTTTAGACGCTCATTGACGTACAATGGCTTGACGACCTGCTCGCCAGAGTGCTTGAAAGTTTCGATCCAGGCATTGTGCAGACCGATCGAGTCGTACTCGGCCTTCATCTCAGGCCAATGCTTGAAGAACCTGGTTGCTGGGAGACCCATGAAGTACATGTCACCTGGGCACATTAGCAAGTGTACTCAGCACATGATTTCCAACACAGCTTACCCAAGGTATTGATGGAGGCTGCTCGCTCCAAAACACGCACATTGTGGCCCTTTCGGATACACTCAATGGCAGCAGTCAGGCCTGCCAGACCAGTACCAACCACGAGGACATCCAGCCCGCTGGAAGGGAATGTGCCAATAGGCTCTGATTCGACGCCGTGAACAGTCATGTTTGCTATGTCGATGTATGGTGGGATAGAAGGCAACAAGTGTGGCTATGATAAAATGGAGATACCAAACCCTTACATATTTTGGGAAACTCTCTTCGCCGCTCACGTCTCGCTGTCACTACGCCTACACCCTGGCACCATTATGCAGGTACCAAAGGTCTCACGGCGATCGGAATGGCCTAAGCCGAGCTCGTTGACGGAGCATAACTTCACCGACCACGATCCAACGAGACAAGCATCGATATCCACACTTATCTTGAAGATGAAGATGTCCGGGGAGTGGTGAGAGGCTGGCGATGATGTAGTACTGCGTGTGGCTGACAACGACTTCTGACAGCCTTGCCGGTTATCTAATCTACCAGGATGATTTTAGAGATGCGGGCAATCTTGTTTCAAGGCGGCCGTCGATGGCGCACCCGCGTCTCCCCCAACCGTGCTGACACGAACTCAGCAGTTTTGTCACGACTCACGACAGCCTGTTACGATCGATGTATCTGGCTGGATGTAGCTTATATGCACCTCTACGCATTATCGCCACCGCGGGAAGTGGATGGCCGCCATAGTAATGGAGTTGTCCATACACCAGCCCACGGACGAAGGAAGCATCGGAAGAGTGGCTTATGTTTTTACCGCGCTGTACCAGATTAGCTATTTGGGATTCGGAGCGACGGCTGAGTGACCGTCATTGACTTTGGAGGCCGAAGTCTGCTCATCCTCCTAATTAGACCAGTGAGACCACTTCTGAGTCTATGGGTTGATCATGATAAGCCCCTGGCGTATACACGAGGCTGAGAATTGGACTCCTTTGGTTCAGGTTTCAATACGATCATATGCTCGCTGGTATGCTCACAGGTAGCTTGGACGTCGAACTCGCCCAGACTCTTGCTGTCATGGAGCCGGGCCCGCGCTGCCGCCCCTCCGCTCCATGACCCACATCGTTACGGGTATGTCTGACTTCGTCATGATCAAATAATAAGAGGTGAAGACTCAGGAGTGCTGAGGCAGGGCGGCACATCCGCGGTTCGTGCGTGAGTCCTCAGCATCGGTACACCACGAGTATTGGCAACGAGCGAAGTATCACTCCGACTTAGTGCCACAGGTGAGATGTGGCGCAATCTCTGCGGCCTGCCGTCTCATGCAATCAAAGGATGCTGCATGGCATAATATACATCAAGCCACAATCTTGTCTTAGACTCCAGGGGGACGGACGCTTCGGCCATTCAGAATACTGCAGAGCTTCTGAACTTTGCGTTACGTCCGAATGTGGTGTTGTGGTAACGCACCAAAAGTGCTGGTTGCACGGAAATACCGCATCGTATCGATCACCACTGACATGTCGTTGAGTGTGACACAGATCTAACGGTTCATGCAGATGACGAGCAATACTCTCCACAACCGGTAAACGGTACCAAGGCGCCGACTCTTGGTGTCATCCCTTGCATCGATACAGGGTGGAGAACGACACCCATGCATTGGCGCATCTAAACGCTAACCTTACAGATCACCAATGATGATCTAGATTGTCAGCACTCAGACGCCAAATAACTCAGTGCTTGGTTTCTCCCCCCGAGATATTCTTATCTCAACCATATCGTGCCTTAAGTCTCCGACGGCATCGTGCTCCATACGGCAATAACAGTCGCCGACCTATGCTTTGCCTTTTCATTATCAACACTTGCTAACCTACCTCCTTCCCTTACCTCGAGTACGCTGGTTGATTCACAACACTCCTTCGCCACCACTTCACTATGCAGCCACTAACATTCGCCGTCGCGGTCGTCGCCCTCGTTGGCTTCGGGCTGCTTTCGATCTTTAACGCTCTCCAACGACGACAAGCATGGCACAAGAACAAGTCCAGCGAGCCTCCAGGACCTGGCCTCATCCCATGGGTGGGACGTATCCACGATCTGCCGGTCGAGTACATGTGGCTCAAGTTCGCCGAGTGGGCTAAGACATATGGTCCACTATATAGGACACAGATGCTTGGCGACTACTTCATCATCATCACCGACGAGAAGATCGCTGAAGACCTGCTTGTCAAGCGAGGCAAGATCTACTCCGACCGACCTCAGATTCGATCGCTCTTCGATGCTAAGAGCACCAATGGGTCGATGGAATACTTGCCTCTCATGGGCAAGAATGGTATGTGCGAATGTACACCATGATTGGCTACAACGGCTAACGTTGGACAGAGTACTGGGCACGTCAACGAAAGTTCACCCATTCCTACCTGACTGAGGCTACCAACTCGCGCTACTACGGCATTCTGTACCACGAGGCTAAGCGATGGAACATGCGTATCATCAACGACCCAGACAACTTTGCTTTCTACCTAGAGGATATGGCAGCCAAGGTCGCAACCTCGCTTACATGGGATGACCCAACCCTCAGCGAGTACTGCGACAAGAGCGCGTGGGGTCTCCTCACTCAGATGTCTCCCGCCGGCCCGCTCACCAACGTCGTCACGCCTCTATGGCACCTGCCGTTCTTCATGAACCCGTGGAAGATTGCCGAGCGCAAGCGCCACGACGAACAGCAGGCATGGTGGATGGAGAGACTTACCACGACCCGTGCATTGATGGCTGAGGGCAAGGCACGACCTTCGTTCACCAGGACTTACCTCGAGGGTGAGAAGACTGGTGGTCTTTCCGGTGACTACGAGGCTTCTTCGGCTATTGGTATGATGGCGCTGGTCGCCATCTTTACTGTCGCTGGACCTCTCTACTACTTCCTCCTCGCTATGGTCCACCACCCTGAGTGGCAGAAGAAGGTGCAGGCCGAGATCGACGAGCAATGTGGCGGTCGCATGCCTGAGCTTACCGACATGCCCAACCTTCCTGTGCTCCGCGCCTGTATCAAGGAGACGATGCGATGGAGACCCAATGTACCAACTGGTGTTGCGCACGAGTTGATGGAGGATGATTTCTACCAAGGCTACTTCATTCCCAAGGGCTCCCGACTATTGCCCCTCGACTGGGCTTTCCTACGAAACGAGAAGAAGTATCCCGACCCTGACAACTACCGACCAGAGCGCTGGCTCGAGTCGAGCTGGCCCACATACCAGGAGCCTCTCAGCCAGTTCCCAACGATCATGGGCATGACATCCTTCGGCTGGGGTCAACGTGCATGCTTGGGTCAGTCTCTCACTCGTGATGAGACACTCATTGCATGCGGTGGACTTGTGTGGGCATACAACATCATCAAGAAGAAGGGTCCCGACGGTCAGATCATCGAGCCATCGATCAGCAAGTCCAACTCGCTTCTCATTGTCAAGCCCGACCCATACGACTTGGCTTTCGAGCCAAGAAGTGCAGCTCGCAAGGCAGAGATCATCAGCCAGTGGGAGGAGAGTGATCTCCAGGATCGCACAGAGCGAGCCGACTTCGCGAAGGCTGCAGAGGAGAAGATGAAGGCCGTGCCTGTTGCCGCTTAGGCGATATACTTGCGGATGTGCTATGATACCTTTACACGCGTCTGCTCGAGTACTTTGGCGATTTGCCTCGACGTTTCTGGCTCCGCGTTTTGGCGTTTTCTGGAACGACTCAATCTGCATCGATGATGGTCAAGTTGTAACAATTACTAGTGCAATGTCACTCTGATAATAAGGAAGAACAACAATTTAATGGCTAGACAATTCGAACCTTTACATTTCATGTGATATCTATCATTACAGCAGAACTCGACCTTACTGTAGATGGCCCGTCTTTCGGTGTGTGTGACGCGGTCTGGGCTCAAACACACATGCTCGTTAATGCTAGACCAGCGTTTGACATCTGTCAACAAGGATGATTTCTAGCTTACTTTGATGGCGTCTCCGTAGTAGCCCCTCTGTCCTCGAGGACTGGTACGATCATGACCAGCCCGTAAATGCGAACGCAAAATGTAGAGGAGTCTTGCCTTACAAACGCAACGCAGAAAGGTGCATCACGTGCAAGGCGGCCAAATGGCGTTCAGAACCAATCCTTGTGAGCCTGGTGGCGAGCTTCCTGATGCCCTCTCAACCATCACAGAATCATGGTTGGCGGCGAATGCGGAGCCGGTAATCCTGGGCTGCTTACCTGCCAAGAGAAATGCACCAATGGCAGATTGCTGGGATTTGGTTGGCATCGCATGGCAGGGGCCGTGGCTTGTAGTTTGGCTGCGGATCATCGATAAACAGTGTTTGAGACAGACTGCAGGTACCAAACTCAAGCTCAAGGTGACTTTCAGGGAGAGTCGTGCCAATTTGCGAGCAGAGACAGGAGTTGCAGAGGGGGTCAACTATCTCCCTATCATCTCTGGACTTGGTCACGGCTGGATTCAAGGTCTGCAAGCAGCTCTCGCATGTAAGCGATATGACAAGACATGCAAGATGCTATGTGCTACAGAATGGATGACGGCGTGAAGTCGTGCTAGCGCCGGATCCCAGCATTGCATCAGCCACAGCAGACGCTCAAGCATAACCACGACTTCTGGCCAGCTTCCTCGCTATATCTCCCCGAACTCATCGTACGCTAAAGGGCCAGCGATCGGCAAGCAGATCTCCGAAAAGCATGTGAAAATGCAGCACTTCCGAAAGACCACTGTGGTGATTTCTGGGAATGTACCTGCATGTCGGCGTGTAGCCCACGCAGACGCCGAGATGGCATGTGTGACGCGGTGAGATGGGCGGGAATGTATCGTTGAGGTCGTGACCGTGTCGTCTCTGCAACGACGACAAATTGTTTTCCTGCATTGTACCAATACAGCATTCCAACAGTTCTTGTAGCAGTTAAGCCAAGTATTCCAGAACGCTCAAATCATAGAATATCTCAGTCTACCACCACAACCATGGCAAAGAACATTCTAGTTACAGGTGCAACAGGCAAGCAGGGCGGTGCTGTAATCGACGCTCTAGCAAACAACCCAGAGTTCACTCTCCTCGCACAAACCCGCAATGCCACAGGCAGCGGCGCAGAAAAGCTAGCCGCGAAAGCCAGCAATATTAAAGTTGTCCAGGGCGATCAAGACGACGTCCCAGGCCTCTTCAAGAACGCACAAGCAGCAGCTCCAGGTGGGATCTGGGGTGTCTACAGTGTGCAGGTGTCACAGGGCAAGGGTGTGACGCACGATGGCGAGATCAAGCAGGGCAAGGCTATGATCGACGAGAGTGTGAAGGCCGGTGTCAAGCACTTTGTGTACGGCAGTGTGGAGAGGGGTGGTGACGAGGCGAGCTGGAAGACCGAGACGCCTATCCCGCATTTCCAGAGCAAGTATGTCATTGAAAACTACCTGAAGGAGAAGGCGGGTGGTATGGGATGGACTGTTCTCAGGCCTGGTAAGTCGAGATCATATCCTTTAGACGTTATGCAGAGATACTAATCTGGATAATAGTGGCTTTCATGGACAATCTTGCGCCCGGCTTCCCCACCCAAGTCTTCATGGCTGCTATGCGTGACACCCTCGGCACCAAGCCCAACCAATGGATAGCAACCCACGACATCGGTGTTTTCGCCTCCCTCGCATTCAAGGACCCGAAGACCTACAACCACCGCGCCCTCGGCCTCGCAGGCGACGAGCTCACATCTCAGCAATTAAGCCAAGCATTCAAGAATGCTACAGGTCAGCCAATGGACGGCACATTCTGGTTCCTAGGCAGCTTCCTGAAGTACATGGTAGCTGAGCTCGGGGTCATGATCAACTGGTTCGGAAGTGATGGATACAAGGCTGATATTGCGGCGAGGAAGAAGGAGCACCCGGGATTGATGGATATGGAGACCTGGATCAAGACGAAGAGTGCCTTCACTACGCAGACGTAAATCGGCATGCAGGAACGAAATCATAGAAACATGTAACATATGTCGCCTTCAACTTTCTTTGATTGCAAGGAGGCTTCCGTTTGCACGCTTGCGAAATTTTTGAGTGAAATGCCTGCGAATCGATGCACCACCTGGAGAAGTGCAGTCTGGTATTGTCATGTCGCAGAAGGGTTATGCTGGATGGTCATACGCAAGGTTATGGCGGAAGGCAGTGAAGAAAGCAACAAAGCCCAGGCGCGACATGACAGAGGAGAGTGTTGGAACTGTGGTGCTCCGATATGAATATCTATATACATCCTTCCCATACGCCATCGCCATTGCTCACCGCCACCGAGACGTGGTTTGGGAATACTTAGGCGGCACCACGCAGCTCTCCGCCCCCGACTTCCTCTCCTCCTCCCAAGATCCAACCTTTTGGATTTTGACCAAGCTCTGAGCTTGCCGGCGCACGACCTTAGGTGTGAGCAGCATGTACTCCTATCGACCCATCAAAATATGCTTTGCACATTTGACCCCTGCATCAGCTTGTACGACATCGTAGACATGACCTAATGCTTCATGTCGCCAAAGAGCCGTGGTCGATACTGACTTTAGCCAAGATCTGGCAGCAAGAGCACTTTAGAGCGTTGCAATACAGCTTGAGTACAGCTCGTAGTTATGAAGCCTTGACGATTGGTAGCATTGGATAATTGCTGCAAAGAGCGTTGGCTTCTGGGGTGATACGAGCAAGCCACTGCATTACTCTTTGAGCCTGGAGCCCATTGGGAGGTACGAGAGTCAGGCCGTAGCCATGTCTATCATTATCATTGCATGTAGCCCGAATCTCTTTTTGCGTTGTCGGCGGAACCTATGCATTGCCGGCCGAACCTATGCTTTGCAGGCCGTGCTTCCTCAGTTTGCTGAGGATCTGGAGAGGTCGTTACGCCTATCACAGACACCATGAAGGGCTTACGTACTTTGCACGTGCTCGTAGATTCATTTGTGAACCTTTGACTGGAGGAAGAAGCGCATCACAGGACGCCTTCAACCTACTTCATGTTCGTGATGGAGCTATGCCGCACCGAGTTGCATTGGCACCATCTTGAGGTCACTCATGCCATCAGGTGGGCTAATGCCGTTAATTTGATGAGATCAGGATGTGATGCCCGAAGGCTGCGTGATATATGTCATGATTATGAGCAAGCGGACAAGACGTTGGCCTTCTGCTCGCGAGCGCCGGGTGTGGCGAGGTGTCATAAAACTCCACTGGATAGTTTCAAGTGCTGCTATGAAGCCCGCATGGAAATCCAGGAGTGTTCGGATCTCTTTCTGTTGCGGGAAGAGTTCTGTCATCTCAAATGGCTGATGCTCGTGGAGATTTGCTGGCCGCCAGCCATGACGTTCGAACACGCTCACTGAAAGGAGCAAGTTGGTATGCCGTCGGGCATCAGGGCGAGGTACTGCCTCATACTCATGCTCTGAAGTCGAGCCTCACGCTGGGTCTGTTGCCAGCGGCTTTGTTGTATAGGATCGCTCACAAATCGCGCCGGCACTTGGCGCTGTTGGCTACCATTGGGTGCCTGGAGCTGAGTGGGAGGGCGCATTTGCGTGCCTTGATCACCATCTGTCGGTGTCTGATTTGCACTGGGTGCAGTCGGCAGCTGTCGATACTTACCACGATCAGCACTGAGAACCGGCGGTGGCCGATATTCCTCATCACTGTCTTCGAGTGCAGAAATTGGCGAAGGGACGCATTGGGCTCTCGCGTCAGACGCACGACTCTGCGTCGGAGTATCATTGGAAAATGCCCCCTACCTGTCCAGATTGTTTGGGTTGCTATTTTGCTGCTGCTGCTGCTGCTGCAGTGGTCGAGGTTGAGGAGGTGAAACACTCCGATGCAATTGCGATGGCATTTGTGCATTTGCCGTGGCATTGGCCGCGTACCGTTCTTGGACAAGTGCCTCAAGGTCTGTGCCAAGATTGGCGAACGAGCGGTCAACGTTGAACTCACCGTTCTCGTACACCATCAGCGGATGATGACCGACATTGCTCGGATCATTGGTGTTCCCAATGTAGCTCGTGCCATTGTGGCCAGCCTGAATGTTTGGAGCAGGACCATGCAATTGCGCATTTGTTGTGGCATTGGTCGTGTTTTGTTCTTGCATATATGACATGTCGGCGTACCCAAAATTGGCCAGCGTCTGATCAACGTCAAACTCGCCGTCTTTATACGCCACCATGTAATTGATCTGATTCGGATCGCTAGTGTTTCCAGTGTAGCTCCCGCCATTGTGGACGGCTTGGGTGTTCTGTGTATATGAGGTATGGTAATAGTATTATTGTTGTCTTGCCCGAAGGCGCTCTTCTTCTTCTTCGGCGGCATCAACTGGCAGATGTTGTGCTGCTGTTTTTGACGATGCAAAAGTAGTGATGAGGAGGTTCGTGTCAGCGTGGGCGCTCTGTGTTGCTTTCGCCGCGGCCAATCCTTCGGCCCACTGTTTGCCTTGGCACCAGATCTGTCTGCCAGCTCGAGCTTCCTTTCAACCACAATACTTGCTCTGTTCATCATTCGACATCCACTACGTACAGTCGATGACGAACGAGCGAGAAATGGGCACTGCCGACCAACATCATTTCAAACATAATGACCATAATACCCATAATCAGCCTATAAGGGTCGAAGAGCGGCACAGCAATAAAGTCGAGGCATGCAGCGAGTGCCGTAAATTTGATCTAGACTGCGATCGCCAGGATACCAGTCCGTTCCCTGCAGCAACTGCATTGGGACTCTCAGCGGTGACAACATGTCTGCCGCGCGGCGCTGTGGTCTTTCGTATAAGCACGTCCAAGACGATGCGAACATCGCACAAGGCGATGATCAAGAGGATCCGCAAAGGACAGTCGATCTCGAGGCTGACAATCGGAGATTGAGAGCAGAGGTTGAGAAGTACAGAATGGCCACGGAGGTATTGGCTGACGATTGATATGTGTCCAAGACCAAAGCCGCCAAGAATTTGAGGGGCGCAGAGATATTTGCCAAAGGGTATGCCGAGTCCAAGATCGAAGCTGCCAAGGATTTGAGGGCCGCAAAGGCGCTTGCTGAAAAGTATGCTGCCTCTGCGATCGAGGTAGCCAAATACAAGATGGCTATGGAGGTAACCGCTAAGAAGTGCGCTGCCTCTATGACTGAACTCGCAAGAGAGAGAAAGGAGTTTGAAATGGCTCTTCAAGAAGTCCAGAAGCGTACGAGCCAAGGCACTGTCATCAGCATTCTGCTAACGAGAAGTAAGCAGGCTCAAGAGCAAGAAATTGTCAGAGAGACAGGGGCAGGAGACGAAGAAGGAAGAGAAGAAGACGAAGAGAAAGAAGAAGAAGGAGAAGCATCGGCCAAGGCCAGATGTAATCAGCCAAGGGCGGATGTGCCTTGCGACGCGAGAGACGAGCGTTCGACAGAGCCTGATGGCCAGGGCGACTCTAGTCGAGGAAGAGGCGGCTATACGGGCCATCTCCGTGGATGCGGTCGCGGTCGAGGCCGTGAAAGTCATGCCAAAGGCCGTGGAGGCTATACTGGCCATCTTCGTGCCAGAGGTCGCGGTCCTCGTCAGGGTCAATCTGGCCGAGGCGGTCCGTATGGCGGTACTGGTCGTCAGGATGATCCTGCCGACCACGCCACCCAAACAAACACCAGTACGCCAAACGGCGCTGGAGAAGCACAGACGCCCAATGGCCGCCAGCATAGCTCGACCTCGTACAACGAGGACGGGGACATCAAGCAGGAGCCTCCAGAAGACGAGAAATAGGTCCGCTCTGCGTCGTCCTGCGTGGCTACAGCACAATGCTGTATGCATCAACCGAGGGCTGATGAGGTAAGGCGATGGGCCAATGCGATGAGCCAAAGCTTGCGCTGATCCTGTCTCGTTGGTGAAGTAGGGATGTAGGTAAGTATGGGACACGGCGAAGAGTTGTGGTGTGCATAAGGAGGTATGCGTGGCATGGCGTCGATGGTCGGACGGAGTCATGGCATGGCTCCAGATTCTTATACCCGCAACACAAACTCCTTGTGCCAAATCTTGTTTCCACTTTGTCACCGATGCTCCCTCTGTCTATCGTATCGGGTTGATGCATTCGCCGCCAAGGTCCATCCCCAGGAGATCTCTCAGTATCATTTCTCCAGCCAGAGCACGCTACCATCACTTCATCCGTTCTCCAGAGCTCACTGGTAAAGCCACATCTACAGGACCGGATGTCTCTTCACTACCGTCGGTTGTTTACATCACTCGTCGCAGACTCTTAGTCCATACTCATATACGCCCCTTCTCTCGCGGCTAGTCATAGTTCTGGCCGTTCGAACATCAGGAGATCAGCGATTTGACGCTTCATTGTTGTACACCACAGTCTGACGAGACCCTGACCCCTCGACTTGTCATGTAGCTGCAATCGCGCCGATGTCGGCATCCGACTCCAGAAGAGCGTCTGGATGTGGAAGATGCTCAACCTTCACGGCGACTGTCCGCGGACTGGAAGAATGCATAAGAGAGTTTTGTATACCTCCAGACTATTGGGTGTTCAGATAGCTTTGAGACCAGAAAGTCATCCAACGATCCACTCCCCGCTGTTCCAACGAGCTCGACCCTTCTCCAGAAGCACTCCGGCGACCATGCGTCTCCCATACATACCAGATGATCCGCAGCTGCCCTCTGCAGTGGACCAAGCCATAGTCGAACGAGTGAAGGAACGTCGAGGTGGCAAACTCCTGGAGCTCGACAAGGCACTGCTGCATGCTCCACCAATAGCAGATGGCTGGAACAGCTTTCTAGGAGCCATAAGAACAAAGGGCACTCTGCACGCGAGCATTCGAGAGCTGGCCATCAGTCGTGTGGCCGTGTTGAATCAGGCGTGGTATGAGTGGGACCATCACGTGCCGCTGTTGAAGCAGGCGGGTGTGCTAAGCGAGGAGCTGGCAGAGAAGGTCAAAGATAAGAGCTGGGAAGGCGAGGGTTTGGATGAGAAGCATAGAGCTGTGCTGGAGTATACTGATGCCATGACTATCGGATGTGTAGTCAGTGAGCCAGTGTCCGCGAGGTTGAGGGAGCTGTTCAGTGATAAAGAGGTGGTGGAGGTTACTGCGACTGTGGCGGCGTATAACTGCGTCAGCCGGTTTTTGGTCGCCTTAGATGTCGGCGAGATGTCCCAGAAATATGGTGTCGATATGAAATGAATGCAGCCATACATTGAACATATGGTGAAGATAAGGTGGTAGAGTGCATGCATATCAGGAACGCGCTACACCGCGCCTCGTTGTCCATAGCAACCCCCCGCAAAACACTAATCAACAGCCGTTTCTTCCATCGTTCCATCGATCCACATACAAGATCCTCCTAACCCTTAGCCGCATGGAACTATCGCCGTCTAATCCTCTTCTTGTCGTATCCTCGTATCACAATGGAAGCCCTTCTTTCCCTGTCCTTCGGCAACCTCTCCTCCCGCGATACGACCAGAATACGAAAAGGCATACGGCAGATCGAAGGACTACTGGCCCAGATATGCTTATCCGGGAGTAAGCTGTCACCGAACAAGCGACAAGGGAGTCGAGAGTTGGCTGGCCAGCAGGATAGAGGCAATGATTGCAGGCATCTGAAGGATCTGAGGAAAGATGCGGCGTTTCGGGAGTTCTTCAGATTACAGGAGGGCTTCAGATGGAATGGTATGGCATGAACGAAGTGCTCTAAACAACCAGCCAGTACTAACATCATATAGTTGCGTCCCGTCTGATAGCGACTTTGGAACGATTACTCGGCCACCCACCTTCGCAAACAACAAATGCTCTCATCCTCGCCACCATGGACATACTCCAAGGCCTCCTACTCCTCCACCCTCCATCACGAACTCTCTTCAACCGCGAAGACTACATGAACCTACTCCTCGACCTTCTCGACCCATCAAACAACCCCCCAGAAAACCAGAGTCAAGCACTACTCGTGTTGGTAACATCATTGCTAGACTGTCCAGCCAACACCCGAACGTTCGAAGAAGTAGATGGCCTACTCACCGTCACCAGCCTCTTCAAGAGTCGGAGTACAGTCAAAGAAGTAAAGATGCGCACACTAGAGTTCCTGTACTTCTACCTCATGCCCGAAGCGCCTCCTTCGACGTCCTCATCCGCGCCGAACACGGCAGTATTGCAGAGGAATCCGAGCAAGATCGATGCACTGGCTGGCCATGCGAGGACGCATTCGGGTGATAGTGATCGCATGGATGTTGACGAGGATGATCAGAGCGAGCAGAGTCTGAGGAAGACGAAGACGACGGAGGAGAAGCAGAAGCTGCTGGGCAGGCATTTGGGCAATGTGGCTGAGCTTGTAAGAGATCTGCGCGAGAATGCAATCTTTGCGGCTGCTGCGGGTGGTAGCGCTGGATGAACCAGGTCGTGAAGAGAGTTAGTGGAGTTATGGTTGGGGATTGCATTGAGGTGGTGATCAGCTTTTTGAGCGATGGTGGGTTTGAGCAGGACTGGACCGGCAGGCGATATTGCGAGGTGATTTCAAGCGTTGGCGCCATGGATTGGATACTGCATTGTTTTTGCTGTTTATGAGACGGACATCTCCAGGTCCACGAGTCGACTATTGTGATCGTACAATGTCTCACATCGTATACGAAAGCATCGCTTGAACATTCCAATGACGCCTGTTCAACGTGCATGGCCAGCTTAAGAGTCTTGGCATACGGATCATTCTACAACCGACTCTCATTCTTCTTCTTGGATTTGAAGCCACTCAATACACTACCCCCATCGATCTCGATCGCATTGCCAGTAACGTGTGCTGCTCCGGAGCTACTCAAGAACAGGACCAGACCTGCAAAGTCCTCTGGTTTGCCGACACGTCCCGAAGGCTGACCAGATACCAATGTGTCCATTGCCTCTGTCATGCCAAAGGCTGTCATTCTCGATGGGAAGACGCCAGGGCAGATTCTGTCATGTTTGGTGAGCATTACACTCGTCAGAAGGACTTCAAGTCACTTACGCATTGACTGTGACGTGGTGAGGCATGAGTTTCGAGGCTTGCATCTTACTCAGATGTATACAAGCGGCTTTGCTCGGACCGTAGGAGAATGTGCCGGTACCAGGAGCAGCAAGACCTCCTTCGGGACCTGCTGTCACATCCGAAGTCATGATACCAGCCATGGAGGAAATATTGATCACGCGGCTGGGTTGATCCGCTGTAGCACCTTTGGCGAGAATGTCGTGAAGATAGGCAGTTGTGTAGAATATCGCCTTCACGTTGAGTGAATATATCTTATCCCATCCGGACTCTGGGAAGTCGTCGTAAGATGCTCCCCTTTGTTGGTCAGCTCGTCTCGTGAGGTTCAGTATTGCATCCCAGGCTCACCAAGTGGCACCCGAATTGTTCAACAACACAGTCAATCGATCAGTCTTCTTCTTGACCTGATCGCAAAGGTCTTTGCATCCCGCCTTGTCCTTGAGATCGGCGGCAACATAATCGCACGAGCCAGGTCCGAGCTTGTTCAGTCTTGCGGCCGTCTTCTCGAGTTCACTTTGTTTTCGGCTCGCGATGATGACTTTGGCGCCGTTTTGAACGAATGCTTGGGCGGCCATTTCTCCAAGACCAGTGGCGCCGCCTGTGATCAAGACGACATGATTCTTGAAGGTGAAGAGGTTGGCGACGCTCAGGTCTGCTGTGGCAGAGGAGTGCGCCATGTTGAAGTGATGTCCGTGATCAGGTTAAGAGCTGCTCTAACCTGAAATGAATGTCTGCTACGGTGCGATTGTCAGAAGAGCAAAGTATGTTCGACGTAGATACTCGGTTATGTACTGCGCATGAAAGTTCATACCGAGGCACGATTTGCTTGCGGGGGATGAACGACATTAAATATATATGATCTAAGGAGGTCAAGTGAAACCCTGAATATAACAGATTCGATCAGATGGCAATATACACAGTGAAAGGCAGAATACAATTACACGCAACATGAGAGTTCTACTTACGCGTCCTGTCTTGCCGCAGTATCAACATCCCCCGCCAAGAGAACCTCCTCCACGTTGCCCATTTCTTTCGACTCTTCTTCGATCTTCACAGCGATATCAGCTTTCTCGACAACCAATCCTTCAACCTCCACGGGCTTGCTCTCGCCATCTTCATCTATCTTGATCTCAACCTCCTTCTTTACTCTCCGCTTCGTTGGGCTACTAGCAACAGCACTTGGACACAACTTCTTGTTCGCGAGATCACACTCTCCACAATGTCGTCCAACAGGTAAGCAGATAGTCTGCCCGAACCCAACAAGAAGATGGTTGATATCATGCCATTTCTCCTTCGGTAGCCAAGACTCCAGCTCAGCCCTAGTCTGCTCAGGTGTACTGGTCTTGTGCCAACCCCACAGATTCGTGATACGATGGACATGGACGTCCACACCGATGCCTTCGTCTCTACCCCAAGCAGCTGACATACACAAGTACGCCATTTTCGGACCTACACCAGGTAGCGATATAAATCCATCGATCGTGTCGGGAATATCACCATCAAACTTGTCTCGAAGAATGATCGCAACGGCCTTCAGGAACTTGGTCTTGTTATTGTGGAAGCCGACCTTCTCGATCAGTCGATTCAGTTCGTCAGGCTCGACATCAATTAGGCTTTGCAGGTTGAAGCCACTAGGAAGACCTTCCTGCATTCGCTTGATCGCAACCGCGGTGACAGTATCCTTCGTCTGCGAGCTTAGCATCAGTGCTACCAAAGTCTGCAGACGCTGATCTCGTGGCGACCGCTTTCTATCTGCTAAGTCTTCGCAGCCCATAGTATCAACAGGAGCTAGCACTCGTCTGCGCATGACTGCAGTAATGTCGTAGACTTCTTCCCAGCCGGGTGGCGGCTCAACGGTCGTAGTACCGTTCTGGCCTTTGATACGCTTGGATGGTTGACGTTTGGCCTTGCGGCCGCTGGGCTGGCCTCCCTCCTCGTCCTCAAGCTTGAGTGCTTTTCGAGATGACCTGCGTACATTGGCATCATCCTGGCTGGCGATGGCGGTCGTTGTTTTTGGCTTTAGGGCATCCCGCTTACGCTTCCCCGTACTTGATGTTACGCTCGGTGAGTCGGCAGACCGAGACGTGTTCGCGGTGAGTGCAAGAGTGGAGGTCGAATCTTCATCCTCATTCTTAGAGCCCGCATCGGCTGCAAAACGCCTGAGTAACCGGCGAGGCATGATCTGGGCTGTAGTGGATGATGCGCTTATGACTCGTGCTGTGTCTCGACTGACTCGTGATGATCGCATAGTCACGTTATCAGTCGCTGCCCAGAAGCGGTCCTCCGTTGATTACTCGTCGATTCTGTAGATGTCTATGTATATGCACAGGTCGTAGTCAAAGCCAAACCTGGCTAGCAGGCGGGTTCGGCCGTTGTACGACCGCCACAAACATCAGGCTTACGGCCGATCTTCTTCGACCATGCCATCGATGCTGCAAACCACAGTGGGCAATCTTACATGCGCATCTAAGCACTTGACGATGCCAATCGTGGTCACAACAAGATTGACATGACGCGATTGGCTACATGTCAGCAACGCGGCCGACGATAAATGGGCCACCAGCACCATGATGGCCTGCGCTGGCATAAATTTCATATTGTGTCTGCCTTCGCTTTCATATAAGCTGGAAACCACCTTGTCAATGATGGCAGAGTGTTCCAACGGCTTCAGCTGACTATGATTGGTCTGCTTCGACAGTAAGCAGGATTACTGCATAGGTCCATACGTGAAGGCGACACTGCACCAAATACTACTCTCAAGCAAGCAACCATGCTTCTGCACCTGCCAGGCGAGCTCAGAAACCAGGTCTACGAGTGCGTTGCGTACGGATCGATGGAGGCAGTGATGTTGGAGCCAGGTTTTGCTAAAATAACTCTGCCACCTTTGAGCCTGGTCTGTAGGCAGGTCTACCACGAATTCGGCACTCTCTATTCAGCTATACCACTGAGCTATGCCACGAACATCATTGTATACAATGATGATTTCAACATCTGGTCTTTGCTACACACTATCCGAAGCATACCCTCGCCTGCTCCGAATGTGGAATGCAGCACTGTCCTCCGAATCGGACTCACAAACAGCTTAGAACTCGTCAACGTCAAAGCCTTTATCACGGAGCTCGCCAGGTCACAGCTGCAGATGCCACTCGACCAAGCGTCAAAGCTACGATACTGCTTCAGCTTCGACCTGGAGACTTTTGATTTGCATACATGGAGACTTCACTTTGCTCGTCTGGCCAAGCAATATCGCTTCCATCGCAGCGATTCAGAGCAGCGAGTCTTCGAGAGTATCTATTGGGAGTTTGCGCGAAAGGCCGAGAAAGTCGATGGTGTCAGTGTGAAGCAATACGCGATGGGATACTGGAACCCCGGCGCGAGGCTTTGCTTTGTGTAACCCTTTGGAGTTAGCAAAAGCAGACGTCAGGGTTGCCACCTCTTACTGAGCCATCCGAGCCCGAGCATCCTCATTCGAGTCTAGATTGCATTGATCTTGTTGCCTGCGAGCATACGTGCCCGCGCGTTGTACTTTGTGTACGAATGTGAGGTCAAGTCTGCATATCGCCCGGCCCTCAACGACAGGACAAACATGCAGTAGAGTGTGTTTGCAGATATTCAGCGCTGTATTTGCGTGCCGATCGGGAGGGCCAAACGAACGGAAAATTGCATGATTCTTGCAGCTTCCTCCTTTGACCATGCAGACGAGCTTGTTTGCCTTCGGTTTGTCCTTCTGGTTGACCGTCATCGTCAATTGGAGCTCTCCGCGGTCTCAAGATCCAGCACTTGATACCAGACAACCTTAACTGCGATACCACAGTGGCACGCTGACATGGGAACCACAAGACCCAGCACACTGCAAGCTCCTGGGTCATGCAGGCCGCCCAGGATCAAGCAATGTCCGATCCTCGATGCACCACGCGAAGTCCGCAACACCATCTACAAGCACTGGTCAAATTCATTGGACCTGGTCGTGATCAAACATCACGGCTCGATCGCCAACAGAGTGTCGCTGTTACAAACATGCCCCAAGATCCGTTCTGAGGCGACAGACCTCATCCTCCACCGCGGACCTCTCCACGACACCGTCGTCAAGATTGCCGTGCGCGATCTCGACTTCAGTGATGTCGTAGCCTACGTCGAGATGCTACACGAGAAGGAGCTAGAGCAACTTGGCAAAAAGTCCGTCATACGATACTCATGCACTCTTTCCGATGCGGAAGTGCCCGACTTGACGAATCATCTACTCGCTTGGCTGCAACTCTGCAGTGGGAAATACCTTTTCATGAACGGTCGTGAACTGGGCATCCTACATCCCCAAGTCTACTGGTTCATCGGCGTTACCCGACGCCTGCCTGAACCATGGCTAGAGGAAGTGGAGATAGGTGACGAGGCCATTCGTCCCACAAGCTCATGGAAGGCCTACCAGTGTGGCCGAATCGTCCCAATGAGTGAGTTGGCCAAGATCGTAAGGGCGTGGGAAGGTCAGTGAAATGCCATTGCTGGTGGCGTGTGAGAACAGAAGTGGAATGCTGCATCCCAGGCCTACAGGAATCGCATTCATGGTCTCGAGCAGAACGTTCGCCGCAATAAGTCAGAAGAATGGAAGGCAGAGCAGAAGTTCAAAGATGCATGCGGTGTCTTGTATGCTAGTATAGATAAGCGGAGTGTCGCTATGCATGCTGTAGTCAGAGACGAGGACCTCGAGCGAAGGATTGAACAGGAGCAGAGGGTCGCAAACCATCTTGAACGGGTCCACGTCCAACGCGAGGAGGAGTCCGCAGACGCGCGGAACGCGGTGCTGACTGCGCGAGAGCAGACACTGGACGAGTAAATGGAAGCACAGATTGTCCATTTGTAGTCAGGTGGTGGCGGCAGGGGACGTGTAGTCAGGGTTTGAGTGCCAGAGCTACGATGTATGACATCAGAATCACAGAGTTCCCAGAGCTGATGGTTGACTCAGCTAGAGGAGTGGTAGCAATCGTCTTCGTACTCTTTCTTTGCCCTTCGAAGGGTCTACACATCTGCTGTGCACGATTCAATCAAGAGATTTCATCGCGACGTTCCTCCCCCAGCAGAAGACTGCTGCACACTCTTACTAATCACAATCTCCTGTCCTTGCGGCACCAAGCGTTCCTCGCTCGTCGAGACCTTCGGTTGCTTCAGCTCACCATACCAGCCGTTTTCGTGACCGCCTAATCTGCTGGCAAGCTGTACATCTTCCGGCAAAGCATTGAGGTGATCTTGTCTCGAACGCTTGTCGGAGCTCGCACGTAGGTCGACGAATCTCCGCACCAAAGGCCGTAGTGTAGCTGCGCAAGCTACGAAGAAGCCGACACCAATTTCCGCATAGCCCCAGATGACGACGTTAGAGATACTGTAGAGGTAGTCCGTGGCATTGGTGAGAGCGACGGTGTACTTTAGTCGCACGCAAGCGGATAGTGAGGCCAAGACGCCCAGGCTTAGAAGGATGGCGACGGTAATCTTGGCGTTGGCATTCATTTGCAGCGACCAAAGGAGTGGTATTGGTAGAATTGAGCAGCCGTAGTCGAAGACGATATTGATGGCTGTAGCGGCGTAATAAATATCTGTCAGTGTGCTCGCGGGTTCGCAGTGACCGCCTGGTGTTGATGTGTTCCAAGCATAGCTAGAAAATTTCGTGTCAGAGACACTGTAGACGATCAAGGCAGCGAAAGTCTCACCTAACAGGTTTGCAGCGAAAGATGATGTAGAATAATGCAACTAGGCTGACTATTGTCTGGATAGCAGACATCGCCCATAATATATAGACATAGAACTGCTTAGGCCCAGCGATTCGTGCAAGCTGAAAGGATATGGCGAGTTTGGTTGGTATGACAGTGATACACCACAGGATCTCAAAGAGGAAGAAGACCTGTACAGCTTTATCAGCCAACACGACTTGTTTGATACCAGCTGAACTCATCAACATACCTTCAGACCCTGCTTGGCCTGGTCGTCAGTCAACCGCTCTTGCCGCACACCAATGCCATGAAATGATCCAGACAGACATGCTGACGAAAAAGCTATGAAGGGTAGCACCGCGGCGACAATCATCCAGTCGTCCACACCCCACACTTTCTTCGACAAGCGGATGTAGATCCGGAGAGGAAAGACGATGGCGCTGGCAATGAATAACACTATGACTACAGCGGCCAGATTGGGAGCATTGTCTGTGAACGGGAAGCCCATGGTTTCGCTCGATGAGGTGCGGACAGATCTCGGAGATGGTATGAGATGTGTTTGCGAGGTCGAAGGGTGGGCAGGCGATAAAAGATGACGGTAGGGTGATGAGAAGTGTCTGAAGTGGATAGAAGGAAATGTAGTAGGACAGTACTAAAGCCTTTAGTCTATGCTCGGAGGTTTCCAAGGAACCCAGGGCCATGTCGTCCACGGCTCTGGGCTCGGGTCAGCTGAAGCACTTCGCCGAAAGTCAGCGACACGACTGGCAATCTTGGTCAAGCATGCCGACGCGGTTTGCCGTCTGTGTGCTCGTGCTCGGTGGGTAGTAGGTCGACATACTGTGCCGACCACCCAAAGGAGTATGAAGGCATCACAAAACGCATCGAGACCAGACCGAGAAGAGCAGCAATAGATAGTATCCGCGAGCTATGAACAGGGAGATCAGGTTGGTGGGCGCATCAGGGCAGTGGATCCAGCGAAGATCTTTGCAGTGTGAAGTCGGATGGTCGTCCTATTCCAAGATACAGGGTCGCAGGCCGTAGTTGTGCCTGGTCGCAGAGACTACCTAGTGGGCCTTGCGCATTGTCACAGAGTCAGGTGCCCTGCATGTATCGGCAACGTCCTCGGCCGCATGAACGGCTCGTGCTGGTAGAACGGGTTCGTCTTTGCGCAAATCAGGGCCGATGTGAAGCTCCAGTTGCGGCATACTCTGGACCAGATCCGAGTGGAAGAATAATGGCCTGATTACCAGAACGCATCTCGTTATTCTTGCTTGCAATCAGGTCTTCCATTCTACTTCGGGAGGAAGAGGTTATGCAGGGAGTGTGAAGTCACAGGATTGCTTGATCGCGGGCCGATATGAAGCCGAACCTTCAGAGCGAGGGCTTGAGCGGCAACGACGATCACAGGGATCTCGCATAGCACTTAGTAATTGAAAGCACCACCAAGTGCTGCTGCCATTAGAAGTCGACCAACTTCAAGCCTTACACCCGAGCAGATTGAGAAGGGTGCTGTTGAATAATACAGAAATGCTGCCATCAACCGCAATACTAAACGCTCCTGCTTGCCATGCCATGACCGTTGATCATACACATTCATGAATAGGCCAGACGCTCTGCGACGCAACTGCCTGCTTCGCGCAGGAAACGACTAAATCCGAAATCGCCACATCGCGAAACCGAGGAACAAGAAAAGCGCGTCTTCGCAGCGCACTGCAAACTATGCAGCCCTTCCCAAACTCAAAACTCCGAAACAAAGCATAACTCCAGAATCTCGTCAACACCATGCCGACCAAGCGAAAATACGAAACATCACCCCATAACATCTACAGTGCCGATCAGCCAGCCAACGAAGCCTTGTGCGCCTTGACAGCCTGCGTGCCCACACTGCCAACCCGTCCGCTCGTCTTCCGTACACTCGTCTTGCCCTCCGTGCTTCGTCTGCTAGGCGAAGCCCGCTTGCCTACGCTCAGGGCACCCATGCCGTTGCCGGACTTGACTGTACCTGGGGTCTTGGGTCGTGAAGGGCTGGTGAGGCGGTCGGTCATGGCGGTGTCGAGCTCTTCGATGAGAGCGGGCTGCATGTTCTCTGCGTCGCTGCCGTCTGTTGGGACATCCCATTTGGTCGTGGTCGTAGTCGTGGTCGTGCAAGAAACGGCTCGTCGCTTGCCGCTCCGGCTGACTGGCGATTGTGATGCCTTCCGCGACATCATGCGGAGTGCACGATCATTCTCGCTCTCGCTGGCATCTGCGGTCATGTTCGATCGCTGCATGGTAACGACTTCGTTATCGGGCTTGATGTTGAAAGGCTGGTTCTCTGTCATGACTCTGCGACCTGTGCCAAAGATTTTATTCGTCTTCCGAGGCTGACCGGGAGTAGGCGCAGGCAAATTCTCGTCTGCAACACCAAGACCGCCCTTCATGTTCTCTTCGGATGAGGAGTAGCCACCATTGGATGTTACGCCTTGTTCATTGTTCTTGATCTCGCCGAGGGCAGACCTACGAGGACTGCTAATACGCCTGTCTCCGTTTGGTGGAGTAAAAGTCTGTCCATTGCTGGCCAGTCTTCGGCTGCTAGAGTGGCCCAATCTGGTTGGTGTGCTTGGTTGCATGCTTGCCATGATCTTCTCCCGTACCGTATCCTCGAACCACCACTCTCGGAAGGTGCCCTGATTCAGATGAAGCCAATGTTGCTGTGGACCCACGACCATACCTGGTCGCATAAATCGCATGAACGCTATGATCTCGTTTGCCGTGAAACCATATCTGTAGATAAGGTAGGCACCAATGAGACAACCTGTTCGACCAAGGCCAGCCTTGCAATGGACAGCGATGCCCTTATGCTTGTCGTTAATCGTAGTATGAGCGAGGTTGACGAACTTGCGAACCAGTTGGAGGGGAGGGCAGGTACCGTCCTCGAAGATCATGTCCAGATGCTTTATGCCCAGCGCAGTGAAGTAGCTTGGCGAGTATAGCTCAGAGTTCAGCCGCACTACGAGACCGACGCCACGTTCAGCGAAGTGCATGAGGACATTCTTGAACGGCTGCGGTAATATCTTGTCCTTGTGCAGTGCCGAGATGGAGCGCGGAAGCTGGTTGTATGATGGATCCGACGGCGCAACAACATCCACAGGCTGGTGTTGTGGGCTGGCGAAAGCAAGAAAGTCTGGCGTCACCCAGTTGAAGTCGCCCTGGTCGACACGCTCGTATCTCTCATATTCCTCGAGACTGAACTCCTTGAGACCGACCAAGCCTTCTTCCTTGGCCTTCCATACACCATACACGACGTCCTGGATTGTTAGTGCGTAATCTGCTTGGCTGTAACCAGCATCCCGGAATGGCATGCAGGGAGGGTCCATCTGAGCAATTGGTGCAAGCGCAAGATGAGGTGGCCAATTCTGAATTAGCACCATATATGTGGCCAATAGGCATGCAGCATTGGCGCGACCTGATCGTAGCGTTAGTATGGAGATTCGATAAGTCATCAGCATGATATCTACACGTACTTCTCGAGTCCGGATGACTCCAGAACACAACAGATCGAGTCTCGTTCTCCGGGTGGCCAAGGACATCATGCAGCTGTACAGCGAAACGGTAGAGATGTCCAACGTGCAGTGGACCGAAGTCTGCATGGAAGGCGTTGTAGAGCAGGCTGTGGTCGATAGAAAAATAGAATGGCACTGGTCGCTGTTCGTCGCTCTGTACTGCTTGCGGTCCATGCTGCGCTCTTTGTGATCGCTTGTTGGGCGATCTGCTTGGCTTGGGTGGGTAAGGGAATGGAGTGTTCTCGTCGGGCGCGTGAGTATATGATGCGAGGTATAGTCGATCTGTGAAGTGGCGGACATTCATGTTAGTAATTGGTATTCTACCAAATATATCGCTGTGTCGTTGGACCAAGCTCACCTTGGATGTACTCGATGACTTGTCCATAGCTGGTGACGGAAGGAAGCTCCTCGGCCGTTGCGGCACGAGCGGAGTGAGGCATTGTCGCCTCGAGTGGTGATTCAGCCTGCGTGTGCTGTGCGATGATTGTTGTAGCAAGTGCAAGGAGTCGGTATGTGGATGCAAGCACAACCTGCTCGCGTGCTCAATCGTGTGGTTCGAGAAGGTGCACTGGTGATGTGTACAAGTCGAGTGCCTGTCAGTAATCCATATGGTATCCTTGGTACGCCGCTTCGTGATGCAAATGCGCTGATGATGATAGAGATGCCTGGACGATGTTGTGCTTTACCAGCGGTATACACAAGACGAAACCATTAGCTCGTCGTCTTGTTGTGGAGATCTGAAGTCGGCTACTGTGGCAACGCGGGTACAAACATAACAGCGGCCCCTGCCGAAGCTAGCGGATCGCTGCGTCCGTGTTCCACCACACCTGCCACAAACTCTGCACGTGCGCATTGACAACCACTGAGATTGTACGAAACGCTTGAAAGTAGCCACATATGAAACAACGACTCCATCGCGTGCTCCGTTACACATGACAAACGAAGAGCCTCTGCAAGATTCGATTCTGCTGCTTTCACAGCACCTAAAATGATCCGCAGTGGCAAAGCAGCAGGATGGCTCTCGCTGCCCGACGAAGCACTGTTGCCTTGGGCCATGCTCTACGATGTGGCGTTCCACTACGTCGTACCAGGTGTGACTACCGGCAAAGGCGGAGCTCTTCTGGCGAGCGAAGATTTCTCAAGCGATAATGATCGAGACAGCCACGTGACGTTGTTGACGGTGCCTCGAGATCTAATATTGTCGCTGGAGCGGGTCCTGGAGCATAGCAAGGTAGACAGGGACTTCCGTGAAGTGCTCGAGCAGCTGGGCGACTTTGGCAGGGTAGGTCATGTGACCCTCTCTGTCTGAATCTACCTCCGTCATATCATCGTCCCAGAGCACAACAGCAGTCCAGCACATGTGCTGATTCTGCTCACAGACGCCTCGTGGTGCCATCCTCCTCTGTCTTCTCGTACAAGCATCTGTGTCCTGTCCACATCTTGCGGAGCGTGTAGGCGTCCACAGCCCGTTCACAGAGTAAGTACAGTCTTCACCTTCACTTCAGCTCGTAATCATCTGCCTGATCAATGATCATCTGACAAAGAGCAGCTATGTCAAGTCCTTGCCTCTTGAGCTCTTACCTACATTCTGGAATCCAGAGGAGTTACAGCTTCTCGTTGGCACTACTCTGGCGCCAGCCGTGGCCTCGAAGCTCCGTAGTCTACGACGAGAATACGATATGCTATGTGAAGTAGCACAACACACAAGATGGTACAGAATAGTATCGAGCTTCCTGGACTTCGACGACTGGCAGCAGGTCGATGCAATGTATCGATCCCGAGCACTCGACTACCCCAACATAGGCCATTGCATGGTCCCTTGCGTCGATCTAGCAAACCATTCTGCTGGGGAAGCGACAGTGGCTATCTACGAAAAAGATGACGACGGTAACGCTTGCCTACTTCTCCGAGGCGGGAAGTCGGCGAGAGAAGGTGAAGAGGTGACCGTTACTTACGGAGACGAGAAAGGCGCATGCGAGATGCTTTTCTCCTATGGCTTTCTGGAACAGGATCGTACATCGGCTGAAACTTTGTTCTTGAGCTTGACCATACCTGATGATGATCCCTATCGAACAGCCAAGACTACAGTAGCAGACTGCGCGCCTGGGTTCAAGCTTGTTGATGCTGGCGGTGGCAAGATAGAGTGGACTGGTGACTTCATCTGGCTGCTGTGCGTGAATGCGGAAGACGGGCTCCGATTTGAGCTTGCTCGTACTGTAGATAGCGAGGACGATGAAATGCATGCATTCTTTGGCGAGCACGAGATTACAAGAGGAGCCGGACAGATTCATGATCTGCTCGGCCAGAGCGAGATGTGGGAAGTGTATCGCCTTCGAGCCGTGGCGATTCTGCAGCAGAGAGTCTTTGCCCAGATGCAAGTGCTGTATAGTTCGCAGGAAGACGTGGAGGCTGTAGCACACGGCGCAGGCTCGGATATCAGATCAAAGTGTTACGAGCAGGCGATGCAGCTCGGGAGGCTTGAGTTCGAGCTGCTGGAGAATGCCTATGAGGAATTCGAGCGACAGGTATGTGTAAGCACTTTTGTTTACCACCAAGCTCCTACTGATCGTGGACAGAAAGTTGAACTTGCGGAGACGGAGTGCGTGAAGAAATACCTGGCCACCATGGCTGTGGATGACGATGCACCAGGTCGAGATGTCGCAGAAGACTTCTCCTAGGCAGTGTCTGTGCCTGATGTAGACTTGGCATCTAGCCGTTGATGCTGTAAATTCGTGGATCCGCGATGCCTCCGAAATGGTCCGCAAGAGAGTTTATGGCACAAGATCGTCATGAGGTACCTCAGGCTCGAACCGTCGTCATGACTAGCCTGCCAGACTTGTCACTCCCGAAGTTCACATCTCGTGCTTTCCGCGAGACTCGAGTCCGGTATCTTGCTATAATGATACCCTGGGTCATTACTTAAACCACTTCGGAAGCTTAGTCAAGCAAGTTTAGCACAAGGTCATCAGTGACCGGGTCGGCAGCCATGACCGTAGTACACCAGCTACAGCGATCTACAGCTTGATAGACGCAGTCTTGTGCAAAGCTACCGCATTGGGAGGATGTGAAGGCCGGATGCAGCCCAGGATCGTGGTCACGGCATCTTTCTTGGTTTGTGACTAGGTGGCGGCGGCCCCAGAAGTGCGGCAGAGCTAGCTATAGAACACCGACTTGCAAAGCTTCCGTCGCCGTTAGGAGGTCGTCGTTGATGCCATTCGGCGGAGATGGTGGCTGACAGCAAAAGATTTGAACCGACTTGACGAGTGCGCGCAACTCTCGTCTCACGATCAGCAGAGGGATGTGATTAGTCGGTCGACGTCTCTTGACAACCGACCGATGAAGTCACGAACACGGCTGCAGAGCCAGAGTCAAAAGCCATACCACACGCCGTTGACCACAATTGGCTCTTGTCAGAGCACCACAAGAAACCAACCCCGCAATTTGGCAAAATTGAGTGCGAGTCTCACAAATTGTCTGGGCCGGGCCACGACGCCGCGTGTGACATTTGTGATTTGAGTGTCGATGCAACGCCTCTCGGGCTTTTTACGTGCGTGTCAGAACTGATAGCTTCGCCGCGAAAAGTTTTCTCGTCATTCAGACCGGGAAACTATTCAGGTTTCGCATCAAGGGAGCCACAGACGGGCGGTCGAACGATTCGTATGGTCGCTCTCTGCTGCGTCGGGTGTGAAATGCAGGCAAAAGGTGGTGCTAACAGATTGAGCAGCCCTGACGCACAGGCGGAGATGCTCCCCACCCATGCGCCGGCAGCTGGGCGCTGTGGTATGAACCAATGACAAGACGGTGTCATCTTTAGTGGAAGTATATTGCAGGGTCACGTTCCGTGAACACACGGCCTAGTCTTGGACTGGGAAAGGTGTCTGTCTCTTCTCCAGATTGTGTATCTAGTGCGGTAGAGCCGGAACGATCTCGTGGTGTGCGTGTGGTCTATTTTCTGGAGCGAAACGGTGGCCTCCTGTAGACTTGCACGAGGCGACAGTCTTTGGCCGTTATACTTCATTGCGTTCCATGGATTGAGTGGGACCATCGAGCGACTACGGCAGGCTAGGATTAGCAGAGACATCATTGAGCGCGGAGTGTGCCAGGCACTGGGCGACCTTGGGTTGAGTCTGAGTACGACGACGCTTCATAATATACCTGCCAGTAGTCTGGCATACACTCGTCCGTCATGCCTGGAATACTCCCGATGAAGGTCATCAAGGTGGGCACGAATGCGCAAACGAGGATTGCGCAGGCTTGTGATAGGTACGATGCAGTGTTCCGTCGCACATTCTTTCATGACACACCTGACCATGTGGCGCTAGATGCCGAAGCAAGAAGATACGATGTGACGGCATACGGCCGTGCTGTACGCAGTGTGCGAATGTAGGGTTCGAATGCAAGACTAGTGACAAGTTGAGCCGGCGAGCATTCCCGCGAGGGTATACCGAATCATTGGAGGAGCGGGTGCGAGGGCTGGAGAATGAAGTCAGAGAATTGAAGGAGCTGTTGGACGAGAAGGACGAGAAGATCGACATGCTGACGCGGATACACTCGAACTCATCTTTGCAACTACCCTGCTCTCGACGACCGTCTCGCACGTCCGTCGATTCTGGCAGTGCGAACGCGGAGACGCCTGAGAAGGATGAAGTGTTCAAAGTGCAGCAGTCGCCTTACTTACTGGCTGGCGCCGTGAATGGTGGCGATTCGTACTTCTCGGGCACATCAAGCAGCAGGACATTCATCGAGGCCTTCAAGCACAAAGTACAGGAGACTGGCCGTTCGACGGCTGATATTTGCACTGATGCATTGCTTGCGAGCAAGTTCAAGAACTCTGCGGAGTCGTCGCCGTCACCTTCCGCACCCGTGGTCTGGAAAGCGCCACCTCGTCTTGTGTCTGATCAGCTGGTGAACATCTTCTTCCAGGAGTGGGCGCCACTGTACCCGGTGCTTCATCGACCGACGTTCTTGAACCTGTACGAAAAGTATGTCGCTGATGCTGATGCCGTGACGGACAAGACTGCCATTGCGCAGCTGAATTTGGTCTTTGGCATCTCTGCCCTATCAAACGGCTCTCGTGCTTCGGATGATCTGGAAAGCTTTGAAGGACAATGGAAGGCTGCTATCGATGCAATCTTGAACGAGAATACAATGGGCACGCTGCAAGCCTTGGTCTTGGCGCAGATCTACTGCGTGCAGCAGGGCGATCTGACGAGACTACTGACATATAAAGGTCTTTCGACCACGCTGTCAGCACGACTAGGGCTCCATCAATCACAGAAACGTTTCGCTCTCGGCACACTGACATGCGAGACGAGGAAGAAGGTGTTCTGGACGCTCTACACCGTCGATAGCTTTACTGCTGTTACACTAGGTCTTCCAAAACAGCTCAAGGACGACGATGTGCATTGCGAGTATCCTGTAGATGCCGATGACGAATATGTGACCGAACGCGGTTTTCAGCCTACCCTACCTGGCGAGTCGACTAAGTTGTCGAGTGCGCTTGCACTCTTCCGTGCTGCGCGCATCCTGTCGAAAGTGCTCGAGGAAGTCTTTCCGGCCAAGACGTCGTACGATCTTTCGATGAAGAAGCTTGGCGAGCTGTCGGATGAGCTTGATGCCTGGAGCAGCTCCCTGGCGCCACACCTTCGCTTGCAATTCGCACAGGACAAGCCGAGCACTGGCACCATCAGTAGCCGATCGCCATTGCTGTCCATGACATACCACTACATTCGCGCACTCATTCATCGACCTGCAGCTAGTGCGTCTACTGGTAGCAGCCTTTCGTCTTCCAAAATGACATTGGCAAGCTCATGCAAGCATATCGTACAACTCGTGCAGCTACTGGAGGAGAGAGCTATGTGTTTTGCGTTCTGTCTTAACAAGGATGAACTCCTGGTGTTGTCTGGCTTCGGTCTGCTTTTCCAAGGATTGGACCTTGATCCTGCATCCAAGATCCTGAAGGATAACCACAAGACTGTCTTGCGAATCATCAGCGTTTTGGACAAATTCAAGGCACCCTGCGCTATGGACTTTGGTCGCGTCGCTCGCTCCTTCTTGCCAGCGACGCCTGCTGTAACGGCAACCAAGCCCACCATCCAGCCGGCCTCGACAAAGCGTGTTCTCTCTACCCCAAAGGAGAGCGTACCGACGCTGTCGCGTCACAATTCAGACTCCGCCGCTATGACAATCACCCCAATCCCTAGCCTGCCAGCATCGACTCGAAGACAGCTCAAAGCAATTGCTTCGCGCTTCACAATGAAGGGTTCATCCTCCACGTCGACAAAGATGGATCCACCATCTGATCATCGTCGTGCGACCGTCCACAACATTAGTCTTCACCCTAATGCGTTCGTGACGCAAAGCCAACCCTCGCTATCGCCACCCATGCCGGCAGCGGTATACCAGCCATCCTCCTTGTCCCGCTCCGAGCCATCGCGTAGTCCGAGCAACACATATGGACGACCAGCGTCGATGCTAGAACGGCCATCGGCGCCTCGCCCCGTAAATAAGACTCGACCTGCATCGCAGCAGCACATGCAGCCACCACAACAAAAGCCGAAATCTAAGCCGCAACAGAAGCCAAGTAGCCATCCTAACCTAGACTACCTATCATTTGGCCTAGAGTCTGAGGATCGTGTTAGGGTAGCTAACAGCACAAACTCAGTCCCTATCAAGTCTGAGCCATCGCCTACGGAATGGGAAAAGCTACTCGGAAGTCTCGACAATGGCCAGACAAATATCTATGATGCCTGCTATGGAGGTCAGCCCATCGAAGCACTATTCGATACTGCTCACCACAATACGACATCCATGGCCGCTCATGCCACTGCAATCCAGGCAGCCACCGCAACCCAAGCAGCGGTCGCCGCTTCCGCCTCGTGGGATGCAGATCTTTGGAGCCTATATCAGACCGACACGAATACGAGCGATCTTTCGGCATTGACGAACAGCAACGCGAGTGGACAGACGGAGAGCTTGTTCTCATTCACATCGGATGAAGATGGGGTGCGACTTGTGCCTTCACCGCCACAGAAGGATGATGTGGCGGGAGGTCCCTGGCCAGGAAGTGTAAATGGCAGCACTGATGACTTGTACAGGGGCATTTGTGTGCCAGCTGACTTGCTCGCGCACGGAGAAGAGCTGGGCTTTGGTGCCGCAGCAGGCAGTTGGGATGAAGGGCTAGGATTAGGCCTGTAGATTGGATGGAAAGGTGCTAGTATCGAAGTATCGTACTTGGCTGGTGTATGATATGGGACGTACCGGCGATATCGGACAGCAGGGAACAGTATGCTTTGTGAATGTAGGACTTGGAAAGCGCGATGACAGATACCTGCTCTATTGATGAGCGCTGCGATGCTGTTGGACCAGGATCGGGATTTTGGGTGGGCGAGGTTTGGACGGTCTCCTTGGAAAGCTTCGCAGACTGAACTAATCACATGATAACGAGGAACTTATCCAACATTCACTAGTTCCAGTCCAACGATCGCACATTCCAGAACTCGCTCGCTTATGGACCTCGTGGCCTGCAGTGAAGCCATCAGGCGCTAAGATGACATCATCTTGCGTGCCTTCTTTTCCACATGCCACGCACACACGCCTGCAGTTGCCAGGTGACTCTTTGTCGTTGATTGCCTACATGTAGGAAAGTTCTTCATTTTCCTCCTTCCTGACACTAGCACATACCTTCGCACGACCGACACCGATATCACTGTTCCGACACAAACGTTCCCAAGCCTATCCCAGCAGACTAGCAACACATCTTCCAATCGATCTACCAACACTACCTTCAACATGTCTGACAAGGATACTTCTACTCTTCAGAGCTACATCGACAAGGTATGGTGGCCCTGATCACTGACCATGATGATGTACGACTGACATGATTTTCAGGCTAGCGGCGCTGCTCAGTCTGTTCTGGGCAATATTACTGGCAACAGGGCTGACACTGCTCAAGGCGAGAGAAAGAAGGTCAGACACAACATAATCAAGGGTGGCGACACACATGATAGCTAACTTCGTTGCAGGACATGGCCGATGCCAAGAACGATCTCTCCCATGCTGGTGCTTCGATCGGTGGCGTCTCCGTCTCCAGCTCAGGCGTCGCTGCCAACCATCCAGATCGCCAGCAAGGCTCATGGGACCAGACCGTAGGCTCTGGCAAGGAGGCTCTCGGCGGTCTCCTCGGTGCTGAAGGCCTCAAGCGTGAGGGTCAGCAGCAGAACGCTCAGGGCAAGGCTCAAGAGGCTCATGGCCAGGTGTCCGACCTTGGTACTGGTATTGCCGACCGCGTTTCGGGCACTGTTGGGGGTGCCGTCGCTGGGTTGACTGGTGATCGTGAGGAGCAGGCTGCTCAGCAGGCTAAGCATGATCAAGGGAAGACGCTGCAGCGTGGTGCCGAGGCCGACATCAACAAGCAGAATCAGCCGTAGGACGGTGGTCAAGCTCAACAGCATTCGTGAGGCTTTTTTCTTGACCTGCGATATGGGATTGACGAGACGTGCCTAACATCTTGAGGTTTTGGCAGCAAGCTGGAGGCTGAGATGTGATGCCTACGGGCTCTCCTGGTGTGGCTTAAGCATTAACGAAATGAACGATTTCTACTCTTATAACTCGTCCCCACACTTGTTCCATTAGCAATAGCTGCAATTGTCTCCCTCTGTGAAGTCAAGCTGTGCGGATCGTGAGCTTGCAGGAAGGGAGATCTCGCGTGAATACAGCCGAGTCGGCATCGGGAAGCGAGCATGAATTCTGCCAAGCAGGAGGAAGGTTTGGAACATTCGCGCCAAAACGTACCTCCAGTCAATCAGCACCTTGATAATGTTGAATGAGAAATCTGCCGGACAGCCTCCTCTTCACTACACCTGCACTGCCATCACCAATGGATCTATCAATGCTCTCGACGTCATTCTTGATATTGTCTTTTTACACCTTAACCATGTCTGATCATCAACGATAGCCCGCACGGAGTAGCATCATCTTAAACCCGAAGGAATAGTGACATAATCATCAATACGCCTGATCACCTATTCGTCTTACCATATTCATCTCCATCCTACGAAGGTCGTCTTCAGTTCAGGCAGATCGCAACATGGAGGACCGACAATCACAAACCTCACCAGGCACTCCCAAGTCGCCAGACAAACCGCATAGACATGGCGGGGCGATGGCCGAAGCAATGGCAACTCGCACGCCTATCCGCAGAGACTCCTTCGACCGACCAAATGGCTTCCCTCTCCCCATGCTCGACTCGACGCCTCGCCGTTTCAGCACTGGCGCCAATGCCATCCCGATGCCGGCGCCGCAAGTCTTCGCTGCACAAATAGCAGCAGAAGCAGAACTGGATGAGAAACGGAGTCAGCGCAAAGACGCCCAGGACATCGAGACCGCACTGAACAAGTTCCAATTTTACAGCCAAACGCCGAGTATTGCTCGTCTGGCTGCGTTGACGAGTCCTTGCTACTTCCACAAGAGGTTTGGTGATGCGGTGGATATTGAGAAAGTGCTCGAGGAGATCAAGGGCGATGATCAATTATCGCACAGTCGGCTTATGCAGACTGCGGCGAGTGTGCGGGAAGTCAGTCGACAGTTGCAGAGAAGACCGTTGAAGAGGGCTGTACGGAATGTCATGGTCATTACAAAGGCGAGGGACAATACATTGGTTTCGCTCACGAGAGAGTTGGCGATGTGGCTGCTGGGGACACCAAGATACGGCAAGGACATTGGTGTCAATGTCTGGGTGGACTCGAAGCTGAGGAAGAGTAAGAGATTTGATGCGGACGGACTTGTGAAGAGTGATGAGAGGTTTAAAGATATGCTACGGTTCTGGACGCCCGCGCTTTGTTTGGAGCAGCCAGAGCTGTTCGACCTGGTCATCACGCTCGGTGGCGATGGCACCGTCCTCTTCACTTCTTGGCTCTTTCAGCGGATCGTCCCACCTGTGCTGGCTTTCTCCCTCGGATCTCTCGGCTTCCTCACAAACTTCGACTTTGAGCAATACAAACAGCAGCTGAACCATATCATGGGAGACGCTGGCATGCGTATCAACATGCGTATGCGCTTTACCTGTACCGTCTACCGCGCCGCTGCCTCAGTGCTCACAAACACCGCACAGTCTTCCTCCGCCAGCCTATCTACTTCGATGGCAGGCGGTCCACCAACCCGGACCAATACAAATGAGCTCGAGTCTACGAAGATCGAGGGCGAGACGCACGAAGTGCTGAACGAACTAGTCATCGATCGTGGTCCATCATCCTACATTTCCAGCCTCGACCTCTACGCCAACGACAGTCTCCTCACCCGCATCTCAGCCGATGGCATCATCCTCTCCACACCAACGGGAAGTACAGCATACTCGCTATCCGCTGGCGGAAGCCTTGTCCACCCGGACATCCCAGCCATCCTCCTCACACCTATATGTCCGCACACATTGTCCTTCCGACCAATGCTCCTGAACGACGACATGGCCTTGAAAGTAAGCATCCCCTTCTCCGGCCGTGGCGGCGCCTTCGTCTCCTTTGATGGCAAAGGGCGTGTAGAATTAGGTCGTGGGGATGAAGTCGTGGTGCGCGCTTCCGCTTACCCTTTCCCCACCGTCATGGGCAGGCCACTGGAGTGGTTCGATAGTATCAGCCGGACTTTACGATGGAATACGCGGGCTGCGGAGCAGAAGGGGTGGGCAGGTGGTGCTGCGGGACATGGCGAGGGTGATGGGGCGGATATTCTTGATGAGGGGGAGAGGGAGAAGGAGTTTGATATTGATTTTGCGGAGGAGGAGGCGGCGGTGGCGGCGAGTCGGGATAGTGGGTATGGAGGTGCTTCGAGTGAGGAGGACGGGAGGGGAGAGAAGAAGGGTGGGTGGCGGTAGTCAACGATTGGGATGATTTCATGTTGGAGAGGATGATTACTTTTGAGCGATGGTGTCCTGGTGTTGTTTTCGGGATTTCGCATTGTGCTTTGGATAGAGAGGACCCTTGGATATATTGGGCTCAACGTATACTCGATGAGTATGCACATGGGCGCAGGGTGCATGACCTATCCTGTATGCTCCATACTGAGACTGCTCGCACGTACAAGAAAATAGCTCGTCTGTCCCGATTTGAAAGGATCCAAGCGTATCGAAGCCCTACAGGACTACACTACATACTCATACACTTACACATACATTCTCACTATAAACACTTATGACGAACACTGCATATATGTCATAGTCATGTCGAATGATATATATGGCCAACCGCTCCGAGGGGCGCGTCCCGCCTGTTACGTCAACTCGAACTCAAAAGCGCGTCGTCGGTACAACCAAGAAACAACCTGGAACACGGCTCGCTGGGCTGTAGGCGCTCTGATGCGTACTCTTCCAGAACTGGTAAGCAACGTGTAAGTAATATATCCAAGAATCACAACGTCTATAACTCACCCATCACGGCTTCTTACATCTCCCAATTCGTTTCCCTTCAATCTAATCTAATACACTCAGCCATGGCGGGCCAGGATGCAAAAAAACAAGATGCCAAGGAGCAGAAGCAAGATGGGAAGCAGCAAGGAGGCTTCTCGGAAGAAGAGACGAAGCAGGAGTCGGCCAAGATGGCGAATCAGTCTCAAGAGGCTGCGAAGAAAGCCGATGAGTTGTTACAGGCTGCTGCTGGTGCTAGTGATCCGGACGAGAGACAGAAATTGCTTAATGAGGCCCTGGAACAGCAAGTCAAAGCAGGGTCGTTTGGTAAGACGGCAAAGTATCTTAGATCTGGTACTTTTCAAGGAATGGCGGCCGGGGGTGGACTGGGGATGGTTCCTGTAAGTACGGCTATGATACCCAGCCATTCATAAGACGTTGTCGGCGCTGACAATCGAACGGGGGCTGACATTGGGGACTTTAACTGGGACTCTGGTTGGCGGTGTGGTGTCCCTTATCACTGGGGGCCTTGGGGCAGGGCTCGGGGCCCTTGCCGGATGGATTGGTGGACCAATGTTCAAAGTTGGCGACGCAGCTGGCGGGGCAATACGCAAAATCACTGGTGACCTACCTGGATGGGTCGCCAGTGAGGAGCAGAAGGAAGCCATCGAGAAAATGATGGGTCAGATCAAGGATACGGATACTCCGAACCGGAAGGAATTGGAGCAGTTGCAGAAACAGGGTCCTGTAGAGGAAACGGTCAACAGGGCGCAGGTGGGGTATGCTGACCAGAAGAAGAGTTGGACGGGTTATGCCTCTTCTTTTATGTCTGGTGGTGGTGGTGGCAAGGGAGGAAGGGAGGCAGACGGCGGCGAGAAGTCTGCTTCGGGCGGGGAGAAGCAGAGTACTCCGCAGAAGAGGAAGCCTGAGCAGGGAACGGAAATTCAAGACAAGTCAAAATCGGCTAAAAGTAGTGCAAAGCAGGGTGATGGTCCACAACCAGCCAAAAGCTCATCGTCAAAAGCGTCGCAGCCAGCAGCCGAAGGAGGCGAGCAAAAAGCGCCACAGCAGCCAGGAGAGAAGCGGAAGCCTCGTAAACTACGCCCTAGTGGTGCAGCAGACAAGGCTGGTAGTCCGAGCGGGGCGAACAAGCCAACGCCACAGAAGAAGCCTAGTCAAAGCGACACAATGGCTGCAGCCAAGACACCTGCTGGTAATAATGGTGCGAAGACAGCGAAGCCACAGGGCGAGAAAGCTGGTGCACAGAAGCCTAAGCCGCAGCCAAAAGGAAAGCCGGATCAGAAGTCTGTCGATGCATTGAAATCAAAGATGGTTTAACTTTTGCTGCGCAATGACCAAGCCACGATTCCGCGCGAGGTGCTGTTCGAAGGGAGAGTCGGGGGGAACCATGTTCTTTTTTACCGCACCACGTTTGCTTGCTTGTAGCAACGCGTACTCCCACATGGAAGGACCTCAGTACATACACTACTACAGAGCTCAGAGTTGCCTTCAGATCCTCCGACTAGTCCAAAGTTTGCCGCAGGACGCCTTCTATCAAGAGGAAGACCCACCGGTTTGCCATACATGCCTCGAAGTGAGCCTGGCCTGCTGACGGGACCCTATGAGAATTGGACATTAACTCGATTTTCTCACCGCTCACTTCGACCTTTTACAACGCCCTGCCCTCTCACTTCGACCTCGACTTCGTACCCGATGGCAAGCCGACCCCGAGCAAGAACAGTGCTCGGATGACCCCAACACCAGCCGTGATCATAAAATTTCCAATCTCCTCGACTTTCCACAGGAATGGAATAGCCGTCCCATGCTTTGAACCGTAGAATCCGAATGATGCTACCACAATGAAGATGTCGGTGATCAGCAGACTGGCTTCTAGTGCCCGCCACACCGTCAGATCATGCGGTCGGGCTCGCAGGAGAAAGACCTGGAGGAGAACGAAAGCGGCGTAGAAACCCGCTGAGGATTGGAGCAGGAATGTTGACTCTGGTGTTGGTAGTTTTGGTGCTGAAGGCCCGAGTATGAGGGAGGGTGCGAAGAGGGAGGTCAAAGTACCACTTATGGCGAGGATCGGGTCGATGGTCGTGAAGAAGATGCGGTACGGTGCTGGTATTTTTGTCGTCATGTTTGAGACGTATCTTGGGGTACAGAAATGGTGCTTGTTGGGAGGATTCTGGCTTTTATAGTTGCTTTCGTACACGTGGAAGACTGCTGGCCTCACATCAGCTCCTGCAGGCCAAGGACGCGATGCGGGGTTGTGGCTTGCGTGACCTCACTTCGACACGCACGGTTTGTAAAGAATGCTCTAGGTGTACAGAGGAGTTTGAAATATGAAGCATCGATCTTGGGCCCCGTGCTAGATCTGGTCAGATGTTACCGTACGCAGGGAGTGATTGTGATAACCACTCTACAGTGCACGGATCTCATCACATAACAGCTATAAGGCGGCACTGCATGGTTCAGGATTGCGATGGCTATACTTCCTGCTCAGTGGCATATACCCATCTGGAACGATTCGGCAACAGCAGCACTTTCGCTGTTAGAGCGCAAGGCAGGACCGAAATTGCTCCTGCCTTGCAGATGATGTGCTGTTACACTCAAAGCGCTGATATGGCCATTGCCTCCATGAAGACGAACCGGACGAAACGGCTAGTACATCACGGATGTTGCGGCACTTCCGAGGGAAGCAGGCTCACTGCCAAAGCTCACAACTGACGTCGTGGCTGGCCATCGTAAGCTCGGATTTTCACGCATCTTGCTCTTTGTGATGCTAGACTCCCACGAGGTCTCCGTACTCCAGTCAAGCAATGCTCGCATCGTTCGAAAAGTGGTACTTGACATTGGCGAAGTTGTCCGTTGCAAAGCAGTAATACCATACCAGATCCTGAACCAGACTCTCATTGCGTACACTATGCTCGGCATTGCCAGGGATGAATACATGGCTTCCGGCCTTCACTTTGTGCTCGATCATGTCCACGTTGACGATCCCCTCGCCGCTGATAATGTAGTACGTTTCTGCCTGCCAGTGTCTATGCGGACCAAGGTGTCCACCAGCTAGGCACGGCATCCCGTCGCTGCGAGGCTTGCCCGGTAACGATAGTCAGAGCTTGGTGATGTTTATGCCTGCGGAATATAGATAATTGCTTACAAGTAGCAATACCAGTTGTGAGCCAATCAGTGGGCATGCGATCCGATGAAAAAACAGTCTTCCAGGTGATTTGGCCACGAGTTGGGTCATTGTAACCTCGGACCTCCAGCTTCTCGATATTTTCTCGGCTCAGACACACAGTGTTGACACCATCGGGCTTGGGCGCTTGATTGTTCACTTCCCCTGTTGAGTATGAATCTCCCATGGTGGTCGTAGGATATAGTTACTCGTGTCCTATGGAGCAATGACGATAGTGAGGAACGGTGTGACTTTCGGCAGTCGAAAGCTGGATGTCAGCTGGGTTTACAGCCAGATCCTCCGAGTTCACGATGTGGACGATCCATCTGAAGCAGCTTTCGTTGTGGTCTGGAGGCCCGGAAGAGTGCGGCTTGACGCATGGCGTCGACAAATATTGTCAACCTTCCTTTAAGATGTTTCTCTATTCAGCCAGTATAACAGAAAAATACAATCTTGGACACACTCTATAGTAAGACATCCCCGTACAGGCTGTCCCTTCGCCATCATCACGACCACAGAATCTCAGACTGGCGGCCAACCTCTACATGCACTACTCTTCTTCTGGTTCCGGCCTGTCCTCCCACTTATCGTTCTGTGCATCCACCAATATCCTGGGGTTGCCTCTCAATACTCATACACGTTGTTAAGGTCGCCATAGAGCCCTACTCAAAACCCGCTCACACCGCTGAAGCGACCTCCTCGGAGCCTCAATCCTACATCGACCACAGTTGCACATCCCCTGAAACCTCTCTAAGGCAGCTGAGCTATCCACACCAGCTGCCCTAGACTTGTACATGGCAATCCCATCCAACGACAGTATCCCACACGGACATTGTCCAGACTTTTCACTGACAGGTAATATAGTAGCTCGATCAGGTCTTGCTGCACGGAGATTTTATTGCTGTTGCTATGCCTTCACATCCGCTGCCATCTGCTTGTAAATGATTAGTCTATACCACAACAGTAGCCCACACGGCCTCAGTCTGCGATTTTCACTGATGGATAATATAGTAGCTCAACCACTTTTCCTCTGGACGGGGAGTTCATCGCTGTTGTTATGCATTCGTCGAAGCCAAATCAGTCCAACTCTGCCCCATTCGCAATCTCCTCGGAGCCTACCTCAATCTCTACGGCATTTAACAAGGCGATACTCTTCGGCAAACATCATGCCTTGGTTACTACTCCTTTGCTTCCCGGAGCTAGCAGTACCCCTCGCCGCTCGCCGCTCGCCGCTGCCTCCCTCCTCTCCCTCTCCCGGACTCCGACACCCCTCCTCTCCTCCCGCCTGCTCTCTATATGCCTAGACTGGTTTCAACCTCCCTGGTCACTACCTCTCTGGTTCCGACCTCCCTCCTCTCAGCCTTCTTCCTCTCGACCTCCCTCCACTATACGTCTCTCCTTTACATCTCCCTGCTATTTACGTTCTCTGCGCTTGCCTCCTCTACCTCTTCACTACCTGCCTTCCTGCCGCCTGCCTCCTCTCTACATCCCTATTACCTCCCTTCTTCCTAGCTCGCTCCTCTCCAACTGTCTCGATTCGATCTGCCTCCTCTCTACCTACGTCCTCTCTATCTCACCCTACCTATAGCACTCTATTAGAAATTCTCCTCTCCTTACTTGATCTATATGACTACTCCTCCCTGCCTCCTAGGTTATCCTGCTTCTTCGCGCTCGACCTCGACTGGCCCCAAGACTCGGATATCTGGAGGTTAATTTGGCCTTCGAGCTTCCTCTACCTAAGTACTTTGTTTGATAATCTTCCTTTCCACCTTATCCATCTGTTCCCAAACCCACGGCGTTCGCTCTCCAGTGCTGCTCTTCAACTTCGCTGATATTTGGACTTCTGGACTCTGGGCTCGGGATTCCCGGCGTCCGGACTTCTGGCACCCACAACACGAGATGTGTACTTCTAACGACTGGATGACGGATATCTTGAACCCCTGATATATTGGCATCTGGTGTCATGTTGTCTAGCCATCCGAAATCAAGGGAAATGGCTCGCACTCGCACATACATCTCTCTATATCCCGTTTTCTGTACACTCGAGGCGTCGAGGATCTCCGGCTGCTCAATCCTTCCTGAAAAAGTCGCCTGAGTGTGATCTCGCACAAGTTTTGATCCCACAACTCCGCCGGTTCGTCCTATCGCAAGTTTGATGCAACAAAGCTATGCTGGATGCAGAATTTACTGTACCAGCTTCTGCTTTGATGATATATATCGGCTGAGCAATTGATTTCGCGATTTAGTCTGGCCGTTAGGCTTCGATGCAAGAGGGTGATCAAACTTGCTTCTCCTGTTGTGATGGCCTCGGTCGATCGTCCGATACACGGAGTCTCTAGTGCATCAGGGCTTACTCGAAACCTATGTGAACGCACATGCTGGTGTGCTCAAGTCTTACTTCACGCCTAGGTGAATCGACATACTGCTGTCTTGAAGCTTTTCGAGGAACATACACTACATGAGTTGCTGGCCGCGCTCCTTCCTGATATATCGGACGTCAAAGTCTGGTACGGCACGAGACGGTCTTACGACAGGGGCTATATTCTTCTGGTCGTACGCTCACTGAACCTTCATCAAACGGTTGCTAAGTATCACTTGTTGCATGGCTCACTTACTATCATTATCAAAGCTCACTTAGCTCTGGCTCACTCGAGGTGGTTGCACTACACCAGTAATGTAAAAGACTACTCCACCGACAATAGATCATCTGCAACAACAAGATCATCTGCAACAACAAGATCATCTGCAACAACAAGATCATCTGCAACAACAAGTACAACACCAACTTGCAGACATCATCCTGAAACACCCGGAAAAACACACACGCATCCAATACCTTACCAAGATCTCAAGCGAGCCGACACCTCTCTCGTGGAAGGGCAAACCAGTCCCTACCTTGCGCGCCAAGTGAGTCCTCGCTGTGCGCTAGCGGAGTGGACTTTCAGACAACTCCTGCATTAGATAACCCGAGCAACGGCCGTTCTCTGCATCTTCGCAGAGCCCTTATATATCAACGAAAACCTTACCGAGCGTCTCTTGCACACGGTAGCCCGAGCGATTCCCGTTCTCTGCACCAAGGCGAGGTTTTCGTACATCAGCAATATCTCGATCGTATCTGTCTCACATCACGCACGATGGTAAACGACAAGGTCAAGAAGCCGTCCAACACTGCTCAGCTGATAATTGACGCAAGTGGTGGCCACGAGCCCCGTGTCGGTGGTCGGGCGCAGCGTCTGGTGTGTAAGACAAACCCAATCAAGTCCGAGGAGTGGCTTGGGCACTCGCTATCTGACGATAAGCGTTCTCCCTTCGCTGGCAATGTCAAGATCGAAGGAAGAGTGTGAGGCACTAGTGGTTTGCGTTCGATAAGGCCTCCCAGGAAGCTGACGATTGATATAATGAGGCGAGAAAGCGCACACCACCACAAGCACTCGACGCTGTCTGTGCAGCCATCAGCACCGTGCAACCAAGCCAAAAGGAAACTATGATATTCGGCCGTGGCCTTGAAGGTCAGGTATTCAACAGCAGCGGCACCAACTCGAAAGATGATGGAAGGTTCCGCCGTGCGGGATTCGATACCAACGATGCAATTCGCCGCAAATCAATGTAATCCTACCTCCTGTCTCCACATCAGAATACCAACAAAACTCCGGCCGCACACAAGCCTGCTCTTCTTGCTATCCAGCAACACTTTAACGAGTCCTTCCGCCAGTATCTCTAGGACGCCGGCCTTGATACTGGTCACTTCGTCAACCAGGTCGGCCACGACCGCCTTAGCCTGAATACTACCGAGCTAGCATTGGATTGTCGTATACAATATGCTGCACAAGCTAGACTCCCCTTACTAGGTCGTACATGCTGCTGGTATTAGAAAGCAGACTGAAGCGTCTATTGGCAAGCATTAGGATACATCATGAACGGTGCATAGTCGACCACTACCTTGGTCGCGTGGTGCTTTTCTCAACAAAGTGTTTCGCGATACACTCGGTGGAGGGGACTGTAGTGGCGGAAGAGCCTCGAGCGCCGTGGGAATGTCGATACGTCAGTTCAACAAGCTGATGCATCATCTGTGAGTGAGGCTGGAGATGCCAGTACGCCAATAGAAGGAGCTCAAACACCACAGGGCCGCACGGCTGATGGACTCCCTTATATATTTTGGCATCTCATCGCACAGAATCTTCCGTATCGATGTCTTCAATGACCGCTAGATGATGACAACGTGTAGAAGACAGAGATATAGTCACGCGATGTGGTTCTTCGGCACATAGGACGCTGGCCACATCCGGTAAATCTTCTTCGAAAAGTGATTCTGAGTTGATGCACCACACACCACAACTAGACAGCCTCGACTCTTGCTTCCGGAGGCGCTTTGCGTTCAGAACCATCGTCATTGAATTCGCCATCCTCCATAGCCTTCGCAGCGTAGTTGTTACCGGGCCTAACGAATCCGAAAAGCTCGTCCATCTGATCTATCCTGAGTCCCTTGGTCTCATGGATGAAGAAAAAGGCATAGATGCTGGCACAGACGAGCATAGTAGCAAAGAAGACATAGACTCCGTAGCCCATACTGGTGTACATCTCCGGCAAGCTCTTGGTGACTACAAAGGTCCATAGCCACACGCTCATTCCAGCGAAGGGACCTGATATCGATCTTAAGCTGCTTGGGAATATTTCGGCAGAAATAATCCAGGGAAGTCCATTAGCTCCACAGGACCAGGTCGCGCCAAAGACCATGATGGCTGCAGTTGCCGCTCTTCCTCCAGCGATCGTGCTCGCCGATGGAGATGAGGTGGCGCTAGGTCGAGCGACAGCTATATACCCAGCAAGGTAGTACTGGCATACTGCGCAACCGAGGGACGACACGATCCATGGCCACTTTCGACCAAAGCTGTCCACAAAGAATGTGTAGAAGATGATCGAGCCACCTGCTTTGATGAGGCCGTAGACACCTGTCCACAGAGTGACATCGGTCAAACCAATGGAGTTGAAGATCGTGGGAGAGTCTTCGGACACTGTCAATATCTCGACATGTTTGTCAAATCGAGACTCAACTTACAATAGTTAATCGCCGCTGCGCCTGACCACGCTTGCCACATGAACATTATAAAGACCAAAGCGAAGCGGTTACGCATGCCCTTGAGCGTAGCCTCCTTTGCTGCACCCTTGATGAAGGCGCCAAAGGTCGGTCGGGCCCCAGTCGAGACAGATCGTTCATGCTCGATCTGTCCTCTGACAAACATGACATCCTCGTGGATGTATTGATGGTCGACCGGTAGGTTGCGATAGTAGCTGTAAACTTTGTATGCCTCTTCGGTGCGATCTTTCTTCAACAACCAGACAGGCGACTCGCGCAAGAACGGGATCCCGATCGCTAGCAACGCTGCTGGGATTAATTGCACACCCATCGGGATACGCCATGCCGTTGAAGAGGTCTTGGGGATGTTGTGGACGACACCATAATTAATCCTAGAACGATGAAGTCAGCTTAATGCCGAGAATCGACCAGCGTGGGGTTGTCTCACCAGAAGCCAATCACAGCGCCAACCTGGTAGAAGGATTCAAAGAAACCAGTGAGTCGACCACGTATGGCGGGAGGCGCAAGTTCGCTGACGTATATGGGACAGACAGCAGCAATACCACCAACACCGAGTCCGGTGAAGAGACGACCGGCGTAGACTAGCCCGAGCTGATGAGTCGGGACCGTACACAGGACAGCTCCAATGATGAAAATGATGTCCGAGATGATGATGGTCTTCTTGCGGCCGAGCAGTTCCAGCGAAAAGAACATGAAGAAAGCACCGAAGAATCCTCCAGCAGAGTAGATACTGGTGAGGTTGCTTGAAACCTCATTCTGCTGCGCCTTGCTCATCTTGCTCAGGCCAAAGTCGCGCTTGAAGGAGGACTGCGTGATAGTGGTACCGATGAAGGCCGAATCGTAGCCATATGCCATCACGCCGAGCGAGACGATCAGGGCAGAGGCATAGACTCTCCGGTTGTAGACCTCAGCCGGTGTGGGCCTGTCCTCCTTGGCACGTCCGAAACCAGTCATGATGGGCGATGTCGTCGAGTGAGAGTGTGACAAGATGGATGATCCGAGTTCTAAGATGATTCCTATGCGGATGCATCGCGCATATCTATAGAGATCGGCAGTATGCCGGTACTACCTCCGCTCGTCTCGAGCGACGCCACCACGCGGAGTTGGTGCACGCGGAAAACATGGATTATGCTCTCCAGGTGTGGGGAGTATATGAGTCGGGGTGGTGAAGATGGAGGTCGTCGCAAATGAGAGTGCCGAGGGACGTCTTGTGTGGGGACTTCCATCTGGTCTGACGTCGGCGGGTCGTACCTTGTCGTCTACTGAGCTGATGCCAAGCTCGGCTCGCCATCGGCAAGCACATCTAGCTCAGCCGATGGACTTCCGACGTACTCATCCTCCTACTGCTCGCGAGACCGTCGCCAGACCCGCAACCTTGAAAATAACGCGACCATGCTCCGACTAGACTGTGCCGAGAATGTCGATGATGTGGAATGCTCGCATGGAGATCTAGTGGAGGACCTCGCGTGTCCGACGCGATGCGGGATCTGTTCGGAAATGTACGCCGTGGCATTAGAACAATCTTCTGATTGAAGAGGTAGCACCTTCCCTTCTTCCTTCAGCCTCGAGACTGTCACTTTCCCGTGTGAACCCCATCACCAACAATCTCTTCTCCAACACTCATCACGTTTCAAAATGCCATCGAACGAGAACGGCGTCGGCAGCAATGGCAATGCAGCCGCATCAAGACCATACCCACCAGGCATCCATGTTCCATCATTGACATTCTTCGACTCTTCCACACGGCAGGAACTCGACCCTGAGACACAGACCAAGCACATCACCTTTTTGGCAAAGTCTGGCATCCACGGCATCGTACTAGCTGGAACCAATGGCGAGGCTATCGCACTGAGCAGGAAAGAGAAAGTCGATCTAACACGCCTGGCAAAGAAGGTCGTCTCTCACGCAGGCAAGCCAGATCTACCAATCACAGTCGGCACCAGCGGTATATCAACTCGCGATGTCATCGACGACTCTGTGGCTGTAAAAGAGGCTGGCGCCGACTTTGCGTTGATCCTCGTCCCCAGCTTCTTCCATTTCGCGATGACCAAGGACGCCATTTGCGAGTTCTACGAGGAGGTCGCTGATGCATCGCCAATTCCGGTCTTGATATACAACTTCCCGAACGTCACAGCCGGCCTCAACGTGGATTCGCCAATGCTCGATCGTCTTGCAAAGCACAGCAACATCGTTGGTGTCAAGGTAAGTTTTGCCACTCCTTGCCACATGTATCATTCTGACTCGAGATTCAGCTCACTTGCGGAAGCATTGCCAAGGTCACTCGAGTCAGTGCCGCTTTCTCCCCAAAGCAATTCTCGGCACTTGCTGGTCAAAGTGACTGGCTCATCCCGGCCTTGTCCGTGGGCGGCACCGGTTGCATCACTGGTGTCGGTAATCTCTACCCGAAATCCTGTGTGGCAGTCTATGATCTCTACATGGCTGGAAAGTTCGAAGAGGCACAGAAGCTGCAATACACTCTTGGTGTCTCCGAGCTTGGCTTTGGCGATGGTGGCATCAACGGGACAAAGTGGGTCGTATCGGAGTTGCTGGGATATCCTGAGGAGGCGAGACATTGCAGAAGACCATATCCTCGATTCACCAGCAAAGACAAGCAGAAGTGGATCCTGGATCAGGTCCGGACGCTTGAGTCAGAAGAAGCGCGATTGAACAAGTCTAGCGCATAGACGACTCCCATACTAGACGACCGCAAACGACATAGAAAATAGATCAAGCGATACTTGTCGCACATCAGCTCTCAGCTTTGTCGTGTCTTGACGCCGATGCACCTCCTCTAGCACATCTGCTATTGGTTTAGCATTTGATGCTTGGCTCTGCATGTTGCGTATGGCTTGTATCATCCACTGGCGCTCCTCGAGACCATCTTCCTCGCAGCACGCCATTAATAAAGGCCAGATAAAGTTCACCGGCAGCTGATCCCCAGCTTGCTGAAGCAGATTGGTGATGCGCTTGATCGTGGTTCGTGCTTCCATAACGTCAGGTGTAGCTGGTAGATGCTTGTAGGCAACACGATGAAGATGTATATGACCAGCATGATAATTGGCCCAGTACACCCTGTAGCTCCTAGTAATGGCAACCGCGATATCCTGAGCAATGTGACGTTCGGTCAAAGCACCAGCTACAGCATGATCCATCAGTGCTGGACGTTGTGCTTCGAGCGTCCGCAGATCTTCAGAGATCTTAGCAGCGACAGCCATGACTTCTGTCTCGTCTGCGACAGTGCCGCGAGTACGATGCCACGGATCGATGTTACTGACTCGTGCCATGATGCTCTGTACTCTCTGATAGAATGCTATTCCTGGCGCATACAAGATGTCGAAGAGAATGTCTTCTATTGCATCATCACCACGACCCGCAGATTCTCTGGTATCTCCTTCATTTGGCGTTCCGTGTCGGGCTGTAGTCGGAGTGTACTCGTTTCTGTCCGTTTCTGCAACAAATGCACCATCTGTACCTGCCGATGCCGCGCGAGAGTCGATGAGACGAATCCAAGCTATCAGTCGCTTCTCAGCTGTGCTCAATTGCTTGCCTCGATGACTTGCAAGAAGAGTAGCAGCATCTCGCAGCACCGACTGTGCATCTCGGACTTTGTTCGTGATCAGGTCAGCGTACGCAAGGAAGAAGGCTGTTGCTAACCCATACACTAAGTTACCAGCAGTCCCAGTCGAGTCTTTGGTGGCATTAGTGACGAGGACATTGTATGCCTTGTCGTACAGTGCCCGGCGGTCCGTTCTCACACTGTTTTCGCCACCACTGTACTCGAGCGCTGAGAATGCCATCATAGCATGCCGTACCATAGATGAGGACTCTGCGAGGGAAGCCAGCAACATCTTCGTGGAAGTCCATCGTGGACCGACCTCGACGGACGACAGTATTGGAGGTACGACAGAGGCCAAGAAATGCTCTACCAGTGCTTGACCACCAGTGTCTGCAGACGAAGCAGGCGAGACATTATTGTACCCATGTACCGCCAGAGGACTACTCGCTGGACCTGCGCGAGCCGACGTATCTCGATCATCTAGAGTAGTCACACGAGCAAGTGTAGAGCCATCTGTGGTGGCAGCAAAATCAGAGGCCTCTACGCCAAATGGCCAGTCGAATGTGGCCGGGTCAAGAGTGGACGTATCGTGCCATATGCTGTCATTGAAGTCGAATGTATCAAAGAAACCCGTTGCGCCTTTGGCAGCCAACGTCTGTGACAGAGCTGGTGTTTGAGACGAGGCCGTCGCGGTCGTCCCTCTACGGCTGGACTCTCCATTGCTTGCGCGCCATGCGCACTGCAGATTCAAGCGCTCGCAATGCCCGCATCGTGGACGCTGCTCATTGCATCTGACCTTGCGTCTCAAGCAGGTAATGCAACCATTCTTCGATCTTGCTGGCTTCTTGATGCGATGAGTGACGTCTGCTATGCCATCAGGTGTTTGTGACATCACCGGACGGTGTGAACATCGCTTCCAGAACCCGGTGCCGCGAATGGTGACTCGTCGATGATAAAAGCTTGTACAAGTTTTGGTATTGAACTGTAGCGAAGGTAGCGAACTTTGTGGCGTGGTGCTCGGCAATCCTCCCCGTCTTATTGTACGAAGTACAACATCTCAAGTGAGCATGAATTGCAAAATATACACATCGTGGCATCAGGTAGTATAGAGCGTTGAATGGAAAGTGGGTAAGATGCTCGGTGCCATCCTGGACGGCTTCAGGCACGACCGGGCTTATCAAAAGCGACAGTACACGGCTACAATCATGTCTACTACATCAATCAGTCCAGCCCATGGTACCAAGGCTCTGCAAACAACTCATCGGCCAGCCTCTCATCAATCACTCGAAGACCGAGGGCTTCCTACAGCTCGAGCTGGAACAGAGCACAACACCGCTTCCTCCCCAGAATCGTCATCGCTGTCCGACTAACACAAAGTTTATTCCACGCACGCCTCAAACTCCGACTACTCCGCCAGTCGAAGACTAGAGCTCTGTCGAAGACTCTGCCGCGATAGCTTAGAATATATGTGACCAAGAATGGTGTGACCGACTTTCGTATATATTGGACTTCGACTTTGTCCGGTCGTGGTGCGTGTAGTGCGAGCCTGGCGCGAACAGCATTCTCAAATGCCGCAGTTTCTGCTTCCTAAGCTGTATCGGGCCGGCCATCGACGTGATCATCACCAATCCTCCGCGAATAGACCGAAGACGAAAGGTCGATGGGCTGCGCAGACACTTGTCGAGGTAGTGGAGTAAATGGTTCTTGTTCGTCACGGCGGATCATGTCTAGGAATGCTTCTCCCTGCGGTGAGAACATTCGACCATCAGTGGACTCTGCTGGCGTCGCTGCTTCTGGCAATCTCGAAGGACCGGCGCGTGGTGGTGTCTGTACAGATGGCATGTCGGTAAATCTATGACCTGCAAGATGGTTGCGCACCTGCAGCATCTGCGGAATCGAGTAGACAAAACGCTCGGCGCCGAAGTGTCCCTGTCGCTCGAGCTGTCCAGCCTGATGACTGGGAGCAGAGCTGGGGAGTTGGCCAATGATGTCGGTCGCAAAGTCTCTGTACCTGATGATCGGCTGTAGTATAGCTGCCCGCATGTCAGGGGTGATGCGCACGCAGCGTCGATTGTAAGCTTCGCGCATATTCCGATCCCGCCAGGACGTAAGCATGGCAGCGGACCCAGTTCTTGAGGAGTTGTCCACGGCTGTACAAGCGGTGCTCGGAAGTACAAGCGCGCCTCGGATGGTAGGTCTGCCTTGTGCATCGCGAGCCAGCGACAAAGTCTCGCGAACAAGATTCTGCCGCTGGAGATCAGGACCTTCAGCCTCCTCCTCGTTTGGGTTATGCTCTCCATTCGCAGCCTCCACCGAATCTGCAGTTTGTGAGGCTGGGCTGTGAGGTATTTCTTCAGGATCGTCGGTGCGATACTGCTCTGCAAGCCTTTCCGCTCGTCTCGTGAGGCTGGTTGTCGTGAACTGAGTACCATGAGGTGGTATGTTCACAAAAGGAGCATTTCCGGTGGAGAAAAGCTCATGAGTTGCCCTCCGATAAGCAAGTGGACTTAGATGTGCATTTTGCGAGTTGACATCGTAGACCCTTGCAGCACTTCTGACTGATTCGAAGCATCGAAGCTGACCATACGGCGGTGTTTCCGGTGTCCACAGCAACGGTAACTGACCAGGACGATTGCGATGAGCTAGACGACGAGATTGTCGCATGGCGACTCGTACTCGTTCTTGCACTGCGTTGATGCGGGCATACAATGTCGCATCTTGCTCAACTACCCCAGCCTCGCGTATACGATTCAGCTGTACGATGGCAGCCTGACCACGGTCGAAGATCGAACGCTCTGCAAGGCCAGGAGTGTCGTCCGAATATGGTGCGTTGGCGGCATGAGATGCGTTGTAGTAGTGATACCCATGATGTGGCGTAACAGGATCACGTGCTACATCGTCCGCTGGGGTATCAAGACCTAGCTCCTGAGCGCTGAGATACTATCCTGGCGGACTAATGGACGCAGGCTCGAACGAGGGAGCCGTAGGGTCAAGCCGTCGCCGGAAGGAATCGTTATCCCTCGTAGTCATTTCGAATCTCAAGCTGCTAGGGTGGCTCAGGTATTTCGAGTGAGTAGCTCACTTTTCGAAGGCGGCTGGAGCGATCGCAACTACCACGACAAGACTCGTAATGATAAGGCCACATGCGACGAGTGAGACCAGTATGATGCTGCCTCTCGATGCTGGGAATTTACCGCGAATGACGTAGTGCTGAGACTCGAAATAGCGATGGAAGCCAATGAGGAGGATGAGTATAGCTGAACACGAATATGTCAGCTTCGTCTTCCACAGCTCGATGCGACACGTTCAGGTCGCAGTAGGTGGAGGAGGAGGGCACGTACATATAGCGAGAAAAGTAGCGCCCAAAGGCTTGCCAACGTGGCGAAGCGGATGTGTGCTAGCGGGCGATAGAAGCTGTTGTATTGGAGCTGCTGACGACGATGTTGATACGAACTCTGCTTCGGTATTCGAGTTATTCGAGGATAGCGAACTGTTCAGTCTGAAGAGCTGTGTTACGGCAATGCCGATCGATGCGAAGGAGAGACTCGTGCGGAGCCAGGCGAGGAAAGTCCGCTCTGTTGATGTGTCAGTTGTAAGAACTCACACGTGACCAGTGTTCGAGGGCAGGAAAGAGGGATACTTGAGCACTTACCAAGCGCGAGATGATCACGAGCCACACTTCCCTTATTCTCCAACTCGACACTGCCGTACTTCTCCACCAGACTCTTGAACCATCCTTCCTGCTCACTCTCATCTCCTTCTTGCTCCGCACCCCCTTGTGCCTGCCGATCACGGCGTGAAATTATACTAGCATTTGCACTTCGAGTACCTCCACGAGTCTTACTACTTGTACTTGGTGCTTTCCTCCGTCTTGGCACATCGCTCGTTATCTCTTCCTGCTCACCATCATATCCTGCTGCTTGCTGGTGTGGCTCATCCTCTACTTCACCAGCCATGGCCCCATATGTACCTTGTCTGCTCGTGCCGCCAGCTGATCGATCACGTCTGAAGATCGCTGTACTTTCGTCCGCACTGCTATCACCCAAGTCTCCACTCATCCCAGGCCTCGCCTCGCCATGCGGGCTGACTGATGGCGTAAGCCGCTTCGCCATCGCAGACCCGCTGTAACTTCCTTGTCGCTCTGGCTTCAATGTTGGCAGGCTTGGCGAGAAGCTCACACTTCGCTGTCGGTCTGGTGAGACTCGCAAGGCCGAGGTTCCAGGCAATGTGGCCTTAGGCGGTGAGCTACGAGTCAGGGCAACTCCTGGTCGAGTATCTGTTGGTGGTGGGTCGTGTAGTCGATCCCATGGACTTCGCTCTTCGTCCTGTCTGGCCCACGCCGGCAGATCTTCACTTTCTGCACTGTCCGATTCGGCAGGCACGTGCGAGGTACTTTTCGGCGAGGAGCTGTACGTATACGGGTTCCTCCTCACTCCATTCTCAGCCGAGAACTCAGCTAATCTCTCCCATGGACTTTTTCTCGTGCTTGGACCACTCTCGCCGAGGCTGAGTCTCTTGACACTCTCGGGACTTGACGAATATGCAGGTATGCTCGGCTTACTCAGATTCGCTAGAGTCCGCTGTGCGGGGTCAGACGGGCCAGGACGAGGTGTGGTCAGGGAGTCATCCGTATCATTCCCAGAGGTGGGATGAGACTGAGATGCTTCAGAAGCGGTAGAGTTTGAGGCGGGTGAACAGGGTAGTGGCGCCATGTTGGTATGGCGTGCTATGAGCTAGGGTGAAAGCTTATTATCCGGGCATATAATAATTTTGACCTCGTCTTGGATCTTGATATATCGTCGGTACGATCTGAACAGTGTCCCGTATGCTCGTCAATCGTTCTTCGGCAGATATATATGCACACGCGGCCTGTTGGCGTACGAGCTTCAAGATATGGTATCGAAGCGGTACCAGGAGTACATATTCTCCGGGCAGATCCGCAGGCACATATCGGCTTTCGCTACGGTGAATATAAAAGAGCTGCCAGTAGCAACAGCTGCGGTGAGCGAGGGGCCTTTTATTGCGTGCTTACGCTGTGGATAAGGTGAGGGAGAACTAGAGATCCGATATGCGAGGTGCACGAGCGGGGCGGGTATTCGGCTAGAGTAGCTGGTAGATCGATCCTTGGCGTGGGATGTGAGGTGTTAAGGAACAAACGCAATCTGACGACTGGCACAATGTCTAGCTACGTCTCAATCTCAAGACTGAGAAGTTATCGGCGGATGTTACGATCGTCGAGTGCACAGAGAGAAGTGAAAACACAATCCGGAAGAATCATATCGCGATTTGTGGCGTAGACGCTAGCGCCATCGTGTTACATAAGCACATATATCTCGATGTTTCACTGAGTCCTACAAGCTCTCATATTGACCACTAATCATTGCGTGACAGAATCGGCAGCAGCTTGTCGAGACATGCCGTCATCAGACTATGGGAATGCGGTGGGTGGAGGCCTCAAGCTCAAAGGTGCCAAGAATGCTGGCATAAAGAAGAAGAAGAAGTCGCAGACTGTGAAGCCGTCTGATACTGCCCTCGCTATCATCGACAAGGAGCAGATTGACGAGCCTGACGATGTACAGAAAGTGCTTGCAGATGAGGATGTGGATGGAGCGCTGACCAAAGAGCGCGAGGACGATACTAAGCAATATGGCAAGACCGAAGCACAGCGCCGGTTCGAGGAGCGGCGACGAAAACGAGTGAGTACTCTAGGAATGTCCACGATACTCGATGCTAACATCGCATAGCTAGACGAACGTCTTCAACGCGAAGGCATCAAGACGCATAAGCAGCGGGTCGAGGAGCTCAATAAGTACCTGTCTGGGCTGAGTGAACATCATGATATGCCGAAAATCGGTCCTGGTTAAGACTTTCATTTCCCTCCGGCAGTGGGTAGCCACTGTCATTTGAGGCAGGACTTTCCTGGCATGACTGGCAGTCTTTCCCGTGCGATGTTGTTTTTTGAACACCACAACATCAAACACGTCACATACCAGTTTTCAGACGTTCGTACAATCATCACTATCGGCGAAATCCTTTTCATAGTAGCCATCGGCCTATTCATCACACTTTCACGACTATCGCATAGTGGAATATCCAGGATGGCCGATCAAAGCTCGAAACCTGAGGGCGAGCGCTTGCTCGAATGCATGATATGTGCAGAGGAGAAACCACCATCAGCTTTCCCACTTGGACTGTGTGCCGCTCGTTGCTCTAGGAAGACCGCCATCTGCACCTCGTGTGTGCGTAGGTGGATGAGATCCGACTTGGAGAGGACCCAATGGCGCCAAGCACGATGTCCAAATTGTAGCGGAGTCTTGACACCCGCAGACATTAGTCGCCTCACAGACGCCGCTACATCGACCCGCTTCAACCAGATGACGATCCGACACTCCCGCAACGCTGATAGCAATTTCTACTGGTGCACCAACCCGTCGTATGATGAGGGGAACGTGCACTACAACCAGGATCTTCCCATGACATGCCTCAAATGTGGCCATCATACCTGTGTTCGACATCTCATCCCCTGGCACTTCGGCAAGACATGCGAAGCATACGACAATGACCCCGAAAGGCAACAGCGAAATAGGAAGCTCAACGCTGAGCGTATCGCGAACGACACGCTGATAAAGAAGATCTCAAAGAAGTGTCCTAGCTGCGGTGTAACTCTACAGAAAACCGATGGGTGCGATCACATGACCTGCCCCTGCGGCTTTCATTTCTGCTAGCGGTGTTTGAGGGAACAGTTCGGGCCACATGAGGTTCATTGTCGTAATGATGACAGGGATATGGAGGACGCGCTGGTATTGCAGCAGTTTCACGACAGTAGAGAAGCGGTCGCCTCGCGGCAGGACTGGCGGAGATGGGAGGCACCGGAAATCACCCCGACGGACGCAGCTCGTATGGAGGCAGCAGAGGCAACACTGCGGGCTGACATGGAACGCGCACGTGATCTCCACGCCCTCTTTGGCAATCAGACCAACCATCGGCCGCCTCGATCGGATCAAAGAGATCGGAGACCCAGGACAATGAGACACCACCATCCACGAAGCCCTGGAGTAGGAGCATTTCCTCACACAGCGCCATCCTTCGCACAAATTGGTGAAGAGGATACCCGTGCTATTGCTGGAATAGTGCGCCCGCGAGATGACCGTTTGCAGGCTAGCCGCGACGTCGAGGAAAAGATCGCTCGACTCCGACGAGCCATGGTTTTCTGGACGCGGCCCGAATTACCACCACACTGGACTCCGGGCGGTGATCATAGTCCATCTGCGTCCGCGACAAACGCGGCTCTAGCAAACCTTCCGCCCTTATCCTATCGAGATCGCTCCGGCTCCGGGAGGACCTCTCCAACAGTCTCGGGTCTCACTGTTGGCCTACATGTTGAAAGCCGCAATGCGCCATCCAGCACGAGAACAACTCGCAACATGATCGAGAACGACCGTCCGCGCTCCTTCACCCGTGCGCTGAATCCTCGCCGAGCCGACCGACCTCTCCCGAATATAGGCGCCGTCACAATAGCAGACATGGAAGCATAGTACGCTGATCCAGATGCCCAAGACCTGGACGAAGACCTTTTCAGTACATCTCCTCATGATGGCAGCAGAAGAGGACGGTGAGGATGAGAAAGAACGTTCAAGACTCTGGATGAAGCAATGAAATAGTCGATTCGCTACTCTGTGCGCTCGCTCGCTTATGAAATGCATGATAGATAGCACAACGATTAAGAAGATTCAGCTCAGCATTATCATCACCTCTTCAGCCATCTCACTTCCAAGTAGATCGGTAGGTCGGTAGCGAATGCTGTAAGCCCTGTCGTGGTATAGCCATCGTGAATGGCACTTGACAGGATGAGCACCATCGTGACTCCGCCTTCGCCTTCGCCTTCTTGCAGCCAGCGTACCAATACAATGCACCACCCTCGCACGGTCTAGTCGGCAAAGAGAATCTGACAAATCAAGTCAGCCCAAGCAGATTGACCTCCGTGGGCGCGCATTCCACCTTATAGCTCTCGCGCCTCGCAGACGTCTGGTTTGACTCCTAGTCAGACCTCACACTGTAAGTCCGATCGACCACCACCCCTTCATTCTTCAACCTCTGCATCTCCAGATCCTCGCTGAAACTCGTCTTGCCGGCCCCATAGCCGCCGCCGGTCTGATCCTGCGCGCCGAAGTCGAAGCCTTGGGGGTGAAAATGGACGGCGCCGTGGGGACTGCTCGTGCTGCGAATCATCATCTTACCGCGATCGCCGCTCGCTGCTGTGTACTGGTATCTGCCGGTCTCGCTGTCGAAGTCGTTCTCGACGAGGGTGTCTGTTGTGTCGTTTGTCTTTGTGCTGCCGTAAGCCTTTGCACTAGAAAGGTCTGTAGCACCGACTGGGATGGCACGGTGGAAGCGTGCGTCGGGGCGAATGACTTTGTCGTCGCCTGTTTGAGCGCTCGCCCACATCCCGGAGAGGGGGAGGAAGATGGCCACGACTGTCTGTACGAGGGATTGGAGCTGATGGCCTGTGGCGTAGTCACCGACGATGGCGAAGATCACTGTGACAATGTTAGCTCGGATGTACTTCCGCAAGCAGGATAATACTCACTTGGTACGATCATTGTCTGGCAGCCCATGACGAAGATGATCTGCATCGGTCCGAATTGCTTCATGTTCAGCTTGCGTCTGAGTCGAATGGCAAAGGCAAGCTTCGTGACGAAGATGGCGGAGAAAAAGGCGATGGCGAACACAGTGCATGCATTGCTAGCCCTGCCGAGCTGGCCCAAGAAATGGAATTGATCGGTTGTCTCGTCCAGTAGGCCGATAATGTTGTACTTGATGTTGTAGACTGCAAGCACGAAGCGTACAGTGATCACGGCCAAGGCAACTGAAATCGACACAGCAAGGATGCATCGCTTCCAAAGCTCCGACAGTGTACAGCACACGATGCGGATTTGCAGTACCAGCGAGCTGAAGATGGTAGACATGACGAGGACGCCGAGGACTTCTGTGGTCACAGAAAGTCGCGTGGCCTTGATGACACCTGGATCGTCTGCCATATAGTAGAAGAGCTCCCAGTTGTAGAAATTATAGAACACGCCAGTGAGTGACACGCACCAGAGAACGCAAGTAATGAAGATGAGTAGCAAAGCCGTGATGTTGAGCAAGAAGACCGCGCTCTGTCGCTTGTCGCGTTTCGTCATGAGAAGCAAGATCAGGAATAGAAGACCTGTGATACCAGCCTGTACACCGAAGACGACGCCTTGGGTGGCGATGAGTCTATCGAGCTTGAGGACGTCTGCCAGGCTGGCTGGTACAGCTGTGATAGCATCGGGTGCGGTAAGAACGAAGTCCTGGTTGTAATAGTCGAAGGTAGGGTCCTTTCGCCACGATTCGTTCTCGGCCATGGCTCTGAGATGCGTGAGTTTGTCAAGTTGATGTGATGAGGTAGTTGTTGTTGGGCTTTGCTTTGAAATGATTGAGCTGTGTCGTGTCCTTTGAGATGCTGTTGTTGACGTCCTTGCTTGGGCGAGGACGGAGCAGAAGATAGATGGGTAGATCGTCGTGTGTGTCGAACAACGAAAGAGCGTGACAGCAGACCAGATCCTTGAGACTGGCGGACTTTATGTAGTCGCCAGAACGATCGAAAGAATATAATGTGGTGTTCAGATTGTCCAGCTGCAATGGTAGGCTGCAGTGCCTTCGTGGTGGGTGAACGAGTGCACAATACTAGAGGACAATGTCAGAGATTGGAGGTGTGAAGAGTCAGGATAAGAACGTGAAGTGAAAGTGCAGGTCATACATGCTATATCCGGCGAAACAGGAAGGAGCAACGACGGCTCATTAGATCAGACTTCCCACCTCATGTCTCTTCACAATGCCTCCAATCGCCGTAGCGATACGGCTACTCTGTCTCTCTCCGTCAACAGCGTAGATCGTAATGCTCATCTTGCTGTCTCTTGGCCACATGTGCCTTCCGTCTTACTATTGTTCTCGGATGGCGCCGAAACGCCACCTGCACGGGAATGGCGGCAGCAACGATTCATATTCATGCAAGCACGGATGTGATGGTACTAATACACTGAATGAATGTAGATAGATGTGTCTTTTGGTATGATGCCTATATTTTTGCTGATGGTGCATGCTCATGTACATGCGACGCATGTTGCAGAGAGGTGAAGTCGAAGATGTAAGCGCGGCCAAGGAGAAGTGGGTCCTTCCTTGAGACACTGCACTTCGATGGCAATCACGACCACACCACTCCACCATAAACTCGCGATATAGTCTTCTTCTCTTGATGATGTGTACATACCAATGTCCGGGCTGGCAGATGATGGAACCAGCAATATTATCCTTCGTTGTATGAACACTGCTGGCCTGCTACACGATTTCGTCGTGCCTTCTCCCGACCAACCAGCAACAGAACTCCTACTTCTCAAGAACAAGGTACACTTTCATGCTGCTGCCTGGCGGCGTAAAGGCGAAGGGGTGAATGACGTTTTGTGTCAGTTTCGTGAGTTTGCGACTTTTCAACGTCACTACACGCGTTAAGCTGATCGATGCCTAGGAATGATCGCTGGAGAAGACGCACTCTTGTTCGAAAGTCGCGCCAAAGACTGCGAATACACAAGCACTATACAAGCAGCGCCGCACCTGTGCGGTCAGCGAGTCCGGACTATCAACAGCAGTCGTAAGGTATCAAGTGTCATCAAACTACAGCTGGGAAGCACGATTCGCTTTCCCAAGCTACGCTTCCAGTTCATAGTCATGGCGGTGAAGCATGTCAAGTCCTGCGCATCGGAGCAGAAGGCAACTTCGTCTTCCGAGGCGGCTATGGACGGAGCAAATGACGATGATGACACGATTGTCGTAGCAAGCAAGCAGGCTGGGGTCGAACCAAGCTCACAGCCAGATCAAGAGGAGATCCCTGCGACTGTGGCGCGAGCTGGAGACGTCGATACTGACGCTGAGACTGAAGCTGAGGATGGAGACGATATCGAAGAGGACGATGAGACTGAGCCTGAAGTCGACGACAGTGTGTTCTCTACTAATGGCGCCGACACATCGTTCAAGACCCCTGCTACCGCAATTACGACGGTTGACACACTCCAGAAGTCTCCGAAAGTCGACTTAGAGCTTGGTAATGATCATTATACCTCCCAGGATGATGATGACCTGGATCTCAAAACGGACATGGTCCCTAGCAGTGCACGTCACCCAGATCCGCACAGCCCTCTCACGAAGAAGTCTCAAAGCCAAAGTCAACGCAGACTTGACAATCCTGGATCTCATGCTGCCAAAGTCACCGTTGTGTCGGATGAGCTCGGGGAGGACATGTTCCCATCGGACCCTATCCAGCTGAAGCCCAAGAACACTTACGGTGGCAAATCACGTGCTTCTACGCCACGAAAGGCGCATCCGGTTCTTGCCAAGCTGCCCGGCACTATCGGCGACGAATCTAATGTCTTCAACGGCTCAACCGCCTTCGACGCGAAGGAAGCGAGTGAGGACGACGAAGAACAGGACCGGATCTTGAGGGAAGGCTTTGAAGCTGTCGACGCCATCCAATCAGCATTCCCTACGACGTCTGACAGAGACGAGCACACGACTGCCGCTGAAACTGCAGCACGCACTATAGGACATCGAAAGCGCAAGGCCGCCGCTACTGAAGACCTTGCAGAGGACGAGGCAGTTGTGACGCCACCTACCAAGAAGCCCAAAGGTGTCCCAAAAGCTGCATTGTACGATGAGATTGAACTACTTCCACAAAGACGATCCTTACATAACAAGCCTGCTAGCTCTTCACCACGCCCGCAGCAGTCAACCGAGCGTGTTTTATCCCAAGACTCTGCCGAGAACATCACAGTCGCACACTCTACTGCAAAGTCCAAGTCAGCGAAGACTGGTAAAGCGTTACAGAAGTCGAGATCCAAGAGGCCATTGACAGCTCAGGTCATCATACCCAGCTCAGCCCGAGCAACTCCAGCCTCTGATGCCGGCATTGCAACTGCACTTGAGGGAAAGATACCAAAAGTGCTGATTACGCAGAGTAAGCTGAAGGAAGACGAGGATCTGACCAAGTGGCTGAAGAAGCATGGCGCAGAAGTAATCGATGTCGTTCCGAGCAAACGCACAAATTTCGTTTGCGTCGTTCCCGATGGCGTATTGCCAAGAACAGCAAAAACGCTGCGCTCCATGGCCCTTGGGAAGCGTATTGTCACTGAGGACTGGCTCACGGACTCCAAGCAGCAAGGTCAACTTCTTGACCCTCCGGACTACATTCACTCCTCTCTCGAGGATGACCAGGGCATAGATCGCGGTAAGGTCTTTGCTGGCTTCACGATATTCTTCACCACACAACTCACTCGCGAGTACGGCAAAGGCTGGAAGGACGTCCAAGCCCTTGTTCAGGAAGCAGGGGCTTCGCTCGTCGAGAAGGGGTCAGCTACCAAAGGCGAAGAGCGCTCGAAAAGCGTCAAGGCTATTGTGTTCATTGGGAGCGAGGAGAACGATCCGGATGTCACGAGGCTGATTGATGGGTTTGGGTTTGTGGTGTATCATAAGGATTTGATTACGGAGAGTGTGCTCGCTGGGGATGTGGATTTAGAAGATACTGAGTTTGTGCTTATTGCTTCGAAGAAGGTGGTAATGAGGAGGAAGAAGACGACGAGGTCGTGAGGTCGGAGTGAATTCGATGCCTGTGACCTGCTGAGCATGATTTGAAGGCATGAAATGATGGTACGATGTTGAGTGCGAAGGTTACTTGAAGCGTTACAGCAAGGTGTTGGTGGGATGGGAAACATGGGCACACGGGAAGGGCAACACTTGCTTCGCCTATGCGATCGCATGAGATCATGTTACGGAGTCTGATAATGGTGTAATGCTGTGTATATTTGTCGATGGAACACGGAGTAATATGTTGCAAACATCACCCGCTCTCTCGGCTCGTGGTACCCAGATCCCTCACAAGTAGCGTCGGTGCGTGGGTCTGCCTCGATCTTGCAAGACTATTACCGCTCGATGGGGAGGCTACGGACGTACACCGTGTATCGACCTTAGCGAGGCCGACATGTGGCGGGAATGGACGATGAGTACCTTAGTGTAGAAAGAAGCAGACGGCGTGAATTTCTGCGACCGAGATTCCCAAATTTCAGGAGGTGGCTTTTGATATACAGAAGGCCTCCCGGACAACGTAGCTCGCTTACTCCCACTAGCACCGGCTCGTGGCCGACGAATGACATTTCGCTCTGCGAGACGCATTTCCCTTTGCTCCTACGGAGGACTCATCATCGTCTTCAAAAGGGCATGAAGCGCCATGCCGTAATCATGAATCCAAGCCTAACTCTGGTGGTAGACTGGCAATCTTGGCCCATCGCTCTCGCCGCTCACTACCACTTCCTCCGCACGTGAAGAAGTGTTACCACTTTCACATGCCAATGAGTGCCTCGGGAGAAAGTAATCATGCTGATTCAGACGCTCGACCTCGCCGACACCGCTCCGGTCTCGGAATGCACATTTGTTAGCTTCGTTGGTGGGCGGAGCCAATAGCTTTGCTTGCTTGACGTGAACGTGGTGTGGAGCCTGAGGACAGAATTGGGTGGGCGCGAGTCATAGGGCTGGGGAGCCAGATCTGTGGTTTTGTATCGCATTGGCCCAGGTCGCGTTTGAATTCGATTGAGGCCGGGGATGGTTGAGTGCTATGTGCCAAGGTCATGTTCTTCTGTCGTGGTCATCGATGGAGGTGAGATGGCCGGTCGTGGAAGCATCTCTGCGTGCCATGTTCATAATGATACAAAGCTGAGTGAGGCAACGGCCTCATCAGTGCTGCCATGTCGGAATGTCTGGCCCTTTGTCGTAATGCCTGACGAGAAGGGTCGAGCACATCGTACGGCGCACCTCACGGCATCAAGCGGATGTGCATCCCAGCACCCTATGTGCCTGCGGACAACCTGTCTGCTGGATTGCGACCTTTCATGCTTCCTATTCGCCATCGCAAGTGCGGCCGCCTCTCCCATCAGCAAACTTATCAGATCCATATCCTAGGCCCCTACGTTCAACAGTACAGGCTGCGACTTGCCTACGAACAAGTCGTCTATACCCAATCTAACCATCTCAAGCTGGTGTCGTGACCGATCGACATGATCATCCCATCTCAGCTCAGCCATTGATATTCCTCACGCCCGCCTGCTCATATATCTCCAACTGCCTCGTCCCTTTCCTTAGCAGAAACTCGATAGTCCCAAACTCCTTCTTGTCAAGCTGTATATTCCTGCCAAATTCTTTGCGGGTAAATGCTTCGAAATTCGGTCTCGTCTCTGATGGCTTGGTCCGACAGGCTCGGAGACACCGACGGTAGAGGGATAGGACGTCTCGTTGTAAGCCGGAGAGACGAGCCATGTGGTGGAGGTGAGACGGTTGATGGGATGATTGAGTGAGGGAGATGTGAGGTGAATGGTGATGTTGGTGAATGCTTCTACGGTGGGCTGGATGAGTGCAGGGAACGGAATTTCTTGGATTGTTTGAGCGCGTGAAGCTTCACGGATACGCGACAAGCCGCACTCATTTCTACTGGACAGGTAGCAAGAGATACTATTCATGAGGCCACTCATAGAGTCGATTGCATAGCCGCTGATGTGAAGGCCTGCCAGACTTGTGCCCCTACGCTAGCCAAGCTAAAGAGGCACAATACGATCCATCACCCACCCCCACAATGGCAACACAGGAAAGCGACTATTTCCCACCCCTGGACAGATGCCTCGCCTCTTACTCACCGACCATCATACCATGGACACAGGCTTACAGGCTACTGATCGATCTCCCGACGGCTCTGCGATCACAAGCCCTCGAGCAATTCTTCTCCACCCCCGAAGCACTCCAATGCCTGATCTCACCCCTCACGCCTTTCCCACGACCTACACCAGCTACCAAAGGACAATTCGAGACGAGGACGGCGCCAATCCACGTCAGCCAAGTACAGAAGGGCGATGGAGGATGGGATCTTGACCAGCTGAAGGGCGATGCGCTGTGGCTATCGCAACGGGTCCAGATTGATGAGGAGGCTGCGTTGCGGATCGCTATTGACGAGGCGCAGGGTAGAGATGCTGAGAGGGTCACGCTCGCGAGAGAGACATCACCTCAAGCGCTTATTCATGACAATGGTGGAGGGGTAGACCTGGACCAGGAGGACATGCGGAGAGGGAGGGTGCTGGCGACGTATCTGGATGAACGACAATCCATTCTGAGCATTAGCACCGAGCTGGCGACACGACATGCGGTCGCCAAGGGTGAGGCGACGAAAGCAGATGAGTGGCTAGTGGAGCTGGCGAAGAAAGTGGCTGCAGGACAGCAGCAGCAGGGCCAGCAAGCTTTCATCAAAGATGCGTTGGACGCTGTTCGAGATTGTACGACCATGCTGGATGATAGCACGAAGCGCCAAGCTGTCTTCAGCCAGGACGATCGGAAGTCAGACCTATTTGCCACTGCTACACTACTGCGCATCACCGATCTGCTGCGACTTATCCTGACCCATCTACACTCCCTCGAAGCTCTACCCGGATCAGAGATCGTGCTAGCTTGGTTTAACCTCATGGCCGAATGCGCGTTCATGCAAGGCCTGCAGGGCACAACGGCAATGCCCAATGTGGAGCCCCTGCAGTGCTTGGCTGCTTTGGTCTCGCTGACCATGGTGAAATTGCCTCTTACTGTGACAAAGGTGACCGTGCTAGCTGAGGCAGCGCCTAATGTGCAATACCCTAAGCTGCCGGGCGCAACACCATACGTGGATGACATGGATACTGTCCGAACACTGAATCGCATCCTCTACCGAGCTGCTCATGACGGCTTAGTCGTCGCGGCACCTGCTGTCTACGCCTGGTCACTCGTCGCGAAATTGTTCCGGGATGGCGCCGAGCGAGAGCGATACAATCGTGAGCTCATCGAACGCCAACGGATCGAAGAGACTGGCGAAATTGGACCGGAAATGCCTGATGCAATGGTGGAAGAACGCTGGGGCTGGTTCCTAAGTTCAGATGTCGAGGAGGCGAGAGAGGATCCCGCGCGATACTGGGCGATGGTGGCTGTGGACGACATGAACGTCTACAGTATCATGGCCTCACTACGCAACGTCATAACAGTCTCCTACGGCGGCGAGCTGGACTACGGCACAGCTCTTATCGCGCGATCAGGACTTTACGATCTCATCGCCCAGAGCCTCGATGTCGTAGACTATGATGCACCTCTCCTCGACGCCCTCCTAGCAGTCCTGACTCCTGATTCACCACCGAACGACACCAACTACTTCGCCAGCCTAGCAACAAAATTTATGACAAGCGCAGACGATCGCCTAAAACCCGCCATCCTCGACCAAGCACTCGCCCGCTACCCATACGAGCTCTCACCCCTTATGCGCCTCTGCACCGTCCTCGCCGCAGCAGACGGCCCATACGCCGCCGGTCGCCCTCTCCTAGTCGAACTCCTGGATCACCTTGAGACGATCACTGTCCAAGTCCCTGAACACTTCACCTCTTATCGTCTCGAGAATGAAGACGAAGGCACGAATCGGATGGTTTTGACCGAGGATCTCACACTCTTCGCGCCACGAGCGCAGCAGAGTTTTTATGGCGAACGACAACTTCGTTTCAACCGTGAAGTCGATGCTGCTGAGCACGAGGGACCAAGGAATGTACTTCTTATTCCTGCTGGGAGTCAAGGAATTGTGATTAGGGAGGAGAGACCAATGGTCCTTTCTCTCAGGCACGAGCACAGTGGACTAGAGTACCTTGGCCTTGCACTAGCATCTCTGACTCCGGGAGCAGAACTCGTGCCTTCGCATCAAGGCGCCGCGGATTTCGATCTAGGCACTGCGGCGGAGATTATTAGTCTGATCAATTCCCTCCTCTCCTCCGCCATGAAGATACAGAATGGCGCAGAAGAAGCTGCGCACGTGCTTGGACGACTGAGCTATGCATTGCAAGAGGAGAAAGATATCATCACCATCATTTCGCAGATCTTCGAGCTGCAATTGCAGGCGCACATGTCTCTCCGACCTGCGGTCGGGAGTAGTGAGGTCTGTGTCGCTTGTGCGGAATTCTTTGCTATGCTCGTGGACAGCAGTCCTGAGAGGGTGTGGTCGGTGCTCACGCGGAGTAGCCTGCTTGGGCTCGGCAACAGCGGCGTCGGTGGCGTCCCCGCTATCGGTGCCGTTATCGAGGCGCAAGCTGCTGCTGGTGGAGGCGCGAGTTTCCTCGCCGCTTGCGCGAAGCTGTATCATGCTGTCTTTGACGACGCGGTCGCTGGTTTGGTTAAGCGCCGAGCGAGCGCTGATTTGAAGTCCGCGAGGAGCGGATCGAGGTTCGATTCGGCTTCGCCTGTGGGTAGTCTTGGTGGGACACCGGAACGCACGATCAGGGTTGTCATGGAGGGGTTTACGAGGTGTATGGTTGAGATCTTGCAGAATCTGGAGAGTCTGAGAATTGGTGCAGATGCAAAAGCGGTGGTGTTGCGGGAGGTTTTGAGGACGTGGGACGAGGTTTTACGGTTTACGCATGGGCTTGTGGAGGTCGTGGCTTCACAGCAGCAACAGCAGCAGGAAGGACGAGGTGCGGTGGTGATGGTGAGAAATGAGAGGCTATGTGCGCCTCTTTTTGCGGCTGCGGAGGTCGTGCTCAAGGCTTTTACTACCACGGGTGCGGAAGTCAGGAGTCCGGTTCTTGAGACGCTTGTCTCGTGTCTTGAAGATGGTTTGGCTCTTGGTAACGTCGATATCGCTTCCTCGCAACAGGAAGCTCTGATCTCGCAGACGAGTTGCACGGCTAATTTCCTGGCGACTGTTCTGCGGACACAGCGGTGTCTGGAACCGAGGCGCGCTTGGATGCTGGCCAATCAGTTGGCCAAGCATATCTCGACATTAGCAGCGGCGTTTGTCACGGATAGTAGATGGAAGGCTGAGATGGCTACGTTGTTCGAGGAGATCGTGATATCGCTTGCTTGCACGGACGCGGATCCCACGGCTCTGCTCGGAGGGCTGAATCAGTATACCGCGAAGGCTTTCTTGAGCGTGGTGAAACAGTTTGATGGTCCGATCAAGGACTTACACGCCGAATGTCAGATCTGGAACTTTTTGACTGCTGCACTGGAAGGACGACAGCAGTGGATAGGTATCTTCCTCCTCACCGGCTCCATGCCACGGACATCAAGATTCGAAAGGTCAACCGCCACTTCGTCAACAACCAAAGCCGCCAGCAAGTCGACTCTACTGCACTCCGCCCTCGACCGCCTTTCGGAGATCAGCCAAGTCATCCCTACCCTTGCCAAAGCCATGCTCCACTTCATCGCCACAGCCCAGAATCTTTGGCCCTGGGCAACCGTAACCGTACGCTCGCACCCGGACTTCATGACCAAAACCCTCAAATGGTTGGACGAGATCGTCCCACCTACTCCCGCAGCCTCTTCAAGACCAGGCGCTGGCAATAACGAGGAAGTCAGCGCAAGCGAGTACCAAGCCGCTACCTACCTCTGCGATATCTTAGCCGTAGGCCTTCACGCCGGACTCGAGACAGGCGATCGATCGGTTCTGAAAGCCCTTGTTCCGAGATTGGGGTTCTTGACTAGGAGTGGAGTGGGTGTTGATGCTTATAATCGCTCTTTACACCGAAATCTTGCCGAGAACTTGGGTAGGAAATTTGGGGGTGTGCAACTTGCTGCGTTCGCGCGCTCCGGGGCGAATAAGGGACAGCACGGACGGGGTTACTTTTATGATCTTGAGCTTGCGGATCGGGTGTTGGGGTACTCGGCTCTGGCGTGGGAGGGGAACGAGGATGTTCGGGCGCAGGGTTTCGCTCCGGAGGTTGTGAGGGCGAATATGAATCTTAGCCTTGTTGATGCGCAACGGAACTTGCTTGGGAGCTGGAAGGTGCTGGCCACGACGTTGAGTGAGTTTGTTGGGTTCGAGGATGCTGTGCAGGAGCCTTTGATCAAGAGTGTTATGGCTGCTGTGGCGGCGAATGCGAAGACGAGGCTTGACGAGCCGGGGTGTGCGGAGGTGTTGCAGATGAGGGCTGACATGGGCTTTGTTGTATTGTCTAAGTTGGTGGGGATCAAGTGCGAGAAGGAGGGGATGAAAAGTCTTCTCACAGGTGAGGTGGTGAAAAAGAGTGAGCGGGAGGTTTTGAGGGAGCCGGGGGTGTGGGACTTGGTTCGACAGAGTCCGGTTGATTATGAGGTTGCTACGGCGCAGGAGGATCTAAGGTACTATCGCACGCTACTACGGATCCTGTTCTTGGCGATTCGACCGCATGGACTTCTACCTTTGCCGAAGCTGGACGGTGGAAGACTTGTCTCACTCTCGGCAGAGGTTGCGAGCGTAATGGTTGAGATCGTTGGCAAGACTATTGCGCCTGGGTTTCGAGCTCTGTGCGGAAACCTGCATGGCGATATTTCTATGGCTTTGCCAGCTGACTTCGCTCTCATTACCGCTCTACTGCAAGCTGTGCTCTCGGTCAACGGTGTCGGCATTGCACATGCGCAGCTCGCGGAAGCAGTGGCGAACTCAAGTCTGGTCCGCAGCGCCTTGAGTCTCTATAGCTGGGCCGATCAGCTCGGCGAGCTCACCATGGAGCAGGATCCCATCTACGGCGAAACGGCCATGAACACCCTGGTCCAGCTCTCGACAATACCACCGATCGCAGAGCAGATGGCCATGCAAGGTATCTTGCTCTCAATCTCCAGCACCAATCTATCGAACTATTTCCGCAAACCCGCCGGAAAAGGCCCGTGGGATGAGCCGGGGAGAATGTTCACGATCTGGAGCGAAGGTATCCTCCCGCTCTGCTTGAACTTGCTCGAGGCTGTAGGCGCACCGTTGGCCGCGGAAGTCAGTGTCTTCCTCAATGGGTTCGCGGAACAGCTACTACGAGCAGAGAGGGCCTTCCGAACTAGCGGAGGTAGAAGACAACATCCGCATAGTGGCGACGTTACACTAGGACTGGTGAAGGAGGCATATGCACTCGTACACATTGGCCTCACGCTGAAAGCAGATCTTGCTCGTGCGGCAGCTGAAGGACTGAGCGCGGCCGAGATCCCGGTATTGAACTATGATCTTGAGAGCGTGAGGCAGGAAGTTGCGGGTCTGGCTAGGACGCAAAGGAGTTTGGCGGATAAGATTGTGCCTTCTAATGCTAGAGAGGAGGGTATGGGAGCAGAGGCTTTGCAGGGGCCGGTGCTAGCGGAGATACATGCTGTTATGAGGTGTTTTGGCGATGGGGTGGAGTGACAGCGATACTTGCGAATTTGCTTGGCTCGCCGACATGCTGTGGAATCAACGTAGAACAAGTGTCTCTTTACTGCGGCTGACACCGCGCGATGTGGACTTCCGACAGACATCGCTTAACTCAGCTGGCATCGCATAAAGTGTCCGGACAACTGTCCCGGAGTGGGGCTTGGCGAAACTCGCGCTTTGACTGGTTGGTATATACAAAGGCCCCCATTCTGCCACAATCACCTTCGGGTTCTCGCACCAAGGAACGAGAATGGCTACGTTTTACAAGGATCCTACATATGCGCATTCGCTATCCGCTGGTCGCAATGTATGACAGGGTCCTGCACCATGACGCAGGGCAATTAGACTCTGCCCTATCCTACTTACTGTTCAGCAGCACGATCCACGACCGTCCACGATCTCGCCATGTTCGCTATCAGGCATACCATGTAACACGCGTCTCACCCATCATCATGGGCCGGAGCTGATGCGATGTCAGCGCCCTTGGGTCGGCTGATCTGATACTGTCTCAGCCTTGTGGTTCAAGCTATACAGGGACTGCTCTTCGCGAATTGCCTTCAGTTACTCGCGCAAAGGCCACTTTCTCTCAGCGCACGACTATCCATCAGAATGGAGACTCTACCAAAGGATCAGTGGCTATTGCCAGCTATTCTTGACCATCGAGCCCAGACTACACCAGGCGATCCATATTGTATGCTGCCATCCGGAGACAATCTAACCGATGGGTTCTTCGAGCTGAGCTATGCGGCGATGGCTCGCGCGGTCGACAGGACGGCATGGTGGCTCGACGAGGTCTTGGGTCAGCAAAATGCTCACAAATCATCCACTGACGCACAAGCCGTACCATATATTGGTCCTGATGATCTGCGGTACTTCTTGCGTAAGTCATTTTAAAGCTGCTATCGCGAAAGGACTGTGGTTGATCATTCTTTATGCACAGTCATGATAGCGGCTATCAAGACAGGGAGGGTACTCATGATACCATTTCCAGCAAATACCGTTGAGGGTCTGAGTGAACTCCTTCGCTTGACTGATAGTACTGTGGTTCTGGCACCGAACTCACACAAGCATATCTGGAGCTCTCCGATCGAGACACATCCAGCGAAAGAAATCGATGTGCCCAGCCTAGAGTACTTCCTTGAGGCGGTTCCGACTGATAAATACGAGTTTAATCAGACGCTCACTGATAGCTATGACGACGGCGCCATTTTATGCCAAACGAGCGGGACCACCGGGAAGCCGAAGCCAATCAAGATGACGAACGGCAATATCGCTGACTATATACTGGCACCAGCCGTAGAGTCACGACAGGCAGCGGAGGACACCGACAAACTCGCGGTCTTTGCAGCCTTGGAACGTAGAATGGGTCCAGTCCTGACGCCAATGAGCTGGGCAGCTACGCCTCTCATCGCCTGCTGGGCGGCGTTTGCCGGAGACTATGTGCCCATATTCCTCCCTTACACCACAGCACCGAGGCCACCAACACCAGAATACATCATCGACATGACCAAATCCCTACCGCGATCCGCGACTCGGGAATTGTCAATATTCGCCGTCCCAGATCTCTTGCGGCAGCTTGTGCGCTCGGAAACCGGGCGAGAGTGTCTTCGTCAATACGCTGTGGTCGAGTATGGTGGTGCCCCACTTGATCACGAGACGGGGGATATCATCCACAACATGGGCGTGCGTGTCCAGTCTTTCATCGGATCCACGGACTCGGGGATCTATCCCACCCGCTTCGATGAGCCCGGTGATTGGAAAGTGGCACGCTTCGAAGACGGCTATCAAGGCTACGAGATGGAGCAGTTCCATGACGATCTTTACGAACTTGTAATCCGCAATCAAGGCGACGATCCCAGATTCTGTTTTCAGAAAGATCCTGGTTTGAAGATCTTCAGGACCAGAGACCTGTGGCGCGAGGTGCCCGGACGAAAGAAATATTGGTCGAATGCTGGCCGAGTGGACGATTTCGTCAAGCTGTCGAGCTTGACCAAGTTCAATGCCATTGCCATTGAGCAGATGATTGAGGCTGATGGTAATATCGCAAAATGTGTCGTCGCAGGCGACTCGCGAAGCCGGCCATTTGTGCTCGTGGAACCTGCTGCTCGTGGCGATAGTGAGGGAGAGACTCTGAAGATGGTATTGCCAGCGCTTGAAGAGGCGAACAAGCACTTGTTGTCCGAGGCACATCTGCTGAAGGACTTGATGCTGTTGACCGACCCAGATATTCCAATCATCAGGACTGGGAAAGGCACTGTCAGTCGGCGTGCTACACTGGATGTATACGAGAAGCGGATTGAAGAGCTATACATTAGAGCAGGATTTGAGGCTGTACCCTTCAAAGCCACAGGTGAAGCTATGACGAATGGACATCACTGACTCTAATCATGCGGAGATCGTGTTTCATAGCTTATACAGACAGTAAACTAAGCGCTAGTATCGCCCAAGCTGTCGAACTGTCCATCGTTCGACACAGCACCAAATTGTCTCGGCCCAGTACCACCGCTACCCGGCTCATTCGCAGCTTCCATTTTGCCCAGCGCAGCTCGACCGGGATCATTCTTGCCTCCGATATCGTCCGTAAAGCTGGCGTTGGGTGCGTCAGAGTCAAATCCACCTTCGGAAATGTTCGCTCCCTTTGGCCTCGAGTTCTCGTTTACGCCTGAGGAGCTGTTGTTGAAACCCGATGTGTTCTGTGCAGAGCCAGTGTTGCCACTACTGCCAGTGTTGTTGCCGCTTCCGACAGAGCTGTATATGACACCTCCAGCCGAGCTACCAAGACCTTGTGAACCTGTCAAATCAGAGGCCCCGGATTGGTGGCCGGAAGTCTCGTCCTCGGCATCCCTCTCACTCCTAGACGTCGCAGGATCAATTGTCCTTGCGCCTGAAGTGTTGGTGTTGCTTGCAGTCGATCCCTTCGAGCCCTGGCTTATCACGCCTCTGTCATCAGAATTGGCGCCGAAGCTGCCGCCTTCCTGGACCGACTCAGCGGCGAGAGAGTCGCTGGTCACGATACCAGGGTTCTCGTTTTTGTCATCGCCCTGGGAGGCCTGTATGTCGTCAGAGCAGATCATTTCTGTGGTGATGGTCTATCAACGTACCCTGGAATCTGCTGCGTACGACATGATTGTAATCTTCGCTGTTAATGCTGATCTGGTGGAATATGGTGGCGTGGTGCTGAAACGTCTCAAACTGGCAGTATGTGTGAGTATGTAGAGTCAAGAACGTCGTGTGATCCAAAGTGAGAAACGGTCTCATAGTCATCATGCAGGTACCAGAGCTATTACGCCTGCATGATGTAGCTGTGGTGCTCTGGAGAATGACCTCACAGAACGTGGTGGGGCTGTCATTGGTATCGATGATCTGCATCGCTATTGTGCCACACTACATAGAGCAGAACGTGGCAAACTAGTCGATAACGAAGATGTAATGGGCAGGCAATTATTTGACTACTATACCATCCGAATGAACAAGAGATATCATGATCCGGCAGCGGTCTTGGTTTAAGCACGAACAAGCAGAAGGAACACCTAATGCTTGCAAGATGAGATTAAATCAGGGTCTACAATCACTGTCTGATATCCAGCAATTGCCTGTGAATTGGTAGGAGTACCTCTACTGCAATGTACAATTCGATGTTGAGTGCGTCTCTTGCCACCTAGCTGTAGCCTCTAATTGTCGTATCGTGCTTTAAACCAGAAGTCGCAACCAAGCAGTCTCTCATTTGTTTGGGTCTGCTGGATCGTTCTTCTGAGGGTAACCTGAGGCGATAGTCAGTACATAATGGGAAAACATCGTCGAGGAATGAGCATACCATAGTCCTTGCCAGTAGTATCCTTCAGTCCCGCCTTGCCTTTCGACCCTCTCGTAACAGCATCGTTGGGAATGCCGCCCTCAAGACCCTCACGTCCTACACCCTGGCCCTGAACATTCTCCTTCTCACCACTCGATCGTACTGCACTGTCGCCAGTTGCGGGTCCTCGAAGAGCATCGTCACCGACTGAGAAGGTATCTGAGACGCCACCGCTGCCAACGTTGACTTTCGAACCGTCGGCTGAGTTCCAATCTGACTCGACCGGTGGTTGGTCGGGGAGAGGGAGGTTAGCCTTGCGCTCGTCAATAAGCTGGGCCCTGGATTTGCCTTCTTCTGCTACGCCGGACATTGTGGCTTGATATTTGGTCGACGAACTGATGTTTGGGGGTGACTCGGATTGTCTGGTGATGATCGATTTGTGCTTGGATCGTGATAGACGAGGAATGAAAGAAAAACTATCTACTGTACCTGCATTTAGAGCTCGTCGGCGACCAAATGCGTGCAAAGACGCTATCGTGTGCCCATAGTGACGCTGATGTGACGTTCCGCTTCGGTCAAACATAAGATGTAAGGCCGTCGATCGCTGATCAGTTGATCAGCTCATTACCTAAGCAGAGACCCCACCAATTCCAAACACATTGATTAAAGATGCATCTTCTTCAGTTTGAAAGTCACATTCCTTTTTCGCAATAGACAATGTTGACGGCGCCATTTGTTTGCATGGTGTGACACCTTTCATGGCATTATGACGATCGATGGCCGCCGATATTATCGAGTCCAATCGTTTCGGCTGCGAATCATGCAATAAATCGACACCATGACATACTGATATCCCGCCCGGCTCCAGCCAACATCACGCATTATCATGCCATCAATCGCTTCCTCTCCTCCATCCCGCACCTTTCTCTCGTCGAATTTCCAGTCCCGCCACACAAGCTTTACCCAGCCTCTAGTAGAGGCATTTGCTCTGCTGAGTGGCGGTGCGCGGTACACGACTGAGTGCAGGGCTTCGGCGTCGACCTGTACGCAAGAGATGTGACTTTGCTGGTCCAGTACCTTGCTCGTCAAGTGGTGCAGTTGCTGTCCAGTTTTTAAAGTGTTCTCGTATAGTTGTCGTGCTTGCCCTGTCGAATAGACCATGCTCATCGAAGGTTTTGTAGTCCAGACTGTCAAGCATGTTGGAAGCTTCCCAAAACTCTAGGGTGTCTACGGTTCGTGCGTGCAAGCGTGAAAGGAGTTCCTTCCAGTAGTCTTCGTTCTCGTATGTACTGCCGTAGCTTACACAGCCCCAGATCTTGTGACCATCTGCCTGGAGTTGACGCTCGATATTGTCTGCGTCACTGAAGATCATGGCAGTGTCAGGTTTGCGACGGGACTTGACGCCAAGGAGCGCGTATTCGTCAGTCATTGTTCGTTGTGTGGCGACGGCATCGAACACCCTCAGAGACTAATTCCTGAAGCGAAATGTAAAAGTAACGCTATTACAACGAATCCGTGCATCCGTACGAGCTTTAGTATGACTCAAATCCTGGCCGACCTGATTGTCCGACCCTTTCCGAACGACTGCGCCTCTTTATTGTCAAGCTTAGCTGAGCGTTACCAGGCAACAGGTTGATACTGAGAGGACAATGGATTACTTTGTCTGCTGTCTAATGCTCAGGTCAAGAATTGCGAAACACGTGTACGCTATGCCAATCACATGAACGTCCATAGCCCTTCTCTCACCCTAGATGACCGTACCTAAACTACCTCCGTGGTCTTTCCCGTGAACGAGTCGTGGATGAAGCCAAGGACTTCGAGACCCTTAGGAAGGAAAGAATCAGCCTTGATGATGGCCATGTCCTCTTTGATGCTGGCCTCTACGCTACGAAGATTTTAGCCTCTGCCTCGAAGGATCGAACAACTATCAGCACTTACTCAGTAAATCCACCATGATCCATCCCGTCGATCTGCTTGTGCAAATGCTCCGGAGCATTCATCTTCATCCTCTCATGAATAAAGTCGTTTCCAAAGTTCACCAGCCCACAATCCGTATGATGGATCACAGCCACGGCGCCAAGTGTGCTCTGGCCATTCGCCATGATGGAGGCGAGGACTTGCATAGATCTGAGGGCATCTGGTGTGGCTCTGCCCCCGGCATTCCGCAAGATGGCGGGTCCGAAGGGCAGATTCCACGTGTCGATAATATTGCTCCTGGGGTCCATACAGGTCAAAATGATGACGGCGTCTTGTTTTGGGAAGTCTGAGAACTTTATGCTACCGGAAAAGCTCTTGACGTGCTCACTGTGTATTCGATCAACTGGTGTTGTGGTGAGGCTTGATGACCCAAAATCTATACATACTCGTTGCCCTTGGCAAGTTCTCGCAGCATGGCTGCAGACATGGTGGAAGTACGATGTGCTCGTTAATTGATTTGTGGCAAGGTATTGTGGTATTGCCTTTTCGTGCTGAACGTCCTGATTCGAAGACGACCAGAAGGAGTGGCAGCGGAGACATACTTATATCTACTCACAATGTCAGGCCTGCGAAGTCTCTCTTCCAGCTACATGATGTATTGTCAGCAGTATAGCATCGAGCCTTGCCGTTCATACAGATGTCGACTGACGTGCGCGAAAAGGCTCAAGTCATTGCAGTGCACTAATTCCCATCGAGAAGTCGACTAGTCCTTTTTCAGCGCTGCGAGATCAGTAAACATCCAATGACATAACGACAAGCCGCCGAGATGGTCGGCGATGAGTCAACACGGTCACTGACATAGTGATGCTCTTAAACGACTACCTGGTGTCGTACACGCTGTAGCCTGTGCCAGTATTTGTCAGGTGCGATATGTACAAGGCTTAGGGCATTGCCCCAGGGTTATGGGTACAAGGTTCAGCTCCTTCCCGCTTCCCGCATCCTACAAGGCTGAACACATGTAGGTGGCTCCGATAAAATGTCAGTATCTATACCGTCGTGCTAGTATGCGCAGGTGTGGTATACAAAGGCCAGTGAGCATGGTACCCTCGCTCTCGATCACCTCCGATAGCCAGCAAATCTACGTACATCATCAATCAGCTCGTCCTTCGCAGTCCCAGTCAATGCACGCTTCGGATCCGCTTCGACTCGTCGCCTAATCGTACCAGAATCACGACCAGATTGTGCCATACTGTCCCAGAGCTCGGATCGTTCAGCCTCTGCTGCCATCTTGGCATAGACTTTGCGCCGGTTCTCGTCCCGTCGTGCTTCGTGTTGTACAGCCTCTGTGACAAAGGCCGGCGGGTCTGACAGGATTCTGTGTCGACTGATGCGTATATCTGGATCAAGACGTACCCTACGGATCTTAATCTCGTGGCTCGATGGACAGTTCCTGCTCTGTACTTTCCTGTGCGACCGATATGTGATCCTCTCGCGCACAGACACTGTTGTCGGTTGCTTCGGGACGTTTTCATGCGCATCGCGCCTTACACGCCGATGCTTGCCATCAGATTCTAAATCTCGGTGCCTTACTCGAAACTTCTCGCTCGTCCTTGTGCTCGGCAGACTTCTTTGATTCCAAGCTTTACTTGTTTTCCGTTGCCCGATTGACTCGGTAGAGAGGTTTCCGTCAGACTTACTTCCCTCGCCTGTAACATCACCAACCGTGTTGCCGGATTCCGGCTTATGGCGAGTCTCAGGTAGTGCTTCTCTGAATCCGCTAGGCAGCTCTTCATTTTGTTTCTGAAACGAACTGGGCATTGCCTCCACCTTAAGGCCAGAAATCCGGACAGCTAAAGACACTGCTGCCTGCATCTTCGCCATATAGGTCCGTGTGGGTTCAAGCCATGCCTCATCCATGACAGACCATGTAGCTTGCTCCTGCGAGCCTTGAGCCTTCAAAGCTTCATGCTTTAAAGCTCTCCGCAGCACGACCGGAGCTCTTTCTCTCCGTTTTCGCAGAGTATATCTCATAGCTTTGTTGTACACAACAAGTGCAGCTGGGTCGAGAGACTGGACGATTCTTGTGCATCGCGCGTGTAATTCGGCCAGTTCCATAACTTTGTGCTTCGCGATGCGGATATGTTGTGGTACCTCGATCCCTTTGACTTCTGGGGTGAAGATGATAGCATCCGCCTCCCGAACGGTCAGTCACTCTCCAGCGTACTCGCTGGTAGCAGATTTCTGAACGGCATTGAAACCATTTGTGGAATCAGTACTGTAGTCGAGACTGTCGCCAAATGTAAACTTCTTTACTTCGCTCCCACTTCGGTGCCTTATTCGCTCAACATTTGGTGCATCGCGTCGCCGGTCAATTCCCCAAGTTGAGACATCATTCGATCGCCCACTCTCGCCCCGTCGTGGCGTGCCTTCATACCGCTTCCTATCGGATCCTCGTGTACGATGAGCGGTTCGTTGAGCAGCGATTGCCTCTGCATCACCTGCCGCTTCCGTGATGCGGAAGTGACTGTATGGTACGTCCAGCTTGGTCTGCGTATGTATTGCGGACCTTGGCTCGCCATTGTTTAATCTCTGGTCGTTTATGAGGACGTCGAGAGCCAGTCCACCTTCCGAGTAGGCGCCGAAGAGGTTGGGTCGGTGTCGAATCGTTGCGTCCGTTGTCCTCCCACGGTCCGAAGTTAGCTCGTCGGGCACCAAGTCGATAGTGGAAGGTATGGCGCCAAATATTGCCGATCGGTCTGCTCTATTGACAAAATTCCAAGCACTTTTCCTTCCCTCCTCGAACTGCTCCGTATCGCGAGGTGCGAGGAAGAACATAATGCTCTCACCTTCTTGCACAACCTCACCCAATGCCTGCCGCTGCTGCTTCTCCACAGCTTCAGCTCCTTCGCCCTCGAAGTTGAAGTCCCAGCCCTTTTCACCACGAAGCTCGCGGCTGCTATACACCATGTCCGGATCTAGACTCAGCAGCCCTGCCTTCTTGCCCCAGCCTCCACCACCAGATAGAACTCGATGCAATCTACCTCCAGCCCTAAGCATGCGCAACGTTGTAGAGTTGACGATCCGATCCCGCTGCTTTTGCGCGTCTTCTGCTGTCCATAATGATCGAATTTCCTGTGGCGTCCAAAGTCGCATAGTCCTGGTGGCTGAACCCTCGTTCCTCTGCTGAGACCACGACCCCTTGACTTTCGGAGCTATGAGAGCCCAGACATTGACTGGCTCAGGTGACATATTGAGATCCTTGAAGTAGGCTGCCACGACTGCCTCGAGCTCCTGAGAAGCTGGTTGTGGGTCTGACCATGTGGCTGACTGTTGAAGGTCGTCTGTTGAGGTGGCGGAGGAGAGCAGTCTTATAATGTTGCCCATAGCGTTGCGGACTACGCGAAACGCAGTCAAGGGTATCAGAGGGACCATGGCTGCTATAGCGCCGTGCGGTTCTTCGAATGGAAGATGCACGGTCTTGCTTCCAAGGAAACGACTGCTTGTCTGTACCAGCCCTTTCTCTGAAACATGATCGTATGTCCTGTGTATCAGTGTGGACGATTTACCTGTTGAGAAGACCGTCTGTGCAAGTGGAAGCTGGATCGTGTACTGCCAAGGTCGATACTCTGGTGTAGGCACGAGAAATTTCATGGAACCTGGCTTTTGAGCTGCTTTATCAAATGCAGACTCATGTCCGGCAAGCGCTGGTGCAGCAGGTGCAAACAAATATGCCAGGCCTTCTTCCCCAACCAGACGGTCTGTATCTGAAGGTAGGCGATCCACCACCGCGGTCAACACTTCGACTGGTTTGGTCAGGCTTTCGTGGTGACTGGGCAAAATGCTCTCCAGTACTCTCACGGGAAGCCGGTCGTCCAGTGCATGTTGTGCGTATGCCGGTGTAAGGAGGAGAGTGAGCAGACTTGGCTGCTCGTGCGCTTGTATGGTCCCATCTGCTCTGTTCTCTGCCAAGCTTTGTAGCAATTGATCGATGCTACTCCGTCCTGCCTCATTTGTGGTCACCGTACCTAACAAGTGTGATCCCGCCTGCAAAGTTTGCTGCCTCGCCAAAGCGCCATCGTTGTCGACTCCATCCGCTGACCCGCTATGCCATCTCGTACCTCTTACAGACCATTGTCGGCATTGTACTCTATCGCCAACAGTGTTACGCCGACAACGTACAGCCGCACACGCCCTTGACAGCATCGAGACCACGAATACACACGGCACGAACAACTAGGAATATGATGGTGTACTGTAGTCTCATGACCTCGCGTCGACAATAATGGCATGCTTGACCGCGGAAGTGTTCCCAAAGCGGCAAGGTGTACCTTTTGGTTACAAAGTATTTACACAAGGCCCATCCCTGAAGTTACCAAATCCTGAGGCGAGCCAAGACAAGCATAAAGAGACTTCAGCTGCGAGGGATATTCAAGTCATCGAGGACGGAATGCACTATGGCTCGCTAATCACGTATAACCATCTACACACCGTGCTCTGGTTGTAATTAGACACGACATACGCTCACGCCTTTCGCCGTCCCAAACGTGAGTGATGCACCTCAAGGACTCCTCTCGACTTTCGAGAATTCCTTCAATCCCACGACGCCAGTGATCTGTCCCGTACGCCGCACGTCCGACTACGCCTGTTCCATAGCGCCATGGTATCACCAGCCAGCACGAAGAGACTCAATCGTGATAAGAAAAAACCGAAAGTGTAGCTCATAGGCTTCTGTCACCGTTCCTCGTGACTCATTACGCCCACACCCAAACTTCTCATAGTCCGAACTCGCATACTCGGTCGTCATTAGAGAATCAACACAACCTGAAACTCCCTCTCTGCTCCAGCAATCGTTAGAAACCATGGTGAAGTCGATAGTCCTGGAGTCGCCTTTGTGCCTATTAGTCGAGAGTGTTCAAAAAGTCCTCCCAGGCCATTGGACAACCGGAGGTCTCGCTGTCTCCTGTGGTGGCAAAGTCAGTATTTGTCAGCTTCGATGTCATTCCATCACGTGGCTTACCAAAGTGTAGATTCCCCGAAGTTTCAATAGAATCTGCTTCCAGGTTGATTCCATCTGCGCCTTCGAGTGAACTGGCGGCCGTGTCGCTGGACGGTCTGAAGCGCTCTCCTCCAGCAAACGTAGTAGCCACTGGCAGGCGATGGTCTGCGACGTCGATGGGCTGGTGCGAGAGGCCAGCATCAGAGGCTGACGGCACATCCATGGGCAGATCGTGAAATCCCTCGGCTGTCGAATCGCTACGGCCCGTGCTACGTCCCTGTCTCAATGCGGGACGCTGGAGGTAATCGTGCTCGTCAAGGGCAGGCGAGTTCAGCTGAACTACGCTCTGGTTGGTGGCCAATAGCTCCTCAAGACCCATACTGGATAAGGCGACACGCACGCGGTCTGGAGCTCTGCTGAACATGGACCAATGGTTGAGCTCGCTTCTAGAGAGGAGCTGTGCGTTGTCGTTGTGCAACCAGACAACGAATGCCTCGGGACGAGTATCTTCCACCACCACGCCGGGCTCGATCACACGACCATCCCATGTCCTTCCTCCTTCGATGACCATACCCACAGCAAAATCTCGCCTGAGCATACCATGCTGTCGCAAGAACGTCGGGAGAAGCTGAAGTTGCTGGGCACTAAGATTATTTGGCGTCGCCAACTCCTCCCATGCCATGTTGTACACTTCATGGGCTGGAGCTGGACCCAGTAGCTGGCGCAAGTGATTCTGCAGGAAGGCACGGTACGAGGGGCTAGGCCGACCATTGTCCTGCCAAATTGCTTGTATAACGTCCTCCGCTCTCAGATGCTCTTCCCACGGTAGCGCCTCGTTCATCGATCCAACCAAAGAATAGATGCCGCATAGGAGGCCGGTGTGGCGCGTGAAAGTGGGCCAAAGGCCATCGCGTACTGTATTGATCAAGCAATTGCGGACACGATTTCTCGCAGGATCAGCCGGGCCACTACTAGTACCTACAAGAACAGTCGAGGAAGTCCACGGTGCATTATCAATTGGCTGGATGTGTTGCTCGACACCTCGGAATTGGACATTGAAGCGCTCGCCGGTAACGCGAGAAGCAGCGTACGCATCTTGAGACCTATGGCGAGGAAATTGTCAGCATTCTCCCAGCTCGTGGGCATCCGGACGACGTACTCAGCAGATGTTGGCTCCTCGAAGAACTCGTTATATCCATGGAGAAGGCTCTCGAGAAGGGCTCGCACTTTCTGAACATGCTCGGGAACCCCATCCACGAGTCTCTCGCCTTCGAGCTGCTCACGTAAGTCTGCACTCTGTTGCAGACACCATTGGATAAAAGCGCGAATGCTAAAACCGCTGCGTTTGACCGATTGTATCCAGCGCTCGCGCAATCCTTGTTGAATGAAGAGGCTCTCAATCTCCAGGACCTCGTTTGTGTCAGCCTTCACTAATCCAGCCCTACAATGCTCCACATGGTGGTTGACATAGTCTAGTACTCGACTGAACACACGCACGCACAACACACAACCTATTGCATGTCTGCGCTCGACCTTGTCGTAGTTGTGATCGTTAGGAGCGCCGCGGCCTATATCATGATGGTTCTTCAAGTGGTTCCTGAGAGGGTCGGTGCGTTTGAAGACAAAGTTGCAGCCATACCGGCGGAATGGACACAGATAAGCTGGGGCATGGAGAGAGAAGTGCCGCTTGAACTCTTTATCTTCCGAAAAAGTCTCGTCACAAAGACGACACCATATCGGATGTCGGTGACTGCTGGCTGCGCTCGACTTGCCTTTAGCTCGAGAGGAGCGCTTCCGCTGTGATGAGTGGGATCGGAGAGTGACAGTCGAAGCGTTTCGGGAGACGCCATGACTAACGTTATGGCTAGCAGCAGAGTGGCTTCGAGAGGAATCTTCGTGCGGGAGATGAGTCTGCTGGTCGGTCCCCGCTGCTACAGACACCTATCAGCTACATTTGGGAGCACACAAGAGGACAATGAGCGGTGGTCAAGTAGCGTAAAGAAAGTACATTGCGTACCTGGCCCCTCACCGCGGTCTATCTCGGCTGGGGGCTGCATAATGGCGTCCAGCCGTTGACCTACTGCATAGATCATCACACCATCAGGGCGGATAAGCTCATGCGATGTTGCAGCCGCGACTGCTCGAGGTGGACTGCTGGCTGCGAAAGGCGTCTGATCCAATAGCGGCACGAAAGTGGCCTTTGGCGCCATGCCGCGTGGTCGAGCGCTCGAGCGGTCCAGCTTTGCCAGGCAGCCGTGTCCGCGGCTCAGATGTCGAGCCCTATCATTCATATGACCAGGCAAACGTTGATGCGAACACGTTTACAAGGCTGGAGAAGGAGACTGCGAAACGGTAGGTGAGGAAGAAGATACAGAATGAGTCTCACATCGGCAGCTTGCGTTGTTTGCTGGCTATGGTGGTGTTCCTCAACTAAGGACCTCATCGCCCGCACTAGCCTCTGCTGGCCAATCTGATGTCTCCCGTCACCCCTTGGTGCCTTACCGCAACGAAGTGCGAAGTTACGTCTTCCAACAATCGCCGCAGGTCACAGGCCAAACCACAGCGCTATTCTCCGAATGAGTTCAAGCTGCAGCAGGACGAAAACCCAGAGCCTTATAGTCGTGTTGCTGGGACGATATTTGAGGATTGGCCACCGTCAACGCCAATGATTGATCATCGAGCTGGTCAGCTGATATGCTCCATACCGCATAGTGTTCGCTTCACAGTCATTTTATGAACGCTGATACTGGTCTCCCCATTGCGACCGCCCCGGCTTGATGTCAGTACGATCAGATCTGAGTAATGACGATCAAGATCATAATCATCGTCAAGGCCGTATATGCAAAGGCGATGAGCAATTGACTGTGTAATGTGGCCACTCATCTTCACTCAACCACAACGCATCAGAACGACGAGCTAGCAAAACCACTTGCCCGTCTGTAGGGTGTCTTTCGTCTGATCGAAGGTCAAGTATGTGATTTTGTGTGTGTGAGACAATCTAGACTTCTCGGGATCACCGAGTCCATGATTGGAGATTTGTGGAGAAAAAAGCCATGTGGAGGCTGCATTGACTGGGAACGGTATTGCACAGCGATATTTATGCAAGCCACCGGCCTATCTAAGACACCAAGCAAGATGCAGCGGTTATCAAATGCCAAATTAGGCACGATGCTGCTGTCATGTGGGCGAGTGCCCATGCTCTAGGACACTGTATGTATCCTGCAGCTACTATGAATTAATGCAGCCAATCACAAAAAGCAGAGTCTCAGTTCTATCTTGGTATCGACGCGGCATAGTAAAATGGTCTCGGTTCTTGGAGTAGGTGCTTTTTCGCAAGCGAGGGATCTCGGGACCATTTGATGCGCTGTTTTGATCTTACAGTCATCCTTCATTCAATCATATCACAATGCGACCCTAGATTTCTCTTCCGCGAACTTGCGATGTATCATGCGCCGACCGTTCTTGCCCAAAGTCGAAGTCCATCGAACACTCTATTCCTGGTCCCCACGTTGCTCGCTCTGCTTGATAACTGTCGATATCATCGTCGTCCACCATCGCCGGCTGGAGCCGCATGCTCATCTGGTCGTGGTCAAGGTCCATGGGCTGCCCATATAGTGGCGTTGCTCGATGGCAGTCGTCGATGGCAAAGTAGCCTTCCTGGATGAGGGGCCTATCGACGTGGTCTAAGGAGTCCAACTGTCCACCAGCGGACGCCAAGAAGTCCCCAGCATCCATTGAGTCACCTTCGACGCCCAGCTGCATCACTTCCTGCCAAGCTTGCCGTGCTAGATCATTGGACGACTGCTCGTTGACACTTTCCAGGTCGATCGGAAGGTTTAGCGGCTCTTTCAGCATGTGCCGTGAGCAAGACGTCAAGGAGCTAGACGGCCAAGATAAGGTATTCCACGACGACAAGTTACGGTCTTCGTCGTCATTCCGGTATTGATGTGGAATAGCCAGTGTTTGCATCGACGCTGGTAAACCGCGTACCATGATACCCTCAGCATAACCACTTCCTACATCGGGTAGCCATACACCACGCGGAACAGACGGCAGGTTGACGGCATAGCCATCAGTCGTTGGCCCTGAGGAGACTTCGATGCGACTTATGATGTTCGCGGTTCCTAGCTCGTGGAAGAGGCTCACACTCGAGCCGTCAAATCCCATGACAGACTCCTGCTCTTCTAGCCAATCTCTGGAGCTGACGGTGACCCTTAGATCCGTAGAAGCTTCGCCCACGTCATTCGGAAATTCACGAGGCAAGGCTTGAAAGCCTGTCTCGCAGTCTACCGCTCCGTTCGGAACGTAAGGACCATTGTCGGATCGTGTAATGCCTCGATATAGAGGCTGCAATACGTCACTACCATACGTATCTGCAGCTGTACTGGCATGGTCTTGCCCCCATCTAAACAAGACTTGCTGTGGCGGCATCCACGGCTGATATTGTTGCGCTAGTAGTTGTGGATTCGACAGCGCATATTGATGCTGGTATTCGACGTAGAGCTGCCGTATTGACTGCGTAACTGTATTGGTATGGGACTGCCACAAATCTCGCCTCGGATGTCCTTGGAGCGTCCTGATCAAGTCCGGTGGGTGGCATAGACACCACGATACGAAGTTCTCCCGAGAAGAGCCAAGCTGCGCAGAGACCTCGTGCCAGACAGACCCCAAGGCCCCTTGTCGTAGCAAGTTGCGTAGCTGGAGCCTTGGGTCCCATTGTGTCTTGACCGCGCCATGTTGCAGATGCTCCACAAAGTGGTCGTAGAAAGCTTGAGCATTCTCCCCAGAGAGTTTGTCGCATATTCCACAAGCTCGATAGTATTTCGTCGGAAGGTGGATGCATTCAGAAGTAATATTTCCACTGGCAGTCCAGCCTCCATGTTGCTCACGAAGGTGTTTGTGATATTTGTCAGTTCGTGCAAAAGAGTCGAGCTCCTTGCAGGCTTCGTGATCACAGGAACGGACATAATCTGGCTCCTCTTGAGACCAAAAGTGCTTGTCAAACCCCTTCTTGTCTCCGGAATAGGCACAATTGTAGCACCAGTGGAGAATATCTCGTGTATTTTTCAGCTTGCGCGCAGATCTAGGTGGGACAGAAGCAGGCGGCGTTGGCACTGATGTTGTTGAGCGCGGAAGTTCCTCATGATGTAGCAACGGCGACCCACATGTAGAGATCTGAGTGTTCTGTCGATCAAGGGATGTGGATGCAGATATAGTAGAGGTTGTCGTTGCCGACACTTGTGGGTTGGTCACTATGTGTCGATACCCGTACCAGTCCGTACCTTTGAGGTTTCGGCATTAGCTCTGAATCTTGATCGTCATAAGGCGGACGCTGAGGACTTACTTGTAGTGAGATGCGGAGAGGGCTTATCAGAGACACGGCACATGACTGATGGTAAGCTCAGGGCCTAGGCGGACACTAGCTGTAGGAATATTGACAGGCTCGCTCTTGTCTAGATCAGGCGTTGCAAAAGCAGACAGTCAGGCTGGTTGACACTTGCCGTACCGAACAAAGACATGCAGCGAGTTTATACCTTGAGGAATCACGATGGGGGATGAACAGTGATACTGTAGTAGCTGTTGAGCAACTTTCACCCTCGAGCACCCCAAGTCCTTGCTCGTGTCACCGTCTCACAACTTGTCCGGTGTGCGCAGCGACTCACAGAGCTTCCTCGGCATCACTGTGTGCATAAAGCAGTCTCGCTTGATGGAGCGTGATGAAGCACCGCGGCCTTCTCCCAAGGCTGCTTGAATGCTATGGGACTGTCCGGAAGTGAGATGATGGCTCACAGCAGCGTCCGCTGCTTGCAGGTATGACCATCGCTGGAACTGCCCTCGGAAGCCTCACACTAACCTGAGTTGTGTTCCTGCTCATGTGCCTACAAGGCTGGAATGACAGTAACACGCTTTGTATTCTGCTGACTCCAAGCCAAAAACTGCGGCGCCTCGCGACTGAGCCTTCCGCTGTGTATATTCGGTACTACGACAGGACGACAGCCACGGCCTTTCCCGATCAACAGAGTCTTGGCGTGCAGTACGTGGCGAGCAGTAAAGCGCGAGGTCGAGTAGACAAGCCCAATTCCACGGATCGCAATACTGCGCCCCAAAACTTAGGCTTCGGGTCATCAAGTCTTAACAATGTATGGCATAAACATACAGGTCACTCTTTTGCCCGCGCCTCGTGCTGTCTCGAGCGTCCAGCACACCGCCAAATCCACGGACAATGACAGGGTGTATCCGAACATCCTGTGAGAGCACACGGATTGTGGTGCAACCACTACACCGTTTGGCCTCTCGTCACTACTACTAGACTCTATTTGCTCGACTTCGTGTGATGTCAACCCCACAACAGTTTGGGTTGGTAGGTCCATAGGTCGCCTCCTTCTTTCAATGCTAGCTAGGGATTGATTAACGGCACACGCTCTGGTTGGCCGACAAGCCTTTCGTGAAATCCGTCGTGGGATCGTGTTCTCGACACGAAAAGTTGAAGTTCGCATGCAGAGCATACGCATGGGGCTGAAGCATTCTTTCGATGGATGACACTTGACTTCCGGCAGTGATAAGGCTATGTGGCCGCGGAGGTACTTGTGGGCATGTACTCTATCGGAGTACAGTAGCGCGTTGACTAGGTAGCCGGTTACTTGATACCGAGAGTGGCACCGGTGAACGATGAGGTCTACAAGATCAGCAAACAGTTCAAGTTGGTGTGCCCTGATGGTGTATAGCCCGCTGCATCACCCCATAGCTTTTCTCTAGCGTGGTCTTGTTCGCTCCTCAGCCTCTATCCAGCACGAAGCACGGTAGTCACGGGATGTACGTGAGCTTATCCGGCCAGTCCATCACGAAGCCTTCTCCCGTCTCGCCAAGCAAAGTCTTGCTGCAGTATGTGGGTCTGGGTCAACGGGCCTAGTCTCGTGACAGCGCGCTCGTGTCACCTCTCTAAGACTGTCAAGATGGGCCCATGGTACAAAGTCGTCAGTAGGCCACTGAATATCTGCTTCTCTGACTATTGTTGGCACAAAGCACGACTCCGTTTAGCCCACCCTCCATATCCGGGACTCCATCATACCGACCAACAAATTACCACCAGGTTGTGATAAGCGTGCCTCGTTGCAGCAGTAACTTCCTGTGGTATTGGAAAGTTCTGGTTGCCGATATTGGACCTTTAAAGCAGAAGAAAACAATCGAGTGAGCTGGACCTTTCCCACGTGGCACGAGCGCCGCGGGAGTCTTTGTCTGGGATTCTTCCACCGATCCCTGGCGCAGACACCAACGACATTGACATGCACCAGGCCTAGCGATTAAGGTCTGGCCGAGAGGACGTCCCCGCGGTGCTATGCAATCTGATAGCACGTCATCAGTTGCCACTTTGGCCATGAGGTCAGGACTGGGAGGCTGCGGAGGCGATATACGGCGACAGCAAGGCCAAGCAATCGTGTTTCGTAGAGGTCCGTCTTCGTGGCCAACCTGCCATCAAAGCGGACTCGGTCATTCAGGTCGCTGTCCTGGATGCCGTGGCTTTTGATCACGAAAGCATGTCTGGTCGTCAGGCTCGGCTATACTGTGTTCTGCAAGCGCTCTCGCTGCACCTAGGGCACCACCTCTGTCAGAACGGAGTCTGCAGAAACTTAGATGAGGAAAATCGAGACGTTTCATAGATGACTTCTGCTATGCTTGACTCCACTGCTGTCAATATAAGCTCTCACTCCCACCATCGCAAGGGGCCGTGGCAGGCATCTGAGTGGTACAGGCTTCGTACAACCCATTGAAAAGCCCGTCGAGAGAAATTCGGCTCAGACTGCAGAACTACGTGACTAAGTAAGTCAACTAGCCAGTGCTCTGTCTCCCCATTCTGCAGTTATGCCCGACCTATACGCCTCTACGGTCTATAGCCAAATAGAGCCATTGCCTCATCGATGATGCCCCGCCGTAACCGAGATGTGTGATGTGTCACTTCTCTTACCGTGGTTCGACGGGTGTGACACAGCGTCTGCACGGTACCATCCTGGGTTGGTCGCCGAGCATGTCACAGCATGAGCAAGCTTGATAGGAGTTTGCATATATTGTACACATATCCGGTCCCTCTGGAGCTTTTTGACGATCTATTTAGTCCTCGATATACGAAACAAACTCTCTCGTCACCACAATATTGTTCGGATGAGGTGTCAAGCGCTCCACACTCTCCGACTCCGAATGTCTTCGCTCTTGCCTGGTCCCACCCTTCGACCTCATGACCGAATCCAATTTGCTGAGCTCCCACGAATTGCCCTTCGAATCACTGTACGCCGTAGCTCGAGCTCGACTATTCGCACCAAACACCGAAGCGGAATTGCTCGTCTCTTGATGCGCATCTCTGACTGTCAAAGTCGTCATGCCCGGTCGGAGGTCTGCCAAGAACTGCTGCATACCAGGGATGGCGGCAGTCAAGATCGATACGTTCATCACGACCTGCGACCAGATTGCGGGCATGGTGTAAGACCATGAAGGGTCGTCGAAGATCTCCAGATGGTGAAGAGAGGAAATATGACCGCCGAGTGTACCAATCACCGCCGTCCGACAAGCAAAGCACACAATGACCAATATCTGGATCTGCACAGTGGTCTGGACCTGTGGCATGAGTGCTGTCGGCAGAGCAATCAGGCAGACTTCCGAGAATATGTTGACTAGGTCTATGCCAAGCTCAAGAGATCGCTAGAGTGGTCAGACAAATGTTCCCATCTTAGAAGCTGGGTAGACGTACCAAACTGACGCAACGGTCAGCTCTGAGATGCCATGGGTTAGGTGGTCCACACTGCAGTGCAAGAGCAATGACCGAAGCGACTAGCCACGCCGTATGAAGCACCAGTGAGGCTTTATTTGCTTTCGAGATGCCCTTGAATGGTTGGAAGGACTGGAACAGTAGGCTCACGGATAGTTTCGAGCACAGTTGCGACAAGACGTTGAGAAGTTGGGCAGCGAAGAATGACTGTCATATATGAGTCAAGGCTCTCGATCGACTTCTGTCTACTGACCTTCTCCCAGCTGTCGCCATGCTCAAGCGTTCGCTTCTGCTTTCCTAGTCCTGCGCTCGTCGACAGTTGCATGCATACTGTTTGCAAAATCGCGAATAGCTAGACCCGCCAATCAGATACCTATTCCGCATGAGTGTGCAGTGCCGGAGGTTACCAACCATAGAGCATATCAAAAACCCATCGTCCCATCTCGGTCGAAGCTTCTGGAAGCGGAAGACCAGTCTTACGAGCCAAAAGACTGCCGTGGTGAACAATGCTCCGTAGATGGTGACGATAATGTACCCAGCATGGTCAGTTGACGTGACCGGCACAAGGGGTGCTTTAGAGCCAGCGTCCATGAGGAAGAGCAGAAAGCTAGTGGCTGTCGTCGTCAATGTCGACTCGCGATATGACGGTCGCACGCGAACATATGCTGAGCTGATGGCTAACCCACATCGACACGGCTGCCGTGAAACACACTGTCGGTGCCATTGCTCATCACAGATTTACCTGGTCCCATACGCTGGGCGCACCGAAATTCTGTGGGATCCCGTCCTGATAGTATAGTCTTTGCTCAGATTGGTGGAGATACGGAGGTACATAACAAGAGATGTAACATCCCGCCGTTCCCACGTTCCGCAGCACATGGAGACTCTCGCGTGTCTCGAAGCAAGAGAATGATCCCGGGCGATGCTTGCGTGGAGATTATGGTAATGCTGGCTGGCGGGCGTGTCCTCTCGCGTGGTGGCTTCCAGACGAGCATGCACGATAAATGATATGTACGTGTGGGCAAGCTTCGAGTCGTCGTTGGTGCTCTGGGCGGAACAGCATCTGCCGAAAGATAAATGTAGCTTGTTCGGGTTAAGGATCTTTGCGGCAAGTCCCCCGTGCGTGGCACGGTTCGTGGAGGATCGGGGATGGCTGGCCCGGCCGCACTAGCAATGCAACCTGATGCATTACGAGCATGGGCTTCGGCATCGACGTGGGATGCCGTCTTGACAAATGCTTCATCTCATCTCATCTGATCTCATCTCATCTTATAGTCGACGACAGAATAGCACCACAAAACAGGAAATGACAGTCAAGCGACTGAACAATTGGTTCTTTGACATGTTGGATCGCATCAATTCGACGTACTTGGACGGCCAAGAACATGCTTCATAAACCTCACCAGGATCGAAGCTAACCCCATGTCGACCACGTATATCCGGCGACACGGGATGGAGCTCAAAGCCAGCACCGCCGCATCGATGCAGTAGCGAGATCAACGCATCGGGCTACCACTATACCTGGATCGTTCTCCTTGCTTGCCATACCCTTCCAAGGCAAGCGTTATGCACGCTGCTAATACGAAGCCGAGAAGCCAATGAGTAAGCTCCAACATGCCTATCGTGCCTGTCCGTTGGCCGCCAGATGGTACCTCGCAGTTGTCGAGTCCAGAGCCTTGCTCGTGACAAGGTGCTCTGTGCTTAAGCGCCGGCAGATTGCTACCTTCAAGCGATTCTGCTCGTGCTCTCATACTCTTTTTCCCTGTCCCTTTTCCTCTGCCCTGTCGAAGCTGTTGCTAGTTGGTATCATTACGTGTAGCTGGTAAGATGGAGCGAAGCATCGAGATGACCAGCGCTGGTCGAGACAATGGGCTCAGGTCGACAGACCATGATCTCGCGGTTATGGCGAAGATTGGCAAGAAGCAACAGTTCTCAGTACGCTATGCTATGCAATGAGACAAGATAGACCCTAGCTGACAGAATCACTCCACAGCGCATCTTTGGTTTTTTGAGCACTTTGGCTCTTTCTTCGGTATGCTGTTCTTGAAAGTAATAGATTACTAGGTTCTGACTATCACTTGCAGACCTTACTCGCATCGTGGGAGTCTGTCGCAGAGTACGTGAGATCATCCAGAAGCAATGGCATTGCGATTCCCACGGTCACAGCATCACAACTCTAACTTTACATCTAGGTCGATCGCAGCAGGACTCACAAATGGCGGACCTGTGTCTCTCATCTACGGCATGCTCCTGTCTATTTCTGGTACACTCGCGGTGGCGGCTTCGCTAGCAGAGATGGCTTCTATATGTCCGATTTCCGGCGCCCAATACCACTGGACATACATGTTTGCACCTCCTAAATGGGCAGCCTTCATAACGTGGATGCAAGGATGGACGACTGTTTTCGCATGGCAGGCGACCGTGACGAGTGTCACCTTCCTCACTGCGACGCAGATTCAAGGTCTGATGATCTTGAACTATCCAGACTACACACCGGAGAGATGGCATGGGACACTCTTAATGTGGGCCTATCTCGCAGTTCTTTTCGCGGCAAATGTATGGGGCATACGCCTCCTACCTCTGATCGAGCTGATGGGTGGTGTCTGCCACATTGCATTCTTCGTCATGATGCTGATCGTTTTGGTCGTCCTGTCGCCCCGCAGCTCCGCAGAGTTCGTCTTCACGACATTCACGAATGGAGGCGGCTGGCAGAGCGATGGGGTATCGTGGTGTATTGGACTTCTGACTGTCGTCTACTCCTTCGTTGGGTGAGTCCAGTGGCATGCTGTTCTGTTGCCATGGCTGAACTGACAGTTACAGGTTCGACGGAGCCATTCACATGAGTGAGGAGGTGAAAGATGCCGCGACGACAATCCCCAAAGTCATCATCCTTACCATTGTCATCAATGCAACTCTGGCCTTTGCCTTCCTGATCGCTCTACTCTTCTGTCTCGGCGACATCGAGACAGTCTTGAGCACTCCGACCGGATACCCGATCATCGCCATATTCGTACAGGCTACGAACTCCAACGCCGCAGGGACTGTCATGGAAGCTGGTTTGATCATTATCGCATTCGCCTCTGGCTTTGCTCTCCTGGCATCTGTATCTCGTCTGACGTTCGCATTCGCAAGAGATGGAGGCATGCCCTTCTCCAAGTTCTTCGCACACGTAAGACGACGAGAATTGGTCAAATATTTCATGAGAGGTACTGACACGATCTGTACAGGTCGATCCCCACTACCACATCCCGATTCGCGCAATCAGCTTGGTGTGTGTTGTTATTATGCTCCTCTCCCTAATCAATATCGGCTCCTCGATCGCCTTATACGCCATTCTTTCGCTATCTAGTCTCGCGCTCTACGTGTCCTACCTGGTCCCAATCTCGCTTCTCGCACTTAAACGCATTCGAGGCGAGCCGATTCCATTTGGCCCGTGGACCCTTGGAAAATTTGGCTTATTCATCAACCTCTACGCTATCGCCTTCGGCATTTTCATCATCATCTTCCTGCCCTTCCCAGCAGCCACGCCGGTCTCAGCGACATCTATGAACTATGCTGCTCCAGTTTTCGTCTTCCTAGAACTCGTGGCATTGCTTGATTGGTTCATAAGAGGCAGAAAGCACTATGCTGGCCCGTTGAAGGAAGCAACAGTGATGACGGATGAGAACAAAACGCCAACCGTGGAGATCGTACAAAGCAGTGCAGACAAGATGATGTAAGATGGCCAAATTTTGGCTGGATACAACCATAATAGATACTGGTATCACTGATTCGACCCAACAAAACAAACTTAGGCATGCTTCTTTCGAGAAACTCTCCTTCGCTTCCGGAATCCCGCCTTCACTTCCAGCGAACTCATGTCCCCTTGACTAGTTGTCCGCGTCCCATCTGTTCCTGCAGTTTCCGCAGATGGCGGCTGGTCGATTGTGTTGAGCTCGATCGTGGCTCGGCACATTGGGCAGACCGGCATTATCTAGCTGGTGCCGCGTCTGTTAGGGACAACTTCGTTGAAGCAGTACTGTGCTCACTAAGAGGCACAATATGCACTCGAGTAAGAGGCCACTCAGGAAGCACGAGCTCCGTCGGATCCAAAGCACCAAGCTCCTCTGGCACCGACTACTCCTTCAGCCCACATCCAGCTTCAGAAGCACTCATCACGCCTAGCAAGACATTCACATCACACGCTGCAACGAGCAACACCACGTCTTCCGCAGCAGCCCATCAGACTCTGACATTTACGTGTACTGCCTAGTACCACCGGAGGAAGAAGATAGCAAGACACACATCGCCTGTCATGCCACCCGCGTCCTGCAGCGGACCTTGACATATCGTGCATCTCTGCCTCTCAGTCGTCTCTCGTACTTTCACACTAACTCCACGATCTCCTCACAAACTCACGGACAGCGAGCGTTCCCGACGGCGAACAGCGACAACTACAACAACCCGGCAGCGGCGGTGCGCTAGAATGTCTATACGGTATAGCCTCTCAATCCGATCCCACAACAGCATACGAACAACAAAGGTGTACACCGCCTCCTGCGAGGAGCCCGGTCAATCCAACCAGACTTTGAAAGCTCAAGGATTTGATACGCGCGGTGGACGATGCCATCATCATCAATATGGGGGTGCCTGCCGACCTCGTGTTTGTCCTGTCGTCTAAATAGCTGTTTCACCTTACTGATGTGCACAGATACGCTCTAATTTCGCGCACTGCGAACCTATGGACGAATTCAACGATGCCTCCCATGGCTTGCAACCGCATCGTCAGCAGGGAGCTAGAGCAGAGCAGGCACCACAAGTATCCCCATCCCGCCCTTACCACCGCCTTCGCTGTGGTCGTCCCAAATCGAAACCACACCCTAAGATTCGTGGACGACTCCATGACCATGAGGCTGTGGTGAAATGCGACTGCCCACAACAAGCCGGATCGGCAGCTCGGCGACCAACTCCCGGATGAGCTGAACCTCTTTGTTACTGGGCTTTTAATATAGTGGCTTCCGCATGCTCTGTGCGTATCTCAATGCGGACTGCTATCCCACTCGAGAACGCTTACGCAGAGGCTGTGAGGAAGGCAACCGGTAGCGTCTTCACCTCAGGTACCCTCGAGAAGTATCTTCCTTGTTGGCGTACCACATTGAATGGGCTGCCAACTTCATGTATTTGATGTCCGAATCGCAAGGGAACAACCAACCATAATTTCAAGGCTAGAATCGATCGACTCCTTCTGCCCTGTAAAGTCTTTGGTCGTAGCACGTGTACCTGCCGATCATCAGCACACTTCACATTTCATGTGCAACATGCATCCCAAGCGCTCCATGTCCGGTAGTCATTATGGCGTACGGTATAGTCCCCGATGTAAGATGCAGATCTTGGCGAAGCCTGGTCGAATGACCGGTGCTAACAAAGAAAGCAAAGTCACGCTAGAAGTATGTGAGACGGAGAGGTACGTGTAGATGACAGGAACAGGCGATCGATCGTCCGGTCGCTCTCTTTCAAGTGTCGAGTTGTATCGTATGATGACCTTGATCATGTGTAAAAGTGGCTAAGACGAAGGACATAAGTAGGCGAGGTCTTCTTCTCCATTGTAGAGTACATTCAGCCCAATACCTTCCGCTGTAGCACTTCCACGCCAGACAAGATCTTCGAGATCCTAGCAACCATGCTCATCTGGAAGACCATCACCGTCGCGTCTCTGCTTTCTCTGGCCTCAGCTCAGGCGACAGTCTACCTTATCCGCCACGGCGAGAAGCCCTCAGACGGCAGCAATGGCCTGACCGCACAAGGCAAGGAGCGAGCACAATGTCTGCGTAATGTCTTCGGTACGAGTTCAGGCTACAACATCGGCTAGATCCTCGCAGAGCAGCCGAAGAGTAGTACGTGCAATCCCATCCAGATGCCTTTCGAAGCCAGGGTATTGACCGTCTCTCCCTAGGTGGCGCTCGTGAACGTCCGTACGAGACCGTGGAGCCTCTCGCGCAAGATCTTGGCCTCACCGTGGACATTAGCTGCGATCGCGACGATGAGTCCTGTGTAAATGATGCAGTCGACGACTACGATGGTCCTAGAAACATTCTCATCTGCTGGGAGCACGACGAGCTCACCAAAATTGCAAAAGCGCTTGGTGACAAGAATGCCCCCGATTATCCTGATGAAAGGTGGGCGACAAGATGAAATCTTCGAGAGTACTCGTACTGATGCATTTCAAGCTTCAACATCATCTGGACAGATCCGGCTCCGTATAAGAGTGTTACATCCGAGACGAGCGAGAATTGCCCTAGCTTGGATTCGTAATGGATCCGCTAGCAGTAACGATGTATATGACAATGTCCCTAGTAGATATAGGCAGTGTATTGTTGCTGCTCGCCATCGCTCCTTGAAGGCCCTTCTGCGAGCAGACGCTGAAGACCGTCGTTGTTCTTCGAGACTGGTTGGTAGTAACCTTTAAGGCCTGTGGAGATCAGAGACAGATGGATCTGGATACCTCACGGCTCCAAAGTCCTGTCTTCAATGGCGAGTTCACCTGTCCTCCCGTCGAGTGTGCGAGAATCTCAAGGTGGCGGCTTCAACATTGATGATAGCGTGGACCAGTCTTCAAAGAACTCAGGTTTCCGCCTCCGATCCGCCTTCATCTGCTCTTCGGCTATGATTGCGTTAGTAACGGCCATCTTCGCCAGGTTCGATAATCTGCACCTAGACTTTGAAGAGTGCGGAAGTCAATCCAGTCAAGTGCATGTTCATCAGCCGGAGGATATCTCAAAGTCAACTGTCTTGTTTGAAGTATGAGCCGGCCGGCTCACCAGCCCCCACACTTTCTGTCGTGAGAGAGATACGTTTGCAAAGGACTCCTTGCCAAGTTGACCTGGACCCCAAGCATACGAAGCTGCCGTACACAAGCGCGACAAGCTATTTTATGCCTGTCAAAGGATTTCGTCTGCATGTCGGTCAGCCAATCAGATCGTTGGAACGGAGCCACTGAAACACACCAGCCAGCATCGTGTTCCACGCGTGGACAGCGCTGCCCTCAGCCTCACCATAAAGTACCTATTACAGGATTCACAGCCCTCATCGCGGGAGTGCTTCCTCCTGCAAATTTAGGACTCCAGCACGCAACCCAGCAGTGCCTGGCAGCATGGCTGTAGGGCTGCTTCCGACCAGATTGAGTTGCTGCTGGTCGATCTTAGGCCTCCCATACTAGACATCTAGACTGGCTGGGTAGGAGATTCTATCCCGCAAACGTCTTGTCTTTCTTCTTCACATCACGGCCTCGATATAGTATACATTCCAGATATGGGTTCCCTCTCCTTATTTTCAATTCATCTAACGCTGGTGTTCACGATCTTGTCGACAAGCTCAGCTACCTCATCACTCGTGGGAACCATCGGGAGCAGTAATTCAAGCCAGAATGCCTCGACCTCTTCTAATACGACACGGGCGGGTCAGAGCACCCTATCTACTGCGATAACGAGCATGGCGACCTCAAGTAGTGCAGGCGTTGGCGACTACATTGCTCTAGGACTTGGAGTCTCTAGCACAACTCCATCGACAACCTCAACCTCCACGACTTATAGCCGTACCAGCATGAATACGTCTTCCAGCACATCACAGAACGCCACAAGAACTGCCTCTGCGACACTTGGCAACTTCACAAGCCTTTCGAACACGACTCTCAGCAATACTACGCTTGGCGTATGCTACGATCAATGGATGTCATACTGGAACTCTTCTTCGTCCTACGGAGGTAACAGTACGGTGACCATATTCCCCACGTATACAACAACTACTTGGTCCGGCCTCACAACTGAGACCGATGCCTACACCGTCACTGGAGGCACGTTCACTACCACGTACGACCTTACCCAAATAATGACTATCTCTGCCGGCGCGTTCAATTACTCCGTCATTACCGAGACGTATTCTGGCGTCCAAACGTATACAGTCACTGCGTCATCTACAGCGACAACCCAAACGTGGACCGACTATTCCGATGTCGAAAGCACAGCGACTGTGCCACAAGTGATGACCATTACGCCACCACCTTGTGCGCTCCCGGGCCTTGTACCGCAGTGTCAGTCGAGCTGGATGAGCTTTCTGTCTGCAAGCACGAACTACAACCCGCCTGTCTGTCAGAATGCAAATATCGATAGCGATCTATGTCAGTCGTTTCAGGACAAATACGTGGTGGATAACAAGTGGTTGGACTCGGCCCAGTTTGATGGGTACTCCAAAGGGTATACACAAAATCCAGACTAGGTGAGTGGATTCAGTTGAGACCCGTCTACATACTGGTTTTGCTGACAGTTCGGCAGTAAGTGAATCGCCGTGTACCTCCAACCTCGTCAGCTTATGCTGGCATGAATCCTGATGTTGATCTTGCGCCACTCCGCGTGGGGATCGAAAGCTAACTATCCAGTGTCATCAATGGCACTGCTGCTGCTAGTGGCGTCCAAGAATGGATCTGGCCGACTTGGTCTACTCTGGCGCCTAGTTGCACTCTAGGTTGTGCTCGTTGCGGCATCACTGGAGGCGTGGTGCAGCTTATGTATTGGCCGCCGAACACCAGCTACAACACCGATGCGGGTCCCATTACAGTGTCGATAGACGATACTACCTTGACGTATCCAACGGTAAGCAGTCATGGACCTGTGAAGTATTCAGACGCTGACGTCCATATGAGGTGTACGTATCATATCACGAAGTCTCCGCCTCGGATTCTTGCAAGGCGGTCGGCCCGACTATTAGCAACACAATTGTTGCAATTACGAACTCTGCGGACATATCGAGCATCTACGCCCAGCCAGACGATGGCGCACAATTTGACATTGTCGCCTTCGATGTCGTTCGGACAGAAGTGGCATCCTTCAACCTAGCCGATCTCCAAGATACCCCAGCTTCAGTCTTTTCCCGCCAGATATGGTGTGTTTCTCTGATGTCAATGCACGCTGCTGGATACGAGAATGGCGAATACTATACCGTGGGAGACAATGGCGGGCTAGGGGCGCACATTCCAGTTCAATACTCTTGCCCCACGACATTACCTTACAACCCGATCCTCTATCTGCCTGCGAACGTGCTGCAAAGTATGAACCCGGACTGGGCTACGTGCAGTGGGGATATCAATGGTGTTTACGATCCTCCCACTGCGCTGCAGCCGCAGGCTACCGAGGATGGTGTCACATCACCGAAAGCGCTTACCACCACTCCGGCTTCACCGTCTTCGCCAGTACAGGCTCCGACAGTCTCTGCTACCCAAACTATCATAACGGCGCAGGCAACGAATAGTGCGCAACCTGTGGTGATTGGGTCAAGCCCGGCCTTGGCTCAGACACAAGCCTCACTTTCTGTACAGTCCGGACCATCTGGCTCAAGTGTTTCTGATCCCCAGCAGTCTTCCGCGTCTACTGTCAGCCATGAACAGAGTGGAGGTGGCAGTGCACAGGATCCAAGTTCGCCACAGTCGAGCAATAACGTCGATCCTGGAGTGCTGATCTCGATCGTGAGTCAAGTCGGAGGGAGTCCTGTCAGCAGCGGTCCGCCAACAGCGACACCATCGACCAATGCCTTGTCTGTTTTGCAATCTGCTGCCGATCCCACTGCCACTGCGGCTCAGGCTGGCGGTAACGGAGTCTTGTCTGGACAAGCTTCGAGCAACACTGCTGCTGGTAATCCAAATCTGGGCACCAGCAATGCGGGCAATGGGCAGCCCAAGACCATCAGCGTTGGGAGTAAGGCTGTCTCAGCCGTCAACGTTGATCCAAGTCACCTCGTATTGCAAGGCAGTAGTACCTCGGTCACTCTCACAGTAGGAGGTGCTGCTATGACGATCGATGGCCACGCAATCAGCGCCGCATCATCGGGAAAGTTGATCATGAGCGGTGCTCCCGGGCAGTCTACCATTGTGCTGTTTCCAGCAGCTCCGAATGGTCCTGCCGCCACGAGTGTCACTGCAGGAGGCCAGGTGTATGCGGCAAGCAGTCTAGATGCCAGCCATGTTGTGGTGCAGAACAGCGGTGCTTCGATAACATTGGCGGCTGGTGGGCCTGCAACGACGATGAATGGCCAGGTACTAAGCGCTGCTTCATCAGGACGTCTAGTAATAGGTGGATCTGCCGGACTGTCGACAATCACAGTAAGTGCGGCGTTATCTCCTGGCCTGACAGCTGTAGCTACTGCGCAAGACGGCCATGTGCTCAGTCTAGTAGCGAGTAGCGGCATTGTTTACGTCCAAGAAGACAAAACAACTTTTTATCTTGCAGCCGGTCATACAACTGTCATCGATGGTCAGACTATCGGAGCTGGACCAGGAGCAAGCCAAGCAGTCATCGATGGTACACAGACGATCAAACTCACCAGCCAGACGAACAATAGCCCGACGCATCTAAGTGCAGCCGCGGCCATCAAGGCGGGTAATGGTGCGATCTTGAACGTAGCAATGTTGCAAAGCGGAGTCGAGGTATGGGATGGAAGCATGACAGTGCTGCTCACACCAGGAGCAGCTACTGTAGTCGATGGCCAGATCATTAGTGTTGATCGAAGCAGCAGTGGTGTCGTCGTTATTGGATCGTCGACGATGAGGTTGGAGACCGGTAGTGTAACGCAGACGGGACCATCTGGAAGCACGACTAATATCGCCTCTTCGATAGGCGTCGCAGCGTCTAACGGTGTGAACGGCTCGAAAACCCCCGCGACCTCGACAAGAGCGTCGTCAGCAGCAGGACGGCAAACTATTGATGAGTTTATGCTTGTGCTGAGTCTCGCGCTGGCCTTCCTGGTTTTAATTATTTGAAGGCCCATATACATAGATAGCGTAAGGACGTGCGATTTGGGTTAATTAGCTCTTGATTCCCTCATAGGCAGTGGGATTGTGCCATACACTCTCTACAAAAAGATCCTACGCTCCTTTTCCCCCAAATCAACACTCATCGTGAAAGCCCGCCCCGGTATGCATCCACAGCGATGTGCTACTCGACTACGTCTGCAACCTCGAGCTCCAACTCCGGACCTACCTTCAAAATGGACCGCCAAAGCCTAGCAGCAGAGGATGCTTGCCGTGAGTCAGAACTACCGCTCTGCGACCGATGAGGCTTTTCCGACGGCAGACAACGCTGCACCTAACGCACACGACAGGCTAGAGACTCCAGAGACTGAAGTCCGCATGAGTGTGAGCATCTTTGTATTCGTCAATGGTGACTGCGTGACAGACGAGGACTTGCGCCCCTGCGCTGGCAATGCGCACATTTGGATGAAGGCGTTGAGATAAACTCGGGACATGGAGGTCGGGAAGAATGCGTCGGGAGGATTACGTCGGCAAGTGGCACATATCTTGAGCAGATGGTGAAAGGCAACATTGCCATCGAGGATGCGTTTGCCAAGTTGGAAGGTGCGGAGCGAGAGATCAAAGAGCTGAGTATCCCAGTCCTTGAAGAGACCGAATTGGAGCGGCAGAACAGGATCGCTGGGCGGGATCGAGTAAGGACGGCTGTAGCGCACAACATTTGCCGCCTGCTGGCCCATTTCCGTCAGTATCGCACCGATGTCAGCAATGGCACTATCGACTCAGCGTATTCGGGATCATTTGGTGCTGCGAGCAGACAGAATTTATACCTTCGAGGGCGATCCACGCGTCGGGCCACAACGTGAATCACTAGGCTGCAGAATCGCCTGGATTGGTACGCTCTGGACATTGAGAGCATTGCCGAACTCCCAGCAGAGAGGTATCTGTACTATCACATGATCTCTGTTCGGAGGCGTGCGTTCTGGGATCAGTACTTCGACGAAATAGCTTACGAGATGGACCAGAGCATGAAGGGAGTTGTAAATCTTCGAGCGACCTTCACGGGAGAGGGGCGAGAATACTGGATGTTCGCAACGGCGATGCTTGTTGGGGTGAAAACTTGGATCTGAGCCTGCGGTTCCTGAGGAGGGTCGAAACCTGTGACCGTTGATAGGTCTGCCATTGTGTGAGGGTTTGTATGGTTATTGTTCGTTCAGACCGAGAAGAATCTGCTGGAAGAGGATGCGTGTGTTAAAGGGTGGTGGCAACGAGTCAACGACAATGAGGGAAAGGCCAAGTATTATGTAGCCATGGTCAATCACGTGGAAGGATGTAAGTTTGGTGAACACCAACACTGAATAGGTATAGTGGGTGATTCAGCAAGTGAGGTTCATAGAAGTGAGCTTTTGAGTGAATTGGAGTGTCGAAGAGAAAGTGTGCCCTCGGGCACGGATTACGCTACAACTAAACACATAACGGTTGTCGCATCCAAAACCTAGGAAGAATCCTTTTTTCGGAAGCTCGAGGAGTACCTATACCGTAATAGCTACCTAAGGCTCGTAGTAGAGTCTAGAATAACGTCTAGATTATAATACTATTTATTTTAAAGGTACTAGTACTTCTCTTCTACGTTATAGTAAAGTATAAGGGCTCTAAGGAGTAGGCGCTCGTAAGGATACGATCTTACGACCGAAAAAGTTATGTTCCCTATGTCTTGGCATGCGACAACCGTTATGTGTTCAATTGTACGAACCTCCCCTCTCCACCATGGTATCCGCTCTTGCCCTGCTACGCCCGAGAGTCTGCTTCCAATCCCTTGCTGGGGTAATCACGGAGCCATCCACTACTCATCTGGTCCTAATTTAAGAGCTACATAGCCATACCTTGCAGTGGTGGCCATAAGATCTGGTTCAGATGCTGCCAACACGGGTTTCAGATGTTTGCCAGATGAGTCTTCGGTCCACTGCAGTATGTCAGCCACAGCCTCGGGGTTTGATGCGGAATGTCTGCCACGTCAAGGCCTTGTCCCATGTGAGGAGAGCTGGTTGCTGAAAACACTCCAGCCCGTCTACTTTCTTTTGCTTCCTTTATAACTCGAGCGAGGATCACCGTTAGTAAGCTTTGTCCTTTATGTGGCCTTAGGTCTGTTCTCTTGTCCAGGAGGAGCTCTACCCAAGCTCATTTCTTCACCATATCGGCTTCTTTATACCTTATCTGAGGGACATCTGGCAACTTGTTCTTGCGAGCACAGGCTGGATTGACCTTCTTCCATGCCAGATCCTAAATATATGCCGTGAGCGGCCAGGGTTTGGCTGTTGCCAGTAGCAACATAGCGGATCTCCTTCTACATATTGAAGTGAGCATGCAGCTTCATTGTATTCCCGCCCGTCACAAAAATTTGTCGAGCTCTGTGAGTATAGGTTCATCCTGGAAGATCTTCTTCAATCCATTCTTGATGGCAACTTTGCCAACCATCATCCGTCCTGAGTACTCGGCTATGGATGTGATTTGGTGGATTTCAGAATTGCGCATTTCCTTTAGGCTCCTGACCTGAATGTGCGTCAAGAACCCAGCGCATGCTACTGGATAAGGGGCCGTTCCAACGTTGCCCTTCACGAAGATTCCCATCAACAAGTTCATCCTCGCCTCTCTCTCCTCCCTCTGTCGGCTCTTGATCTGGTGGGATGTGGTAGCTATCGGGAACTCTTCGTCATTAGCGGAGTGGGTGTCCCCATAAGGCTCGTTAAGCGCGCCGCAGTCATACGGGCGTCCTATTTACCTGCTTGGTCGATGGTCGGAGCCGTAATGTCGGAAGTATACTGCCAATGTGGATCTGTATGGTCGTTGGCTATGGTGTTGGAATTGGATGTGTAATTGAGAAGTGGTTGACGCAGAGGATTTGGGATTGCAACGAGAGGGAGATGTGGCAATTGCAGAGTACTTATGATCCGGTGACACTGCATCACGTGGGTAAGCAGCCGTGTGAGGTTCAAACCTTACATTAAGTAAACGTCGCTCGAGTGAGCTCCCAAACCTTGGAGCAAGGAAGGGGAATTTGTGGCCGTGGCTACATACATAGGACCCCGAGCAGGACTAACCCATTCACTGACTCACTCATCCGGCCGTCTTGCTGCTCCATTGCTACTACATGGGTGGAGCATTGGGCGCGGTGAGGCGCCAAGCTAGCAGCAATGGTAGCTGGATGAGCTACCAACGCCATAGCAAGTGTGTACCATTGGTCTCGAAGCGAACGGCTCAGTCATCGTCGACAGTGTGTTCGATGGTGGTTTACATCGTGAGGCCGTACTATCAATAGTCAGTAGCATACGCTGAATGTGGAGACGACGTATTCTACCGTGTGTGGGGTGGCTACCCACGAGAGTGTTTCGTGCGCTGGGCCCTTGGGATAGTAAAGAAAGCATCTGGACAGTCGCTGCACGTGTATCCGTGGGTAGGCTGGAGGATCGCTAATCAGAGCATGTCGGCCTGCCCCAGTCTCTCGTTTTTAGACATCCATGCGTAGTACTTGTACAACAAGGACTCGCCCATGTCCTCCTCTCTCTCAACTGCCTGTACAGGCATACAGAATATACCGGATTCTCGCGCCCTTGCACCACCTTCGGAATATGATCCCGCCTGCAGCGGCCGCGCTTAGGTGACGAATGTCGTGCCAAGTGCTCTGCAGCCGCGGGTGAGACTGGGATTGGGCAAGGGCTGGCCATGGTCTGTAGACGGCTTGGTGGCATTGCTCGTTGGAACCGTTGAGCGCTGCGTATATACATGCGGCATCTCATGGTGTGGGCGAGCAGGGGGCTGTGGTAGCGCTGACAGCGCTTGATGTCGGGGCGGCGCAGAGGCTTGTGATTCCGGTGCTTCAATTTGTGGGTACGCAGATGGCTGTAGTGGAGCAGCTGATGGGAGTCCGGCTCTCGCTCTCCTAATATCCCCATCGTATATGGTGAGCCTCCTCTCGTTGTGTAGTGCATCGTAGGCGTCTTGAAGTCGCTAGCACTTCTCCGTCGATCCGCTCGCATTGTCTGGGTGGCATTCGCAAGCCTGGGTGAGAAAGGCATTTTCTGGTCTGGTCTCGTCTCGCCTCGCCATCTCCAGCGCCGCTGCTACCTCATGTGCTGTAATGACCCAATCTGTCGTGTTAAAGACTCGCCATCTATGTGGAGATCATATCAGGGTGAAAAGTCATGGGCAAAGAAGGGTATGAATCTCATTCGAAAGGTCTACATACTGGAAGAATATCGTTGAGCAGCAAGGCACGAACGTCCCGTATCCCACATAGTCCTTACACTAGCCGACTCGGCGCTTGGAATTCTGTACAACTATGCCAGACCCCGGCTTTCACACAGCAGTCCAAGCGATCATGAGTCTTGTTCGTTACCACCGTACCAGCAGGCCCACCAGCTGGCACCACGATCTGGAATTGTTGATCGTAAGAGAACGGCTGACCGTGAGGGTAGACGGATATTTGGCCATAGCCCTCTGAGAAGGTGTTAGCTCAACATTTTCATGACGGATTGGTGGACTCATAACTGACGAAAATTCAGATAGGCGTTAGCAGTATAATTGCCGTACGGAGCGTTGACATTATTGTACTGCATGACATCGTAGTACTTGAATTGGATGATCCCAGTGTCCTGAAAGTATGTCGTGGTGAAGTGGTTGAGCTCACCACGCTGACCGTAGTTATCGGCATACCAAGCAACGACCAGACTCTGGTTGCCTGGGCTTCCCGCGATGCGATAGTATACGCCTTGGCGTTGCCCTTGCAAGTATTCGAGCCCACCGTCCTGTGAGCCGAACGGCTGCACGAGAACTTGTTTTCCAGTAGCCACGTCATTGTAAATGAAGTAACCATTTGACCAGACATTGATACTCGCGCTGCAGTAATTACCGAGGCACATCTGCCAAGGCAGTATTACTGTCTTGCTTGTACTACCACCAGAAACGTCGGAAGGGTTGACTCCCGGCATGTCTGTATCCCAGGTTCCATAGATTGGTGTGAATGCCGTATAGGCTGGATCTTCCGCTTCCGCTGTGCATGTCGTGGCCACTCTGTCCGTGGTCGACGTGTAGGTGTTGGTTGGGGTTACTGTAGAAGGGGGCAAAGCTGTTGTCTGCGTGACAAATGCCATCCCGGTGGCAACCTGAACGCACGCTTGCGAGACGAGGCACTTTGGCCACCCCGAGATGGAAGCAGGGGTCGGGATCGCGCTTGCGGTTTGTGCGCCATTGATTGGCGCTCGTTTCCATTGCAGTCCAGTGGTTGTGACTGTTAGTGTGTGACTGGTAGAAAGTATGGTCTGCGTGCTAGTCATGACGGTCACTTGGCCGGACGGAGTAGCAGTGACGTATGCCGTACTCGTTGGCACTATATAGCCCAGGAACGAGCTGCAGAAGTCTGTGCCTGAAGCTTGGAGGTACGCGACGTCCGACGAGCCGATTGTGTATGGTACTGACTGAAGGGATGTAGTTGTCGTGACATATGTAGTGGTTTCGTCAACGGGTGATGGTGTTGAGGTGGTCGTCTGAGTCTGAATGATGGTGAGGCCAGAGACTGTGGTAGTAGTGGCTTGTAAAGATTAGCATGTGAACGAATCGATCTGGTTCTTCCTAAATGTACCAGCCTGATATACAGTTGAGCAGATATTCGTAGTCTGCGTAATAGTCTGTATGATCGTCGTTGCTGATGGTGTGGTCGTAGAAGCTGCTGTATATTAGCTGTCATGTTGCAGCTATAGCCTAACCTTGCTTCTACCCGTTTGTGTGACTGTTGCAAATATCGTATTGTTCCCGTCGACAGTCGTGGGTGTCCCTGTGGTGTACGCTGTGGTGTACGCTGTGGTGTACGCTGTGGTGTAAATACTCGTGGTGTCATTTTCGAGCTCGATAACCTCCGTGCTCTGCGTGGTCGTGATGGTCGCTGAATAGTAAGTCAGTGTTTCGCTTCCGGAGTGAACTCGGTTTCACTGACCCGTAGAAGTGATTGTCATGGTGGCAGGCTGGCTCACAATGGGACATGTGCTGCCGGCCGTCAAAGTCTGTGTTATGGTTGGTAGAGGGGTTGCACTACAGCTAGCAGACGACGTAGCTGTGATGGTCGCTAGCGAAAGCACAGTCGTCGTTGCTTGAGTTGTGTTACCGCACATAGCAGAGGCAACTGTGGTCACAGTAGCAAAGGAGACAACCGTCGTCGTTGATTGAGACGAATTTGCCGTCGAGTCCGTGTAGATTGTGTTTACGCTGGCGGGTCGTGTAGCTATTGCAGTAAGAGCGGTCTCTCTCTTCACGTGGCCTTGTGCAGTCGTCGGCTGAGCTGAATTGTAAAGCGTACATTGCCCGGCAGAAAAGTCAATGGCAAGGCAGCCAGACGTCTGATCGCATTTCAGGAGGCAGCCATTGACGTCTGGTGCAGCTACATTCGACACGGCGTTCCCAGCATACGCGCCCCCGTAAGAGATGTTGTATTCGTTACCATAAGTGTCCTCGCATAGAGTGCCGAAAGATGAGGCACTGGCTGGGACGTTGTCGCAAGCAGGGAGGCCTGTCGGGTGGCTAGCATAGATCTTGCTTTGGGTAGCTAATGTTGTTGTTTGTACGATTGTGGTTTGAACCACAGAAGCCGCCGTGAATGGACACGTTGCCTGCTCGATGACATAGACCGTGGAGGGCCCATAAGATAGAGTGAAAGTCGCGACGCCGGAAGTGTACAGGGCGGATGTTTGTGTTGAGCATGTAGATGGCCAGGAAGATGTTGCTGCGCGGACAAAGCTGGTTTCCAGGAGGAAAAGCACGACGGCCGACCACGACAACGATGCGTACATCTTCGACATTTGGAGTCTTGGCTAGTGTGCGATGCCGACGGGCGTAAACCAGGCTGATATTGCCGACGTATAGGGTGTCGCGTACTTGCATTCCTCGGCGAACAAACATGGCCTGACCAAACTTAGTGGAATCCTCACAACTCCACTTCGTCTACAGTGATGTATCCTTCCTTTGCTGATGACTCTGAACTGGGTGTAATCCGTCTCCATCGCGATACAGGTAGCGTGGGCTGCCACCTTGTCGACCGTTGCGTAGGTGGTGCATGGCGCAATTTCGCCTCTCGTCTGACCTCCTTCCGCGAGTGCAACAGCCCATCCGTCTTCAACATCATGACGCTGCTTGGACCATCGACGAGCTCCTTGACCTCTCGAGCAGATTTTGACTGGATACCCTCGAAAGTGTCCTTCAATCCATCCGCAAGATCCAGCACATCCTGAAAGACGTTGGTACTGCGAAACTCCTTGTAACGATCTATTCTTCCATTCATGAACGCATCCTGCTGCAGAGCAACGAGCAATGCAGCGAAGACTATCGTCAATAAACAGAAGATGAAGAACGGGATCGAGGCAAATCCCCATTGATAGGTCGTATCTGGTACGCACATACTGTATCGCTTCTGGTACATTGTCGTAAAAGTGACGTTTCCAAAGGCGAAATATTCAGCCTCAGAATCCTGTGTGGTCTCCGCATTACCCACAATGGACAATGTTGGCGAGGAGATGTTGTACACCTCACCCGATAGCGTGACCGAAGATGACATGCTTTGAACAAGACTTGTGGAGTTCGGCGGTAGGGTGAAGGAACACACGTCTGCAGGAGCGAAGACGAAGTTCTCGCCACGTGCAAAGTACTCCTGTGCTTGCTGGGCTGTCGCATTGGAGAGAAGTTCGGGCTGGATATCTACCTGATGCATTAGTACTGGATTATGGACTGCTCAGGGTCTACTTCCGACGTACAGCACGAGATGAGCGTCGAGTAAAGCGTGGTATGATTCGCTGTCCCAGCCGCGATAGACTCATAAGTGGCCCGGTCATCGTACATGTATATGGGGAAATAGTCCTGTAGACCAATACGTGAACCATCCGGAAGCACGTACATTGGCGTCGACCATTCCGATGTGGGCACCAAGCCTATGCGGAGGGGTGAAACCCATGCGTAAGGCGACAGTAGGGTCTGGTACCCGGTTATCGACGAGAGAAAGGTCGGGAATGAAAGAAGGTAGGCGGAGGTCAGAAGAAGACAGAGGAAATGCCTGCTGCTTGTCCTCTTGGCGTGGAAATTGGCCTGCCTTCGGCCAGTAACAGCACCTACAGCAGCTGCGGTGAGCGTAGCGACAAAGCTCACGCTGACCTGGTCGAAAGAGATCGCCGCGAAGACTGAAAAGCTGACGCCATTGGTTTCCATGACCCGGGAGAGACTTCGTCGAAATAGCGGATAGCACATCCGGATCAGAAGGGCCTGCCCTCCTCTTCCAACGGCGAGATCCCAGCAAATGTCGACGATTTTTGCTTGGGTGAAAGTAAGCTCGCCCACTCCGAGTGTAATGGACAGAAACATCGACTCATCCCAGGTGGAGCTCTCCGTGCCTGGCGAGTCCCACGGGAAGTGTACGCTGCCATCGGGCAAGCAGAAGAAAGAGTCTGGTGGATGACCCCAGTAAGTCACCACAACGCCGAAAAAATACAGCGACAAGTGTGGTCAAGGCCAGCAGGAGAAAGTATGGTAGAGCAACCGAGATCCAGCATTCTCGTATCCTCATAGCTTGCGATGAGTCGCGGAGTATGTCCTGTGGATTATTTCTCCGATGGTCAGGGCAGTCAGTATATGGTCCTTTGTGCTGCGCTTTGAAGTCCTTCCCAGACAAACTTGGCGGCTATATGTTTCACGTCTGGGGCCAGAAACGGCTCGCATCTTGGTGGCGGTTCTCTTCGCGCCAGCATGCAGCAACACCCTCAGCGCGGTCACTCGGGTAAATCAGCGTATCACTGATTGCATTAGTAGCTGTCCAGGGTCAAAGTAGTTCGAAGAGTGAGGTGCGCTTTGTCATTCGCAGCATCTGATATTTTCGTGACAGCCCGGTCGACCACGGCCGGCCTGGCTCGTGGCAAATCATAATTTTCCAAGACGCCTTCATCTTGTCGACCACACGGTGATGGCTCTAACGTCGCTGTGTGCCTTTGCCAACAGAACGATGAGTCGACCTTTGACGCTGAAGAGAGGAGAGTGGACGGGATGGTCTTCTGCCAAGCTTCTCTGTGCCGCGTCAAGATCACGCTTGGTTGCTGTAGCCACTGCCGCTCAGATTCCTCCGGATGAAGAACAGGTAAATCATGTGAACTTGTATAAGCAATCCATCCCTATATATTCAGAGCTTGCTATATTCCGCATAACTTGCTTGCGGACTAGACTGTAGTTAATGAGTATACTGTCTCGTGCACGAAGACAGACAGGATGTAGTGCCACTGCGTCCATCCATCACATTCGTGGCAGGCAGCAGCCATGTCTTGATACACATGGTAGGCTCAAGTTTCATTATTGGCCCGGATACATAGACAGCTTACTTGTCGATCATTGCGTGCTGAATCTTGCGGCGTCATGGATGGTAGATAAGAAGATGTCCATCTTCGTGCTTTTCATCTGCAACCATGCATAACGTAGCGATGGAAAGCGCTGGCAGTGCGTCACCGTCGAAGGGTCAGATCATACCGACGCCAACATATACGCAGCCATACTGGCGTAGCGAGCGCCATTGGGTCGACGACTATCGCAGCACGGATGCATTGCCTGAGGAATGCGATGTCGCTATCATAGGCAGTGGTATGTCAGGCGTGGCAACAACTTATCATATGTGCAAGCTCGCGAGCAACAACAAACCACGCTTCGTCATCTTAGAAGCACGGGAGGCCTGTTCGGGTGCAACGGGGCGCAATGGTGTGCGTGTGAACGCTGATTAAAGACGGCAATAACTTGCTCACCTTCGATAGGGTCATAGCAAGATCCAGGTCAACTCCAGCCTCGCATTGATTCAAAAGCATGGCTTGGAGCCTGCAGAGACACTCATCGCATTCATTCGTGCTCAAGTTGGCGCACTAAAGAAGGTCGTTGACGAGGAGAAGCTTGACTGCGAGTTCGAGCTCCGACGAAGCTTTGATGTCTTCTGCAATGAGGCCGAAGCGAAGGCAGCATGTGACGGTTACGCGGCTAGCAGACAGGCGGGACAGCTGTGGACAGAGCAGGTCCATATGCTGGACAAAGAGCATATTGAACAGGTGAGCTTTCAGCAACCTTCCATCAACACAAGCTGACTAGCGAAGGTGACCTCCATTCGAGGAGGCAGAGCAGCTTTCTCGGTACCGGCCTGCTCATTATGGCCGTACAAATTCGTCACGCAGCTCTTGGGTGGCTTATGTGAACGTGGTCAGATCAACTTGCAGACAAGCACGCCGGTGGTTCGTGTTGAGCATGATAAAGTCAGCAACGTTTTGCACACGGCAAGAGGGAATATTCGGGCCAAGAAGGTGGTGTTCGCCACAAATGGCTATACCAGCGGAATTTGCCCGATTTTCGAGGACCGCGTCGTGCCGTACAAGGGCACAGCGTGCCATATCAAGCCTAGAAGCCCAGTCTCGCCTCACCTAGCCAATACATACAACATCCGGTACGCGCCAGGGTCTCGAGTCGACTACTTGAATCCACGCCCGGACTCAGGGATCGTCGTGGGGGGCGGCAAATGGACGTTTGAGCATAATCGCAATGCGTGGTACAACAACTGGGACGACTCGACTCAGCTTCCTGAAGTCATGCCGCATTTTGAGAACCTGATTCAGCAAAGTTTCTTGGGCTGGGAGGACAGCGCTGCACAGGTAGATATGGTCTGGACCGGCATCATGGCATGTACGCCTGATGAGATGCCGCACGTCGGTCCAGTCCCTGGTTCGGATGGCGGGCAGTATGTGATAGCCGGCTTCAACGGGGGTGGCATGTCCCATATCTTCCTCGCGGCTGAAGGTCTCGCAATGATGCTGGTCAACGACATCCCCTTCGCAGAGACGGGCCTGCCGAAGCAGCTGGAGAGCACGGTGGAGCGTCTACGGCATCGAGACTCGCAATGAGGCAAACCCATGAGCTCAGGGTCGTACAGACGCACAGTGGTATGCGAGATATGCTGAGTCGCTGACTGTCGAAGAGTCCAGAAGAGAGGAAGGTTTGTGGTACAGTGCACGTGGATTCTGCAGGAGAGTGGTACTCGGTAGCTTCTCTTTCACGTGTCTTGATTCGGCCAGTGCCGCATCCCAAATAAGACGAAACTCGCCGGGAAAAGCTCAGGTAATTTCCCTTTGTGAGTCCAAGAACGTCGTGATTGGGCAGAGTGCACGACCTTTCGGAGAACAAAGTTCCGAGTACCCTGAGCTTAAATCGTTACTCTTTCCTGTTCCTGACATGTCAACCAACACTACTGCATGATGGCGAGCTTCACCATCATGCCAACACTTCTCCGAATTACGTGGTCGGTCTGCGTGAGAGTACGAGAGCAGATCTCAATTCTCCTCAAAGGATCTCCGCGTCAAGCAGCTCGCATATAGACCATCTAGATTGCGCTGATGCCCATGCTATACGGCCTTACGAACTGGTATTAGCAGCAAGCCACCTTCAATAGCTTCACCGTCGGCAGACATGAGACGCTCGCGATTCCCAGCACTGGTTGTCAGTGCTCATGGGGATGTCTGAGAGCAACCAAATTAACGTCGACTTGTACTACTTCAGAATAGGTGCCCGAATCGCAGGTCTAGGCCGAAGCGCTGTAGCTGGAGTGTCCTGTGCTATATGCGAGCCCCCGTAGACAAGAAGTGTATAACAATATTGCCAGGCCCGGGTGATCTGCACTGCTCAGCAATAACGCCAACAGAATTTCTCAGCTCTCAGTCTCTCGTTTTACCGACACATTTCCTCATAATGGCAAGGATACTCATGGTTGGCCTGTTCGTCGCCGCAGCGCTGGCGAACCCCATCGATGAAAGAGGCCTCAACTGCCAGGCCTTGGACGATATTATCACCATCATGCACGCCCAGCGTGTAGCCACGCCCTTCTGCAGCACCGTTCTCCAGATCCCGACCATAACCCAGACATCCACCTGCACTTCAACACCCAAGCTGGTGACCGTGAAGAAGACTGTGGATGTTACCGACACCGTGACAGCATTCACCACAACCACTTTCTACGGTACGACCACCGTCTATCCTGTTGTTGCCATCAGTACCACCTCCACTTGTGCTTTGGGCGCCACTATTGTGCCAACGACTATTACCGCTGCCACGACTACAGCTGCCGCCCCAACCAAGAAGGCCAAGCGTGCTGCACAAGGCTGGCCACAAACTACCACTGCCATCGGCACCCCCACTTGTCTCGGCAACTACAAGGGATCCGCCTTGACATCGGCTTGCTCATGCCTCAACATCCCGACCCCGACCTCCGTCGTCATCACGACGACCACCTTGCCCACATCGACGATCACAAAGGTCATCGCGGGTACATGCTCAGTAACAGTCACCAGCACCCTCTCCACGACCTCCTTCACATCAACCTACAGCGCAACGCAGTTCTACACCAGCACCTTCACCATCCTCCCCGCCCCAACCAGCACCGTCACCCTCCCCGACGGCGAAGTCTATGGCGTCTACAATAACCTCGATTTCGCCGGCCAAGATATCCAGAACTTCTTCTGCTATAAGAATGGTCCTTCGGCACCAGCACCCTTCCAACCATCTTGCCAGAGCTTCAATGACTGTGTGTCCGAGTGCGGATACTACAACGACCAGAAGCTGGGCGCTTCGCAGAATCTCACCTGCGGTGCTGTTGTGTACAATGCTCCTGCTGATGAAAGCTCGGGCTCTTGCTACTTGAAGACCGGGCAGACCGGCTGTGGCTCGACGAACAGCCTGGTCAACACTGGTGTGTTGCTTCCACTTATCCCTAACGATGTGCAGTAAATGTATCATTCGACAAAGGTAACTTAACGATTGAAAGAGGTGTTTGGCTGGACTTGGTTTGGTGTAGGAGGGTAGGATATTCTTGCACATACATGGAGTCTCGTAATGTAGAAACATTCGGGCAGTCCCCTCTTGGAATTCTAGCTTAGGTCAATGTACAAAGCTTCTTCGTTTTGACCATGACTCTCATCCAGGCCGTCTTCACACAAGGCCAAGAACAAGCTCTACTTGCCTTTCCCATCCTCAAGATAGTCAACGCTGAGTTTATGCTCGCTAGTAGCGGCTTGATCACGCTCCAGAAATGCTTTGAGACCATTACCGTGCTGCAAACTCTCCTCGCCTGCTTCCGACGACCTCTTTCTCCGTTTCGTTCCCGCCGCAAGAGCATCTGTCCTATCGAGTGAGTGCTCAGTAAGCTCGCCATTGCTGCCCCTACTCTCTTTAAGATAGCCGGTTTTCGTTGGTGGCGGAGGATGCACAAGCGAGTCATCCACGAACGACCAGCCCGTCGCCTTGAGCATCTTCCATTTCTCACCCACTTTCACTCTGACCAAATCACCCGTTGCTACACTGTCTTCCAGGGAATCATGCCCGCGTTCACCACCTTGCTGGATGGCTCGACGAAGGTACTTTGAGCTGAGCGTTTTCAGACCGTATCGTGATGGTAGTCCTCGTGGATGCGGAAAGAGTATGACTGTGTCCACTATCGTCGGATGACAAATCCGGACGACGTTGAGGTCATTGTCGATGGCGTGTCCGATGAGAGGAGTCTCGGGTGCCAGGTAGGAGCACAGTAGCTCGCGAGCCTTCTCCGGCGAGTCGACAGTGAACATGATTGGTCGGGTTGGTGGCGTGCCCGATGGATCCTGCTGCGACGGTGATTCACCTGCCTGGTATGACACAGCATTGGCCATATCCTCCGGCCACACGCCACTAAATCTGCTGTTCAGATCGAGCACAACACCCAGCGGCCGCACAAGTACGTCGAACAGCGGCTTGCCTTCTGGCCACGAGACCGCAGTGATCCGAATCATCTCCATCCCAAGCGTGGTATAACCCATCTCACAGTCGAAAGCCACAGCTTTGACTACCCTGCCGTGGTTGTCCTTCGTGGGAGCATCATTTGGAGGAGTGACGATAAAAAGCATGACTGCAGCCAGCCGTGCTGGTGAAGACGCCTTGAAGACGTGGTGCTCGAAGGTTGTGCAGCCCGCGCTGCCTAATAGCTCATTGCAGCATGGATAGTAGGGCTCCTTTGGTCCTGTGTCGGCTCGTGCTTTGGAAGGAAATATCTTGCGCATCGGGTGGAAATGGCAGCTGCCGTTGGAAGTGAGAAGACCTTCGTCGTTGCGATTTGGAAAGACTCGAAATCGAGAGGAACATCTATCGCAGACCTCGTAGTTCAGGCTTTTTTCAACCGCTGCTGCTGCTTCCGCTGCTGCTTCTGCCGTTGGTGGAGTCACAACGTAGCCATGCTTCTCCAATGGCTGCTGGTTCTTGACGATTAGATGGGTCAGGACCGCTGCCTCTTCTGCTGGTGTCAAGCCTGTCTCGAGAACAAGCGGAGGATCAGGACCTCCGACTTGCTTCGCGGTCTGTTGCGGCTGCTTCTGCTTGAACAAAGCTGTCGTCTTGACGTGAAGGACCCAGTCGTCGGAGCTCATCTTCTTGTAAGCAAAGATGCGGTTCTTGATGACGTTGGCATACACATTTCCAGACTCTCGTGCCAATTTCTCTTCTTCATCAAGTGCAAGCTGCACGGCTTCAATGGGCGACAGTAACAGCGCATCCTTGGACGGGACATCCTTGCGATCAACAAGTTGCTGGCTCAAGCGCACCATTTCTGCATGCAATAGTTTGAGTAGTTGACTTCGCTTCGCATGGCCAGCTGGGTCATTGGCGATCAGGCGTGGATTCAAGGTGAGAGGTTTGAGTGCACCTGCAGGCTGTGTTGGCCTGGACGACGCAGCGGTGTTTGTTATGGGAACAGCTTGGCCGTTTGTCTTAGCCGGCGGTGAGACAGGGCGTTTCAGACTCGCAGGTGCCGCAGGCTTGGCATTTCCAGCTTTGGGAGGTGCCTGCTGCCTCTCACGTGATAGCTGCTGGCGTATGAGATCTGCTTTGCTGGGTGGCTTGTCTTCTAGGTTCTCATATGTCACTCGTCGTCGCTTAGACGGCGGCTCACTCACATCGTCATGTGCAGGCGATGAGTCCAAGCCAGTCTGCCGTTCTGAGTGAGGTAGAGGTGCTGCTGCTACTGCTGGATTGCTGTCATGAGCAAATATGCAGTAGGTTAGACTGCATGAATCTCCTTGGGGGCATTGAATATGCTTGAAAAGGTTCGTGGTGGAGAACACCATAGTGACGCCTTGTCTAGGTACCGTGAGATACTCGCGATGTAGATATTCCAGACTGTGTGGTCATATTGGGTGATCAGGCAGCTTTGATGAAGTGAAGTGAAGCTTGGTGTACTGATACGAGGCCGATGTTGATCTGATAAGTCAGCTGCTTCCGAAAAGATCAGCGGTCGAGTGCTTCCGTGACTGGTGAGAGTATGAATGTGTATGACTTGGCCGTTGCATAGATGAAGTATCAAATGACTGTGAATCTTGCCTGCGCGTGTGAGACAAAGATGAGATGGAGTCGGTGCAACGCTTACCACTTCCGGCCGCTTAGAACTATAGGAAGCAGCAGTAACAGCAAGGCGCGCCAAAGGCTCGATGCTGCTTTCTTCGTCCTTGCTAATACGATTACAACTTCTGAGATTGTGGCGAGACTTGTAAGACCTGTTTGCAAGCTATGTTTTGAGGACAAGAGAAGCCGGATGTGTGTTTGCCAGCAAACTCCGGATCGCAATCTGCACGATGCCGTTCCGAGCCGGCGATTCAGATCTCAATCACGCCGACTTGGACGTCATCATTTGCGCCAGTGAGGCCTACGCGTGCGCCGATATAGATCAGACGATGGCTCCGTCGTGGGACCTGTACGGTAGGTATTCGATCTTGTCTACGTTCATCTCGCTTCTAGCCTGCCATCCGACACCATACATTGACATCCGAAGATAACACTCCGGACATAGACGACTCCCAGGCAAAGGCTGGTTAGGTGGCACGACTCTGTCAGGATGGCAGCAGAAGAATTTCAGCAAGACGCTGCGAAGGCGACACACTTGGTAGTACTTATTCATGGTCTATGGGGCAATCCAGTCCACCTCAAGCATCTTCGAGACACCTTGGCTACACAGCGAGACGGCGAGGGGCTCTACATCCTCTGCCCACGGAGCAATCGGGACAATTACACGTATGATGGCATAGAAGTCGGAGCAGAGCGCATCACCAACGAGATTCAGGAGACAATAATAGAGCTGAAGGGCAAGGGTGCCCAACTTAGCAAGATCAGTGTCAATGGCTACAGTCTAGGTGGTCTGGTGGCCCGGTATGTTGTGGGGCTGCTATACAAGAACGCCATCTTCGAGACGTTGAAGCCGATGAACTTCGCCACATTCGCCACACCGCACTTAGGCGTGCGGACACCAAGGAATGGCTACCGAGCCCAGACGTGGAACTTCTTGGGCAGCAGGACGCTCAGCACCAGTGGTCAGCAGATGTTTCTAACAGACAACTTTCGCGAAACGGGCAGACCCTTACTCGCAGTCATGGCCGATCCTAACAGTATCTTCGTGCGAGGCTTGAGCATGTTTCAACAGAGAAGTGTGTACGCCAACACGATCAACGATCGCTCTGTGCCATTCTACACGAGCGGCATCAGCGCTGTGGACCCTTACGTCGATATGGATAAGGTAAAAGTCCATCCCCTACCCGACCAAGAGCTGCCAGTCGTGCTCGACCCGTCAGAACCAGTCACCGTGCGCAGCGGACCTGTTATCAAGGCACCCGAGACCTGGCAAGAACGCTACCTGCTCAGCCAGAAGACTCGCGAAAGTCTACCCTTCTACGCCTTCCTCTTCACGATGGTACCAATCATGATACCTCTCTTCATGGTCAACGCTGGCGTACAGACATACCGCTCAGCTCAACGAGTGCGTTTGCATGAGCAAGGGCAGCTTATCGACCTCAAGCGTTATCGCATACCGCTTCTGGAAGATGCGCAAGCCGCCCAAGACAGGATTATGGAGCGTCTGGCTACCGAACGCACACATCTAGCCGAGGAGAGTCCGTCTGGATACCTGCCTACGCCGCCTCCTGAACCGAATACTTCCTCATCCGCGAATTCGTCGTCATGGACACTCGTTGGCACGACAGCGTCGGAAAAGCAGAAGGAGGAGCAGAAGAGCAACAAGTCATCTTGGCCTACTCTAGCGCTGACGGACGACCAGTTTGAGATGATCGACAATTTGGACAAGCATGTGAACTTCACCAAATATCCGGTCCATATACAGAAAGTGGTAAGTCAGAGACTGCATACCCCAGACTGAGACTTTACATGAAGCTTTTGCTGACCACACTGTTATGTAGCGCCATACACATGGTAAGTACATTCTCCGACAAGCCCTCCAGCGAGAAATTGTTGTGATGACTCCGATACTGACGGTCATTCCACTCGTAGCTGCCATCGTCGTCAGGACAGCGAGTGAATCTTTCAAAGAGGGTCATGTTGTTAGCACTCACTGGGCCAAGAACTTTGCCGATTGAGTCTCTATGGATATTGAAGGTACAGCCCGGACTCTGGCTTCCCAGGATACCATGAGTTCTACTGCGTATCACCACGAATCTGCAAAGCAAACAGCTTATGATCGACTTGATCAGGCCCTTGAACCGGAAATACCATCGCCAACCTTACACCATTCTAAGACGTTGTGTGCGCCGACTGTCCAGCATTGCACAGCTGTCGTAGCGGTCTTTGGTATCAACTTCGATCCTCAGGACTCGCTGCCTGTAACAATGTCTCACCCCGCACGATGCTGGACTTGTGGACAAATTTTCAGGGTGTAGAGCTTCCTGGACTGAAGCAAGACCAAAGGGACTCAATTCCAAACATGACTGGATACATTCACCTGCTGTGGAAGCCCGTACCCTTTTGCCAAGACTGGGCCTGCCCATTACTCAAAACTGAGGCCCAGCAGAGAAAACTGATGACAGGTGGGAGCATGGAGTAAAGGAGTGTTGGGATGACACTGTAGAGGAGTACAGGGAGGAACTCGAGTAGCATAGCGAAAACCTCGTACGTGCCTACAGCTGTTGCTGATATAAAGTCCATTGTAGTGGTGCTCTAAGTGCTGGTTAGCGACTGCGTATCTTCAAACAGATCATGATGCTTTACCTGCGCAGGTCGCCCTGTTTTGAGTCGGTGTCCTTGCCTTGCCTACCGAAAGTGTGTTGACCTGCCTTTGAGTTAATCGGCTTTCCGAGAACAAGGAGATGTCCGCATTGAAGGTCACTACTATAACTTTCATGAGTCTTTATAGCCTGCCGGCGCATGTGAAACCACATGAAGATTCCACGTGCTTTTCGAATCGTCATGTGAAGTTAAAAATCAGATGAGTGAGCGTGACAATCATTCAAGTTCAAACCTGGAAGCATTCTCTACCATCAAAAGTTTTCTATTATGTCCCGTCCATATTGATGACCAGCACCATACTGGCGTTCAGCCAGTCGAGATTGTAAGCTCACACTCATTAGTGTGACGAGTAACGCCCAATCATACTCCTCTCTGAGCCTTCATCGCGCCATATTGAGACCACACCATGTAGCCTGCCCTAATGATCCCTGCGACCGCTGCGATACTCTGGCTCACAACCATGCAGACGACCGTCGAGGTATAAACCTCGACCGGCCAAGTGGTTCGAGGGCTGCTAGGTTTCGCTTCCCGATTCGCGCGAAAGGCGAGGCTCCGGTCCGTGAGCAAGCAGATCAGCCACATAGCCTGCACGATGATAGCTAGAACGGCGACGAGTGGCCAGACATCGTCGCATCCCTGGTCTGTGAGCTGCACGCCGAGTAGTACGAAGATACTGTAGATGGGTTTGAGCGTGAGTAGAAGAGAGACGACGAGATACCAGCAGCCGATGCTGACAAGGAGCGGACAAATCGCGTAGAGTATGGCGTATACCAGCTCCGGAATGCAGTTGATCATCTCAGTCAGGAGCTCGCGAGAAGCAGAGGCAGTGGCGGATATGGTTGCCATCTTGCTGAAGTCTGGCGAGCTTGTCAGTGATCGTAGTGCTTCGGCACGGCGTGTGAGTGCCACATCAAGTATCTGCCCTCGTGTGGACTGTGTCTTACCGGATTTGAGGTTGACGCTACTGTGGCTATTGGTATGGCTATGTTTTCTCTATCGGATGGGATGATTATTGAGAGTACGCAGTGTCAGTTGTTGTCGATGACAGGTCTCGCTCTTGGAGGGAAGCTTGGATTTGTAACCCCTGAACGACCGCGGTCGCATGCTGAGGGCCCATATAACCCGCGCCTTTTCACATTGAGATCGTGTGAATGGTATCGTTGGGGCTTCGAGATGATGGGTTTCAGCAGACCAGAGCTTGACATATGCTAGCTCGGTATGAAGTGCTCGAAAGTGATGGCATGAGCGCCGATTATCGCATCAAACGAGGGCTCCCTTGATTCCCTACTTGACCAACAAGGCGGTCCTGGAGATCGAATTGCTAGTCCGTCATCGTTGAGCCAACCTAGTCATTCTTCTTACCCTAGCTGAACTGGCGCCATCCGTCTCTGCAGAGGGCGGATAATATACCCTGTATCTCGCAGACGCAATCCCAAGGGTGCCCACCACGACCTCACTAGCAGCCATGCATACAATCACAGAAGTAAAAACCTTCACCAACTACGGCATCACAGGCTCATGAGCATTGTGACTGCCATTGGGGGCAGGCGTCAACCCAGGCTCGAGGGCTGCAACTCCCAGCCATAAGATTTGGAAGAAAGCTCCAAATGTAGTCGACAGTATCCATATTTCATCGCAATCGTTCCCTTGGTTCAGTGGGATTCCCAGGAGGCGGAAAGTATTGTTGATCGGCTCCGTTTTGCGGAGGAATTGTGTGAGACCTAGCCAGCATAAGATGGCTACTGTCGGGGAGAAGACGAAGTTGAGGATCTTTAGGAAGTGGTTGTAGACCTGGACGAAGATGTCTGAGGTGGCTTGTCTGGTCGCTGTGATGGTATCCATAATTGGTTGTTGCTGGTGGCTGAGCAGACGAGTTCGCTTGAGGTCAGTTCAAAGCGGTCCAGGATCAGTATGTATGCTGTACGCATGTTACTAAGTCGTTTCCTTGAAGACATCGCGGATACATATCCGCCTGATAAGTGACTTTCCGCTCAGAACAACGAAGGATCAGTACAGCGTAACTAGAGGCACTCCGCCACCTCAAGCGTCCGCGGGTTGTGAGCCGTGATGCCAGCAAATCGCTTGGAAAAGACATGTGGTCGCGGAATAGTAGGCTACAGTATGACCACCTTTCTCGACGAAGAAGTAGGAGCTGAGTTGAGCTGATATCCTATCATGAAAGTCAAGATGATGACCGAGCAAAAGACGAGAGCCTCGGTTTCGATACCCGCGGTTATGGTTTCCCAAACTATCTCCATTTTCCATCACCATCACCATCCAAGATGACCTCGTTACTGTATGTGCCGTGGCCAATAGATCTCCCAGCAGGCTGAAGCATACTCTATGGGTCCGCCGATGTGGACGAAAGATAACAAGAGCTACATACTCTTCGGCACTACCCTCCAAATGCCTCCACCAAGCACCGGACGACCGCGAGTGCTCCTGTTCGATATCGGTGGTGTCTGTGTAGGTCATGTCAAGCTCACAGCAACAGCAATAAGACTCGTCTGACCGTCCCAGGTCGTCTCCCCCTTCCAAGCAATCCTCGACTACGAGAAATCCAAAGGTATCCCACCAGGCTGGGTGAACTACTCCATCGCAGCCAGCAGCCCCAATGGCGCCTGGCAGAAGATCGAGCGCGGCGACATCCTTATGAATGCCGCTTTCTTCCAAGAATTCAAGTCCGACTTGAGCGATGAGAAACGATGGCGAATATACTACGCCAAACACTTGGCCGCGACGCGAAAAGAGAAGCTCAGCGATGCAGCGGAAGAGGCAGCATTCCAAGTCCCACCTGTACCTGATATTGATGCCGAGTGGTTATACTGGGAGATGATGCGGATAGCGCGAGAACCAGATCCGTACATGTACCCTGCGCTCAAGAAAATGCGAAAAGCCGCAGATCAGAGTAATGGGAAGCTTATCCTGGCTGCTCTGAGCAATACCTCGATCTTCCCGCGTGACCACCCTTACAACGAGAATATCTATGCGGGAAGCCGGAACAAGCATCTAAAGGATATCTTCGACGTCTTCATCTCGTCCGCGCACGTAGGGATGCGGAAACCGGATGAGCCAATATATCGGTATACGATTACGAGAATACATGAGTTTGTCAAGACTAAGTATGGTGGGCTGGGTGTCAAGGCGGAGGACTTCACATTTGTGGACGATATCGGGGCGAACTTGAGGACGGCGAGGAGGTTGGGGATGAGTACTATCAAGGTCCAGCTTGGACGGGCTGATAAGGCCGTTGAAGAGTTGGAGAAGCTCACAGGACTAAGTTTGAAGGATGATGCTAAAGCTAGATTGTAGACCACCATGATCAACGCTCAGAGAGCTACGGTTCAATGAGATGTACACAACCCTCTGAAGCTACTTTTCGAAGCCCCCTCGCTGACTGCTTTCCCTCAATCCTCGGACCTACCACTGCAGCGTCGGAACACCATAGCTCGGCCATGCGCCCGGGTCTTGCAACTCATCATGTTGCGATCGGCATGCCACCGAGCAGGTCAGAGCGGAAAGCTGCTCCCCCAACTGTGTAAGAGCGCCGGCAGTGACTATGTCGACAACTTTCGACGTCTTCCAGAACGATGCTCGACAGCTTCAAGACGTAAGAACGGACGCTTGGCAGTTGATGTATAGAGCATTACCCGTGCGTCTCCGCGCTAGTGCAAGGCGACCGCGTTGAATTCGACTGTGATATGCACTTTGTTGACCCTCTCGGAGCGCTCACATGTAACCGTTTGTCGTGCCTCGATTCCCATTGCTTGACACGACGGCTCGAAATCTCTGCATGCCTGGCTAGGCACCAGTGCTTGTAATCTCCATCATGAGAGCACACCTCATTTCTTAGTAGTCGTCGCTGTTGCTGGAGCAGCCGTGCCAGAAGGTCCTATCGTCACAGTAGGAATCGGAATCGCAATCTGTCCCGACGACGGCTGGAACGACCAAAACGAGGCGATAGTATCGAAGGACGGCATACTGATTCCACTTCTCTGATGTCTTACAATACTTAGTGTAGAATGGAGATGATGGGATATGGAGCTGAACCAGCGTCTCGACGTGCAGGGCGAACCTTTCTATATATGCTGTGCTCACCAGATACTGCTCGATGCGTAGAGTTGTGAATTCCACATTGCGTAAACGGAGCTAGCGAAGCACGACATCGACGCTTTCTTACCAAGCACGAGATCGCCAGCATTTTGACTTGACCATACAGATCGTTCGTGTTTCTGCTCACGTATCCTGTTCGCGTAATCATTATTTCGGTCTGGCGTCCGTTCATTTTTACAAGGACGTCGTCTACTAATACAAGCATGTCCCCATTACATCACCAACCGCTCGAACATAGATATGCATTGGACGGGATGACCTCGCCGCCAAGTCCAGTGATTACAGGTCTTTCACATAACACAACATCCATCCTTTTCGTTCCTACCATACCTGAGAATATGCTCATGAATTGCCATCTCCGTCCTGTCCAGCATCCACTCCAAAGCCTGCTCAACACTATCCCTCGGCTCGCCCTTGATCACAATCCTCACCTCCCTATCACTCGAGCTCCGCTTCACAAGGACAGCATAATGCTTACCAGCCATTGAACCCTGCGAGAAAGGAATAGCGACATTCTGAGGAGCGCCGGCACGTACAGCTTCCTTCTCGTCTGCAATGCTCATGGTTGCTGGAGCTTTGGCGACGACGATTTCCAGGTGGTCGGTTGCGGCGCGGTCATTGTTGTATTTTGGCTTGAAGCAGGATGCGTTTGCTATGATTTGTGTTCGTAGATCTTGAATTGTGCGAGTGAAATGTGAGGGTAGTCCCTGCGGTGTGATGACTGCGCTCGAGGACGAGGCCGCTGCTGTCTCGTATGTTGGCAGATCCATGATTTCGATGCCACCTCAATCCAATCTACTGGCAATTATCGATTGCTACCGTATGCTCAAGTGGCCCCGCCATGAATAGATATCAGTCTTGTACGAGGCTGTACAGGAAATCGGCCGCCTCTGTTGCTCGCTGCGCCACGAACCTTGGCTTCTGAATTTCAGCTGTCGTTTCTTCTCCCGCTTCCTCCGCATCTTCTCTATCCTGTCCAACCCATCAAGATGATCAATTAGTCCCGCAGAAAGTTAGACATACGACAGTAGTATTTTGCAACGTCAATGCGCAAGCTACGGGCAGCGGAACGGAGTCACTGATCATGCTATATCTCTTCTAGACCGACACTACCTTCATGGAGGAAGTGGCGATTCAAGACCGCTTCACATACCTTACTCATCGACTAGGCACATGGATTGCGGGACTCCGCGCCGACTGGCATGGGGCTGATGGTCTGCAGAAATTCTAGCTTCAACGTAGGTTGGCAGCCGCAATTTTCAGAGTCACCCTTCTATTGCACCCTGAGAGAGACAGTATCTCACTTCACCACATGACTACAACGCCGCCGACAAGAGCTGCGCCGTCATGCTTCCGACTGAATGCGCAGGTGTAGGCTATGAGGCCGCCGCTCGCGCATCTGACATACTGCTCATTGCAGAGACGTAGTTCTTCGCAATGCATGTCACAAAACGAGATGCTCGACTGACCTCCTATTAACAAGACCGATGGCAGCTTCGATGAGCATCCTCGTGACTTCTTTCAGCATCTATTCGAGAAGCTGGGTGATCTCGAGAGCGTCTTGTTCCTATACGAGGGCAACTTCCAAACATGGTCAATGGAGATTCAGCACGTCCTCGCAATGAAGACCCTCTCGCTGCTACCACAGTCCGGTATACTGCCGTTTCCGAACCAGCAGATAGTAGCTCGAACCATGGTGCTTGATCGAAAGTCGACCTCGTGGGTGCGTACTCGAACGCGCACAGCCAATCGCACGACGACACGAAGGGGTTTTGACGCTATTGGAGAGAGCTGCCTAACCCTTCGCCTGCTCGATCTACCAGCCAAGCTCCGACGCTGCATTATGCGAGAGAGAGCCAGTCCTGCTCGTGTGCCAATTCGAAACTTTTGGATATCATCAGGCAGCCGCCTCTCTCGGAGCTGTAGCGTATCAGCGCTACTTCGAGCCTCTGACCAAATAAATGACGAGACGTCCACGTGTACTACGGCATCAAAGATTTCATCTTCCAGTCCTATAGCTTGTCAAGACATGACGTTCTTGCCGAGTCGATATTGCCTGTGCGGTGGTACCTGAACAGTGGCGTGGCGTTCAAGCATCTTCTCTCGTTGATTATGAAGAGCAGCTATCGAGAAATGTCCCCTGACAGTTCGACATGTGCTAGACCGGCATTTGGCTGGAGAGATGAGAGGACGAAGCGTCAACAGCAAAGGTCTTTCCAGATCTCCACAGCTACGAAGCGCTGGTTGAGGGCTACAGGCTCGGCTTTGATCTCGAGGGCTAGGCGGTAGCGATGTGCTGCTGTGCTAACCGGCCTGACTGGGCCGTTCTCCAGAATTACTTGTAGACCATTGGGAGACGGAAGAGGTGGTTATAGTCAACGCAGGGGGGCGTGCATGTTGGGGATGGATTTGAGGATCACTCTAGGCAGCACGCGGCTTTGATCTCTTCAGCTGGGGGCCCGCAACGTGCAAGCAAAGTGGGAAAGAGACAGGAGGCCGATGAATAAACAGGCCTTGGCTCACTGCCGATGTCTCCAAGTGAGCTGCTTAAATGTTATGTCTCGACTCTCTTTCCTCCCATATTCCTGCCAACGAAAGGGTTTCGTATCAGCAAACAGAACCCAACCAATAGTAGCATTGCCGTCTGCCGGCACAAGGTTTCGCCGGACTATGGACGGAACGTGGTCGACCCGAAAGCCAATTGCGTGCTTTCCTCGTTGCTGCCACGTGTGTGCCAACAAAAATGCAGCGTTTCAACTATCCGCGTGCTTCTTAGCCCTCTACTTCATCTCTTGTTCTCCTTGTACGCGCTTGATCATATTCGAGGAAAGATGAATATACAGTCCATGCAGAGTGTTCTATCGTGTGCGCTTGTGGAAATGTGTGGAGATAAGAGGCCACGCGAGATTAATTACCAACTCGTCAATGGCGCGCGACTCGTGGACGGGTGGAGCATCGCTTGATCGAGGTTTTGGCGGACCGTACCATGACGGCTTAACCTAGGCATCGGGATTCATTGCCTAGGCACGATAAGGACTCGAGGACGAGCGAAGATCGGATTGTCGTCTTCTGTCACAGCACCTTTACTGGTGCACTACCATAGTGGCGGCGTAGTCGGACAGTGACAGCGACTGTTAATATTGATATGCGTGGAGGAGGTTTGTGCAAAGTCATGCATTGCGTCTTGGCGGCATCAGTAGCGTGCGAACCGTGATGAACGGCTCGATGATCCTAGCGTATCTGCAAGCCCTTGCCCATCAAGGAAGCAAACCAGCAGCAGTTCTACGAATCGCCTCCTGCATCTTCCAATTGCCGCATCTCCTGATCAACTTCTCCTAATCATCAGAACGATGACGATATCATTGTGAGCCGCACCTACCTCCCCTCCTGCTCGCCGCGAGAGGGTCACACGGCGAAGACTTTCACGGCATCTGCGAGTGTTTCAGAAGCGGGTGAGTTGGGAGATCGGCGACATAGTTCTACTCTTGTTCCCGGCCCAAAGCATCGTGTCGAACGACTCAGGAAGCTTGTTCCATTACCCACTACTGCCCGCCGGCCGAGGTTTTGGCAGGCCTGGTCAATTCATATACCATCACCAAGACCTACATCTCCAACTGCCGCATTCGCACACATTCTTTTGTGTGTGCATTCCCTGGTTCGGTTTGAAATATAGTAAATCGAGTGCTGAGGGCTTGTGCGGTGTTCTGGGAGCACGCCCTGATCGACGCCTGGCAATCCAAGCTTGACTTGGAGCCTCATCCTGACCCTACTGTCTCTGTTACAGCAACGAAATTCTGCACAGCCATTGGCATCACAGACATCGGAACTTTTCAGCACACGAGACCAACGATATCGACAGAGTGTGACGGCGTGGCTGAGACATACAGTAGCACCATCGACTCGCCGATCCACGCTTCTACCAGGCATTACACCAAGAGCCCAACCCCGCGTGCGCAGAAGCACCACCTACACCACTCAACCACTCAATCTTCAGAGAGTCCACCCACGAGACGCACAGCATCGTAATATCGCATCACCACACCTTGCCATTTTCGCCCGGCCTCCCTGTCCGCACCCGCATCACGCAACGTGCTGGGCGCTCGCTCGACCGTGGACACCATCGAAGGTTCGCCCGCAGCTTCGCTACCGAAACCTTACGCGTATCTCACACTTTACACACCTCGTGGCGCCCGACGGGTATCCTGCGCCCCGCTCCACACACACCCGCTACTCTCCTACTCCAATACTCTCTCACACCATCATCGATTCCCGCGTTGCGTTGCGGCGGTGAATGGCCATTGCAAGAATCATGTGTTTCGGCAATGCACAAAAGGAGGATCCCGATGCGAGAAAGAATCGGGAGATTGAGAAGCAGTTGAGGGAGGATCAGAGGAAGCAGGCCAAGGAGGTGAAGTTGCTGTTGCTCGGTAAGCAGGAGAGGTGTATGGTCGCAGAGAGGAGAAGGCAGCGACTGACCGTGACACACAGGAGCTGGAGAGTCAGGCAAGTCGACGGTCCTGAAGCAGATGCGCTTGATACACACCAAAGGTTTCCAGCTGCCAGAACGAAAACAATGGAAGGTCACCATCTTCCAAAATCTCTTACACGCCTTTCAGGTGGTGTTCGGTGCTATGGAAGAGCAGGAGGTGGACTTTGCGGAGCCCAGTAATATCGTAAGTGTTGGCCTGCGGCTGATGGAGGACGGGCAGCTGACATTGCGTAGCGCTTCGCAGAGATCATAGCAGCAGACCCGGAAATCGGACCCGAAGACTCCATGCCATTGGACTGCCTCAATGCTTTCAAAAGCCTCTGGCGAGACCATGGTGTCCAGCTTGCTATCAAGAAAGGCAATGAATACGCGCTACATGACAATCTGATATAGTATGTCCTCAGCAGAACTAGCTCATGCGCTGAGCTGTACTGACATCTCACAGCTACTTCTCCGATATCGACAGGCTCTTCGCGAAAGATTACCTGCCCACTGACCAAGATATTCTCCGAGCACGATTACGAACAACAGGCATTACAGAAACCATCTTCGATACTGGCAACCTCACATATCGCATGTTTGACGTCGGTGGACAGCGATCAGAGCGTAAGAAGTGGATACACGTCTTCGATAACGTCCAGGTGGTACTCTTCTTAGTGGCGATCAGTGGCTACGATCATGTGTTGGTTGAGGATCGCAATGGAGTAAGATCTTGCGCAATTCATATGAGGGAGGATGTACCGCCATCATGCTAACACACCCTGCAGAACCAAATGCACGAAGCGCTCATGCTCTTCGAAAGCATCGCCAACAGCAAATACTTCGAGAAATCCGCCCTCATCCTCTTCCTCAACAAGATCGACCTCTTCCGCGAGAAAATCACCTCCGGCACCGCACCCATCCGCACCCACTTCCCCGACTTCAACGGCGGCGACCGCGACGTCGAGGCCGGCCAGGACTTCTTCGCGCGCAAGTTCAGGGGCCTGGTGCGCGACCCAACGAAGGAGGCCTATGTACACTTCACCAACGCGACCGATACGAACCTGCTGGACAAGACGATGAAGAGTGTGCAGGATATGATTGTGCAGCGGAATCTGCACCAATTGATGCTGTGAGCATGAGCCCTCCGATCCGAATACCCCCCTGTTTCCGCGAGCGCGTATACGAACGAGATTTTGCGAGAGAGACACGGGGAAAGCGCAGCCGGCGCTGCCTATTCTCGATGACATTTGCAAGAAAAGAGTTTCTGAAGTTGTGGAATTGTGCTGCGTTGGATTGCAAGAAGAGCTTTGTTCTAATTCATCGATTTCTTTGCAGAATGTCTTGAGGAACCGCCTGGCGACGAGAAACAGCAGTGAGGAACGAGTGGAACGGGATGGGAGAGAAACGGGAAGGAAGGGAGAATATTGCATTGCGTGGAAATGGGACAAAAATGTCACAAGAGAGGAGCATTCTATGGGCTTAGCGGAAGCGGGGAGGACGTTGATCTGGAGCCAGCAAAGCTCTGATCGAGGATATGGCAGGCATATAATCGCAGGCGGAGGATAGAAAAAGCAAGCTTCGCGCTGTGTGCTGTGTACCTTACCCAATTGTCGGAACAAGGGCTGGACGATGGCGTTCTACGGCGCAACCCCATTTTCCTGAAGTACAGTTCGGCTCTGATCATCAGGAGGAGGATTGGGCCTTTTTCTTCTTCTTCGAGCGAGCGAGTTACGGCGCGCCTAGATTATGCCGCTGGGGTCAGCGTTTCGGTGGCGGCGGCGATGGCTTCGCCACTTAGGGATATTTCGTCTGCTGCGGCGGATGTTGTATAGATCATGTTGTTCTCTTTTAATTTTTTGAGTCACTCTCAACTTGGTCAGTCTCCTTTTTCAGATGGCTCGGGGTGGCCAAGGAGAGGCTGATGTGGCGGATGCTGGTGCAGAGGAGCAGTGAACACTCGGCTTGACATCACTTCACGCGCTCACACGTACGTATGGATGTGCTTACCGGTGAGCAGAAAGGACAGTATTCACTTTCACATTTGGTCACTGATGCACAGCTCTGGAAAGTGACGCGCTGGATTGTCTATTTCTTACTTGCTCCCAGTACCACTGAAGCCGAGTCACATCATCCTGGCATATTCACGTCCATCATAGATTCTTTGACGTATACCGAACGAGTGAGCACAATGGATCAGTCCTGGATATCACCCTACCTACCCACCCGACCCACGGAACCGGGCGATCCAGTCTTAAGTCCCCAGGACCTGGAGAGTCTCCGGGATAGATTGATCGAGCTGACAAGACAGATTGGCCGCTATCCTTATAATGTGACTCTGTGGGTCAGGAGAGCGGATGTCTTGAGTCAGTTGAAGTACCCTGAGTCGGCGGCGGGGGATGCTTGGAAAGCGGGTTTTCTGGCCGGGAAGATGATGGAGAAGTGTGAGGAGCGGCATGATGGGCGGGAAGCCAGGGCTGGGAACGACGAGGTTGGTGGACGGTGGAAGTTGGGGTTCAAGATGGGGTTTTGGATGAGGGAGGCGGATGTGAAGATGGAGGATGCGGCGGATGACGAGGGGGGATCATGTTTCGAGCACGAAGGGCACTACGACTTTGACGAGAATGACTACCGATGGCAGCGCCTATCTGATTTGCGGGAAGAAGCACGATATCTCCAAAATAAGAATCTCTATTACTACCCTCAATTCGAAGAAGGCCGATATTATTCCCGCCTATACCCATGGATGGAAGCCCGACACCGATATCGAGACGACCAATTACTCGAAACGATCAACGCGGAATTCGAGCAGCAAGCGCGAGATAAGGGCAGGGGAACAGCAGATTGTGTCATCCGCCGCCACGCCTTCGGCCGTTCATCAAACTCGGAAATGCCTTCGGATCCACTCTCCAAACCGACGAGCGACATCCTCGGCGTCTTCGCCACACACGACATCCCCGCCCACACAACCCTCATCCTCGACAAGACACGAACATGGGGTTGTATTGGTCCAGGCACTGGCTCTCACCCCCAGAACCTCGCGAACCTCCATGGCGGAATGGGCTGTTCAGACCCCATTCACCCTAAATTCCCAGAGGAGACGGTAGAGCAAGACCTCCGCTGGATCCGGGATAGATGCGGGAAGGAGGCCGCAGGCGTACTGCTTTTGTGTCGGTTGCTTGGGGAGACCCTACAGAAGCGAGCTAGTGAAGCCGAGGAGGACAATGAGGAGTGTCAACAGACCAGCGGCGGCGGCAGCAGCAGCAGCAGCAGCACGATCAAACACCCACTCGACCACCCACTCCTAGCCCGCCTAACCCCGACCTACCGTCGGACGAAAATCCAGATCTTCTCCCTGGAAGAAGACATCATCATCCCCAACCTCTTCCTCCTCCAAACCGCGGGCATCGACATCTTCGCCTCTCCCCAATACGAAACCTGGACGCTCTTCGAACTCGCCGCCCGCTCCCGAAACAACAGCTGGAGCAACCCGCTCCATTCCTGCATCTCCCCGCTCTTCAGCCTGTTTAATCATAGTTGCGAACCGAATGTGAGCTGGGAAGTTGGGCAAGGGAATTGCACGAGTATGAGGATCACGACATCCCGAGCGATTGAGGAGGGGGAACAATTTTTCGTTCTCTACGACGGCTATATGGCTGATGAACCACTGAAAGCTCGCCGGAAAAGAATGAGGAGGTGGTTGGACGCGGAGTGTTTGTGCGGGAGATGTGTGCGGGAGGAGGCTACGGAGGCGGCTGCGGAGGTGGTGGAGGAGGAGGAGGTGAAGAGGATGGAGGGTGCGCTGGCGGCGGCGGCGGCGACTGTGCAGGTTGGCGCCGCGGTAGGAGATGGCGCGGGCAAAGTGGATTCGCCAATGAGTAGTCGACGCACCTCCCCCATCCCCTTGCTCTCGGGAGCAGCGGCGGCGATCGCAGGCTGGGATACGGCGCCTAGTATTGTGTTTCCTGAAGATCAGGACTCGGCCACGGGGAAGCGACCGACGTCCTCCGGCTCTTCTGGCTAGGCTATTAGGGATGGTCGCCGGAGACGACACCTTATCTGAGGGGAGCTACTACGGTCGCTAGTGCCCGTTAGGGCTCTACGGGCATGAAGCACCTGGACTTCGGTACAAGTCGGCAACCATGTTCAAGGGTACGGGTTCGGATAATGGGAACCTTGAGTCACGAATGGGGTTGGCAAAGATTCTTGTACCTTTTTGCTGGATAGAGTTCTTTGTATACACTGCGACATAAGTCTGTTCGAGGTGCGTGGCATGTCTGTGACTGGGCATAGTGCACGAGTGATTTCTTACTTCATACTTATGCGATCGTTGATCTGGGGGAACGCAAGGATTCCCCTGTTCTCTCAGCTTCGCTCCTGAGTGTGATCCCGATGGTCTCGCTCTCGCCACTCATGCGGTCGCTCTCACGCTGTGTGCAGCACAATGTCGATCGTCTCCCAGACACAATGCCATCGTGTTCAACCTCGACAGCCAGTCATTTCTCTCTCTCCAAGAGAAAAAGAACAGCTGGTCTCGAAGCTGTTGTGTCCGATTCACGACCAGCGGCTAGCAGGTATGCTCCTACTGACTCCGTGGAGAAGGCTGATGTGCTGTCGAACGCGAGTATGTCGGTTCCCCTCACAGGACACATGTGTAGAGGAGGATTGCATTGGTATTGATCCCATGCCACGGAGTTAGTGGCCACTTCTGCGCGCCACCTCCCGAATATTCCGGGCCCAGGTTTTGGGAGGGAATATGCATACGGGACGGGAATGCGTGCGGATCGGATGTAGCAACACCTGCCTCTCCATCCGATTGCATGTCAGTAGTAGACCAGAAGAACATCTCAGACCGCAGCACTCTCCCCACCTCCCGACACAATCTCCTCACTCTCCCGCCTCACCCTTCCCACCCTGCCCCTGGCTCCTTCTCACCAGCAACCCCCAGCACCTCCAACAACTCCCCCACCTCGGCATGATCCCTCGTACTCAACATGCGATGACAAAACACCACCTCCACCCCTCCCTTACCGCCCTCCACAAACAAAACCTCCCCCCCATTCTGCCCCGGATGCCCCCCCTCCAACCCCGGCCCCCCTTTACTAGTCATAAGCGTCCACGTACTCTTCAACGCCAACCCCAGCGACCCCTGAGTAATATACTCCGGTTTCTTCTCCCCGCCACCGTAATTATTCGTCATTCCCAGTGTGGTATACACTTTTCTCTCCGGGTCGCAGAAGATGGGGAAGGTGGTTCCGGTTCGGTGGCGGTAGCCGGGGATTTGGTCGGGTTGGCCGGAGCCGATGATTGTGAGGGTTGTGTTGGTGTTGGTGGTGGTGTTGTTGTTGTGGGATGGGGAGAAGAGGTGGCTGTGGCGTTGTAAGGCGCGGACGTATTCTTCGCAGCTGCCGCAGAAGAAGTGGCGGATGAAGATTAGGAGGTTCTTTTGGGGGGAGGAGGGAGAGGAGGGAGAGGTGGTGTAGAGGGTGTTGAAGGGGAGTTTGGTGCCGTTTTCATCGATGACTTGGAGGGAGGCGACTTGGTTGAGGGTGGCTTGGTCGGGCAGCTGGCGGGCGGTCTCTTTGGTTGCGACTTGCATTTTGACTGGTAGGGGGAGGGTGCAGAGTTGGATGAATACTACTTCTCTTCTAATATCTACAGTAGATGGGCTGATGATCATATGTTCTATGTGGTGTCATGTGCCTGAAGACGGCGACAAGGGCTCGGGTCAAAGCATCCGCTAGCGCCAAGAACGAGCTCTTGCCCGCTCCGCTGCGTCTATCTAGTTCCTGTATCTTTCACGGCGAAGTCGGTCATTGTCGGCCAATATACTACCATCCCACCCTCTCCTCTTACGCCGAGAACACCGGCCATGTTCTCCACCAAACTCACCCGCGCCGCCCACCGCGCCATAGTCAACACCCACACCCCGTCCCCGACTCCCTCGGCCTTATCTTCCGCCTCGACCTGCACCACCGTCCATCGACCAACAACCTCCCGCCCTTCACACCAGCGCCGGCCATCGAGCAGCAAAGCGTCATGTCCGCCCGATAGCAGTAAACCTACTCCTGCGGCGAAAGGTGCGGCTGCAGTGACGGCGACATCGGCCGAGGAGTCTCAGGCACAGTCACAAGCCACGCCGAAGAATGTGAGGAAGTCGAAGAGAGGAGCTTATGGGCCGCGAACGAGTAAAGTGGCTGAGGTGTTGATGCCGGGGAGGGAGAGGGAGAGGGAGAGGGAGAGTGAGAGGCAAGGCCAGACTGCGGATCAGTTTGCTCGTCTGCCTGCCGTGCCTGGCGTGCAGCATTTGGGAGACAAGGGTATGTTATACATCTGAATCAAACCCGGACGGAAGGGTAGATTACTAACTTGAAGGGAATGAACAGACGTCGGCCTCTCCTCCTTCTTCTCCCTCCACCGCCCCATGTCCGTAACCACCACCATCCCCCCTCCCGCCTCAATCGAAGCCTTCAACACCATCTTCGACACACGCCTCACTCACGACCCCTGGGCCGACGGCGACTCCGCCCAGCGAAGACCCGAAGACGTAATCTACACCCTCCACAACACCATCGAGAGTCTCGAAACCAAGGCCCGCGCAAACCAAGACGACGGCGTGCGATGGGAAGTGATTCAAGAATCCCCCACAAACGCCGATAATGGAGTGAAACATCTTGACGGTGCACCGATGCCTAAGATCAAGAGTCTGGAGGAGCTAGTGGCGCAATTCACACCCTTTCGCCCTCCACCGCCACCGTCACCTTTTGCATCCGAGCAGCAGCAGCAGCAGCAGAAGACAACAAGTACAAAACGAGCAACCACCAAGGCATCGAGTCGAAGGCCGCTAGCAGTACCTACAACAACACAAGCAACGGGACAAAAGAGCTACCAAACCACCATCACCATCCTCGAGACCACGGCCGCGAATGGCGAACAATCTTACTCAGCCTCTCATACCCCGATCGTGCAGGTCACGGATCCCGCTCAGCAGACGAGTCTGGAGAACGGCATCCGCGACCCCTCCTCTACAGAAGAGGTCAAGCAACCGCGAAGAACGAACTTCATGCAACGCAGACGTGCGTTCCTCCTCTCCTCCCACCAGCAGCGAGCACACCTCACAAGCAGGGCAGGAAGCGCAATACACCGGGGACGAGCGATCAAGCACGCGCCCTCTACGGCGGGGAAGGGGAATGTAAGGATGTATGCGATTTCGGTCAAGAGGCAGCGGAAGTTGAAGATGAAGAAGCATAAGTATAAGAAGTTGATGAAGCGGACGCGGAATTTGAGGCGGCGGTTGGATAGGAATTAGAGAGGGTCCGAGCTTTTCTTTGCTGGACCGTCGTTTGGCAGGGGGGGCCCTCAAGTGGGAGGAGGAGGAGGAGGAGGAGGAGGAGGAGGAGGATTGATGCATGCATGATAGATGGGGCGGCCATTGGTGGGGAAATTGTAACTGCGTGGTGTTGCGAAGGGAGGGGACGGGGCTGCTGGGGTAACAACTGCTATTGCTACTAGCATTGGGGGGCGGGAGTGGGGAGGGATGTCTGCTCCGATCTGCTCTGCGTTGCATGGCTTGCGTTTTTCGCCGTGCTGCATTGCATTGCATTGCATTGCATTGCGTGGCGTCCGTCCATGATGACGGGATCTGCTGTGTACATAGCGACGAAAATATGCATCACAGTGCGAGAAATGATTTATCCTTTTACGGGAAAAGAAAAACTCCAGCATCCTGCCTAGCAGCTCATGACGCTGGCCCACCACTCTCCTCTCCTCTCCTCTCCGCTCCTCTTTTCCCCCCTCTCCACCACAACATCCCCCCCCCTGCATCATCGAGCCTTCCTATGGCCCCGCGCTCAGGAAGAATCCAACAGATCGCCCAAGCCCCCGCGCCCCAGGCCCAAATCAACCTCGGACCTCGACCGGGAAAAGAAAAGCTGCACAAGACCCGGAGATTTTCGAGAGGGACGATTCATCCTTCACCCGATTCCATGGTGTTGGGTTCTATTACACTCCAGTCATCTCCGCATGGATGAGGGTGGGGGGCCGGATGGCACTACTCCAGAAACCACTTGGACACCTCCGGGCCCCAGACCGCCAGACTCTCGTCCTTGGCGTCGCTCCAGCCGACGGGGGTCTCGTGGTTCACGAGGTCCCCGTCGGCGTAGTGCTCGACCATGTTGCCGGTTGTGTCCCACCAGTAGTCGAAGATTCTGCGAAAAAAAGAAAGCCGTCACGTTAGCACTTGCGCTGTTTCCCGATATGGGGGGACATGAAGTCGGACTTACTGCGATCCCAGGATATGTCGCCCTATGCCCCAGACACTGGTATACCCTTTCCCACCCAACCATTGATGCCCCAAGTGCTGGGTATCGTAATCGTGGACCTCGAAGGAACAGTGGTGCACATGGCTCGTTTTATTCGTCGACATGAAGAACGTGTGATGGTCCACCGGATCGGCACCCCGGTCGATATGTAGGAAAGCCGCTACGTCTTTCTTCCCACCACCGCCATCCTTGCTACCACCACCATCAGGCACATATAAGAAATCCGTCGGCGCCAAGTTGAAATTCCGTGTATACCATTTCAACTGCTCGTCGAAATCTTGGACGCAGAGCCCATAGTGTCCTAATTTATGCACGGCAGCGGGCCCAGGCGTGAAGCGATTGAATTTCCGCACGCGCGGTTTCTCCACCTCGTCGTTCACAATCACCTTCTCCGGAAAATCGCCTGTAGGTGCCGCTTCTTGGCCGTAAAGCAGGTTGACCATGAACCCCTCCGGATCAGTCAACGTGAGCATATGGCCTCCCCCCGGCGCATCGTCCAGTTTCTGAATCCCTTCTTCTGCCGCCCCCGGGATGGCCGTGGCTTTTTCCAGCTCGGATAGTGATTCCACTTCGAAAGTCCCTCCGAGGAATTTCTTGGGACCCGATTGCGCGTAGTAGACGTATTGATCTGAGCCATATCCTCTGAACCATCTCCTCTTCCCGCCTTCATTACCGTGGTCCGACGTCTGCACGATATGCATCCCGAAATCCCGCATGAATGTTGTAATCTCCTCGAGATCAGGATGTTGGTATCGCATGTGCGCTAGTTTCACGATCTTGACCTGTTTGCTTGGGTCGATGCCAGCGGCTTTTTGCCATTGTGATAAAGGTTGGCTTTCGGGGCCGATGGCTTCGGTGTCGGGGAGAGAGGCGCCGGCGTTGAAGGTTATGCTGCCGTTGGCGTAAGAGGTCGCGGTGGAGGTCAGGGTTACCGGGCGTTGGGAGCCCCATTGGGAGGAGTTGCCTTGGGGGGGTATCCAGGTGGAGGAGCCGTTGGATTGGGTCTGGGTTTGGGTTGTCATGGTTGGGTGTGTCTGGGAGGGGTTTCTGAGGTGGTTCGCGCTTGTATTGATGGGTGATGTACGTAATGTCCTTACAGTGCAGGCAAGGCAGTGTTGAACGGCCTGTGGATGTTATACTATCTTACATGATTGAGAGATCAGCCATACCCATTATGGAGCCTTCGAGACCCTCATGCTCAAGTCCCGAGCAACTGAGTTACGCCTGACATGACGTGGGGACTACCGGATGTCAAGTGGGGATGTTGAAGTGCCGAAGAGGGTTCCTGGTAGCCTGGTGAGCTTTGCTATGCAGAGACGGAACAGTTTCCGCTTTGGTTTGGTACAATTATTGGGTATAGTATGCGATATATGCTAAAAGGAAGAAATATTATGTCTATCTTTACTTACGTCCACACGCCGAACAGACAGCCTAGCATTAGTAGTACAGGTGTGAGCAGCAGGATGCGGAGACAGCTGTTCCTGATCGCAGATCCGGACGATGAAACTATGCCACTGCCCGTCGCTGCCGTGGACGACGTAGCACTGCCTTGCTCAGTGGGTGTTGCACCACTAGCCGTTGTAATCACAGGCAGGAAACCACTCGGTGAGCTAGGACTCTGCACAACTGACGACGATGAACTGGACGCGACCTCTGCTACAGTTCCATCCTCGAGGAGGACTCCAGAGGGTGCCGCGCTGACGCTGTGACCACCCATGGTGATGCCCGGCTCGCCTACACTCAACGTCTGAATTCCAATCGCCCAAGCGATATAGGATCCCGGAATCTCAGAGGCCGTTGCGAATGCTGAGCTAAGTGTGAGGATGGCTTCAGGTGCTTGTGTCGACAATGTGGAAGATGGTATCGAGAACGGTATCGTCGTGCCATCCTGGACGATACCGTTGCTGCCTGCACTCAAGGTATGACCATCAATCAAGACGCCAGACCCTGATAGTAGCGTCTGCGTACCAAGTAGAACACCGCCTCCAGGGACAGAGTGGACAACGGCGGTCGAAGTCCCAATCGTGATTGCTGCTTGTGGTGTAGAAGTCTTGCTCAACGTCTTCGTGGCAAGTTCAACAGTACTGCCGTCCTCAATGATTTCTCCGGACACAGCGCTGTAGCTGTGGCCGGCCGTGCTTAGAGCTGGGCCGCCCTCACTGACTGTGGTGCCAGCAAAGGAGAGAAGGCGAGATGTCCCGCCATCTGGTGCTACGACAGGTACGGCGCTCAATGTTTGCCCACCTCCTATCGTTGAGGCCGAAGAGGTAGCTAGGAGCGAGACGGACAAGACACCTTGAGAAGAGGTAGCGGGGGGGGCAATGCTTCCGGAACTTCCAGGATCGTCTCTACTTGCTGCTATGCTGCTAATCGCAGTACCTTGAGCTGCAGTCAGAACCTCATATGCGTTTGTTGCTGAAGGGAAATGGACTAATGTCGAGCTTGAGGAGAGGGCTGGTACGATGCTCGGACTCGCCAGCACAACCCCCGATCGGCTGGCTGGGTCATCAGCTGTCTGAACGGGTCGGTAAGAAAAGCTTGTTGGAATCTCTGGGCTAGTCTGCGTCGAGATCAAAGATATGCCGACCAAGGACGGGTCGGCAGAGGATGGCCATGCCTTGTTACTTGTCGAGCTTTGCACAGGCTTCTCCGACTCCAGAGGGTCTGTCGATGCTGGGGTGTGCAATGCACCGCCGCCTTGGCTTATACTCGCTCTGGGATCCGCCGGTATCGCTGTGGGAGTTTGGCTTGCAGGCGCCCTAATTGTTGATTGTGGCGAAGCAGGCACGGTGTAGGACGGGGCATGTGGTGTGGTGACGGGATCAATCGCTTGAGCTGGCTGCAAAGCAATAGGAGGATCCCAAGCACCATGCCAGTCAAGTCCGCAGCTCTTCCATGCTGGGTCCAGATTCCGCACTTGACTAGGTAGGACAAGAACCGGTCGATAGAGACTTGACCAGATAGAGTAACAGCCATAAGCGATGCAACTTGGCTGCTCTATGTATGCCGAAACTGGCGGTAATCCGTTCAGATCATGGAAGTCGAATTTTGCGGACGGGTAGAAAGTTGTGGTCCTCGCACCGTTGTCGACAGTCTGAACAGCAAAGTCCCAGTCCCCTAGCATGCTATATAGTGATTGCGGATCAACTCCTACGACAGCACCAGGATACGCCTTGCCGACAGCATTGCCACAATCGTCGGTGGCGTAAGCAGTCTGGAAGTCGATGTACACCGTCGGTGAGGTAAGCGTCATGTTCTTGTATACCGCTGTCACTTCTTGCGCTCGCGACGAAGACCGATTCTGATATCCTAACATGATAGATGCCGATGCTGAAGCTTGGGCCTTTGATGGAGAGGTGGACATAGCCATGTCTGCCCAGTAAATCAGCTCGACAGTACCGCCTTGTACTTCACAAGACTGTCGGCAGCTTGCCGGTGTAAAGGTTGGCGCTATCGAGCAAGGTTGCCAAGTACATGTGGGAGGTGGATCGCGGACGGTAATGACGGACGCATCGCTGACTGACTGTCGCCTCCCATACACGGTGGTAGTGAAAGTCGCAAGGCCAGTTCCAAGCTCATATTCATAAGTCTGGCGGTTATAGACTGAAGGGCTTTCCGAGTAGCTTGTGGAGTAAGCTACAGAGGGATATGTCTTCGGTACGTCCACTTGTGTCATGGACACATCATTGCTTGACCAGAATGCCCAGCTTGATGAGCAGGCCAGCCACGTCGAGGAACACGTGGATGCGCACTGTGCATCACCAAGGGCGCATATGATGGTGGTAGCATTTCCCGACTTGCCAGAAGGTAAGTCGTATGCGTACAGAGGCCGATGGGTTACCTCCGTGACGCTGTCTGAACCGAGGAATGAACTGAGGAGTACTCGGGTCGTTTTGTTGGCCACCTGCTCATTCGTCGAATGATTTGCCGCGCTGGAGCTATCATTATGGGAGGTGGTATCAAAAGAGCTGCTAGACCAAGCAAGTGTTGATAGATCGAGAGTAAGAAGGACTCCGAGGATATATCTGGAGCGCCGGGCCATTGATAATGTTAGGAGACAATGTCGTACCACTTCCTGGATCTGGTGATGTCGTGGTATCGAAGATTCTATTGGGACAGACACATGCAATGGCAACATCTACACGACAGGCAGTCATCCCGGAAGTCATGTTTTGCTGACGCCGGTCTGGATCCGATAGACTGTGTTCACGGACGATGGGCGCGTAGTAAGCGCCTAGGGGACGGCTACCAAGGCGGTCGCATTGGGCCAACGGTCTTAGTCGCGACTGTAGCCAGGTGGCACACATGTTCGAGTATGAGAACCCGCGCCGTATTGCCCATGGGTATACAAGTCCAAGGGTCAGACATCCATGTACGGGTCCAGTGGACAATGCGCCTCAAATCTCACAGTCGACTACGTGCTAGCAATGTAGACATCCGCGGCGCTCATGTTCTCGTAACATATCACAGATCGCGAGAATGCGATCGTGTCTATCATAAAGGAATGGAACATACAGCGAAGGTAGAGTTGTCCTGGTGAGTCTTCGAGGCCCATAGTGCTCTTGAAGACGTGAAGTAAATCCGGTCGAGGCAAGCATTAGCGTGTTTCAAGATCGCCAAGAGCAGCGGCACTCCTGCATAAGCTCCCAGATATCTGCAGAGGCGCCGCATCCATCCACCTTCTCATAGTGCTTGCGATGTAGAAATGAGGCGTGGAATTGGCGTACACATGGCCATCAGGGCGGTTGTTGTGGAAGGAACACGATCTTCAAGCACGCATGTTTCTGTCATCCAGCCCTACCGGCAGATCTACCTCCCCCGACTGCACTGATCACCGGGCTACATGGGCGGTAGTCAAATGGCTGCGGGATGTCTGCTCCACGGATATCCCCTGAGCGGCTCGCTGGCGGCTGGACACTCAATCACTCCGGCCCACAAAGTGATCTGTGGATCTCGAAGCTCCTTGCAGAAGCGCCACCGCAGCGTGGATACCGAAGTCGACCTTGAGCGGCGGTCCTACACCCACTCTCGAACGTGAGCACTACGAAAGCGTAGTAGCTTCGCTGTCAGCAGAAACGATGAACCACCAAACGCTCCACTGCCGTTGGTTCACAAACCAGTCCGTAACCCGGCAGTCACCTGCAATCTTCGCTACGTTCGCCTTTCGAGAACAGGTCAAGCCACTGGCATCATTCGTCGCTGCATCTGGCATGTGCCCGCTCGTCTGATTCAGGACACGACTTCGCTTCTACACAGCCGGCACGCTCCTCGGAGTATCCTACCGAACCAGATCCAAGCCGAATGCCTAGTCTACGACGCGGCTGGAGCTGCCCATGACGCCTACGATGCTGCCTACGATGCTGCCTTACATGCACACAGAAGTTGACTATCAAAGGCTATAAGATGGCTCTTTATGCACGTCAAGATCCACTCTATGTGATGTGTGGCCCAAATAATATGCAGAGACAACCGTTCAAGCCATTACTCCAGATGTGGCTAGAGCTCCCACCCGTGCGTTGAGATCTGCGACGTATCGTGGGATCCCTGTCTGAACCAGAAAACCGTGCCCACATAGTGTGCATAGATAAAATGAGGTTGTTGACGGTGTCGCAGGTAACGCCTCACAAAGGCGAGGGGCAAGAACTTCAAGATGGGGCTATATTGCTATCCGCTCGTCTTCTTTGTTCATCATCGTTCTTTACCATCCGTTCAGTCACTCATTATTCGCGCTGCGCGCATCCAGGTCTGCGACCAACCCGCAACACACTCTTTTAGGCTCACGAATCGCACCACCATCAGATAACCACAAGCGTTCCTTTGCCACGACTTCATACCGATCATTTGGACTGCAGCAATCATGCCTTCTATCAGAATTGCACAGGCTGCTGTGGGCTTGGCGTTGGCTCTCACGGAACCGGTCTCTGCGTTTTGGCGCATGCCATGCCCTGGCCGGCTAGTGCTTGAGCGTATCGATCCCATCGTCTCGCCTTACGAGGTTTCGGGCCACGTCCATACCGTATCCGGCGGCAGTGGATTCGGTTTCAACACAACTTACGAGCAGCAGCGTGCTTCTGCCTGCTCTTCGTGCCCGATCAAGGATGATCTGTCAGCTTACTGGACACCGAAATTGTACTACATGGCCGAAGATGGTCATTTCGAGGACGTCCCACAGGCTGGCGAAGGCAATGGTGCCACAGGTGGCATGACGGTCTACTACGAACAGCGTGGCCCTGACTTGAAGAATCTTCTAGCCTTCCCAGAGGGCTTTCGCATGCTGGCTGGTGATCCTTGGCAGCGCAATGATACTGGCCTGAAAGCTGCTCCTGGAAAAGCCGTTAGCTTCGTCTGCCTGGACTACTCAGGTGCCACGAAACACCCCCAGACCGGTAACATGCCAGACTACAACTGTCCCGATGGCCTCCGTGCTCAAGTCTACTTTCCTTCTTGCTGGAATGGTGTAGACATGGACCCGCCGGACCATCACTCTCACATGGCATACCCAATCGGCGAGTATGACAACGGTGTATGTCCCGACTCCCACCCTAATCAGACAATCTCGATCTTTTACGAAATCATCTACCAGACGAATCTTTTCGCCGAACGTTGGTATGATGCTGCTGGCAAACACCCTTTCGTCTTCGCGCAAGGTGATCGTACTGGCTACGGCTTCCACGGCGACTTCGTGAACGGATGGGACGTCGAGGTTCTAAAGAATGCCACCAGGGATTGCACGAACGACAGTGGCCAGCTGTCCGATTGCAAATACTTCGACGACCTGTTCTCCAACGAGGAGTGCCAAGCCTGCAAGATCCCGCCCATGATTAACGAGACTGTTACCGGCAATCTCACCAAACTGGCTGGCTGCAACACACCCACCGAGGGACCTGAGTATGCACCACCTCAGAAATGTTCGCTCACGCCCATGGGCACTGCGCAAGAGTATTTCACCAACGTCGTCAGCTCCCTAGGCTGGGAGTATCAAGGCTGCGCCAACGACAGTGTCGTCACACGCACGCTTCAAGGCGCTAACACAGCCTCCAACTCTATGACGATTGAGACCTGCATCGACTTCTGCAAGGGCAAGGGCTACTCGCTCGCCGGCCTTGAGTATGCAAGTCAATGCTATTGCGATAACGACTACAAGAGCGACAACGCCGGCTCTCGTGCACCTCAGCCTGATATTTTGGGTGACTGCTGGCAGCCATGTGCCGGTAACTCGGCTCAAGTCTGCGGTGGCGCGGGTGCGCTCAGCGTATACAGGAACTGCGAAGGCGGTGCTTGCGACAACGTTCTCTTCCACGTCAATGGCTCCACTACTGCGCCTGTCGAGAGGAAGCGTCACTTGCACAGTTCGCGTCACAACCACGGCCATGCCAAGCTTTAGACAAAGGCCGAGGGTATGTGGTTGAAGAGTGTGATTGAGGATATCTATTTCGACCTACGAATTCAACTTCATGACAATTTTCATTCTATCTGCTGGGAAGGATCTCGTTTGAGACGGGCTATGACTTGCGACATGCTGGGAGGAACAGGCTTCTGACGTGTTATTGCTTCGATGATCCGTTGAAATATCTGTATACATAGCATCATAGAGACGCTTTCGGAAACATGCACTCATGCCCTTGTCTCTCCATATCTCATGTGGGGCGGACGGATCAGAGCGACATAATTCGCACTGGTGTCAATATCCAGGCACCTCAACTCGAGATCGACGGCAGCAAGCAGTCGACGCCCACATTTCGATGCAAATACACCATCATCCAGAGGTCGTTCAAATGGCCTTTGCTCCAGCAGCGTGGTGAGCCATCTCTGCTTTGGGTGGTTGACAAAACGAGCTCTTTGACTTCCCACAACGGTAGTGCACGGCTTGGCGACTGTGTGCGGTCTAGGTTCGCACTTCAGCTAGAAATCGCATTTGGGTAGTCTGCAATGGCTGTCTAAATTTCACTTCCAGCGAATGTGGTAGCTACGACGGTATGATCTACCGTGCCGTAGGCAGCCATGAGTACCGCCCAGATCTTGTACAGATGCAATCATCGTAATTGTCGAGATCTATCCCGCAGGTGAGCTGCTTCTAGCAGAGACGGGAGGTCAAGTGTCCTTCAAGAAGACATATAGGTGAACGTGGTTGTCGATGCGAACTACCGTCGTTATGGCGGACCTGAACTGGACTCATTCATCCCTTCTATTTACCTTCTCAAATGTATCTCTCGCGTTGCCTCGCCTCTCAAACGCCCATGGTGGAGCATGCTACAAATGTGTGTGGGAGGCGAAACGCAGAAGTCTGTTTTCGACTTCCCCATGTGGCAGCATCGGCCAAGAAGCGGCTCATGCTCTGACAGGTCGTTGAACTTTAACCTCTTGCTTCGACTTCCGACCAACATACACGAGCAATATACTGCCATGACATTCTCGCCGAGGTTCTCACGAGATACGTGTATACATTTTGGCTTCCTATGATGTGGTCTGAGTCATGTGAATGATCTCGGGGAGTAGGCTCAATACCATGCGCTTTGCGCAAGACCGAGTCAGCTTTTCTGGCCAAGACCAATGTCACACAGCCCTGCCGACAGTACGATACAAGCCAAATGCTTGGCTACGATGCATCGATCTACCTTCCGACCAACGACATACCCAGTTCTTCTCACTCTGCCTCGGCCGACTCTGCAACTTTTACGCCACAAGCATCTAGGACCGGAACATGATGCTTCATGCCGAGCCACTTGACACAAACCAACGTTACCGATCATGCGTGTCTCAGCATTGAGCGAAGGAGGTATCCGATGAATCCCTGCTAGCGATCTCACTTCCTCCCTCAGTGCCACCTACCGGGAGTAAGCACGATCTCGAGAGCCTCGGTCATCGACCAGGACTGTGGAAACAAACACGGTGGTGCTGCCGTGGCGGCATATCAAGTCGACGTCCACGTTTCATCTGCTAGATGGTGAGCCGTAACAGGAAACTCCAAACTACATTGCTATTTTGTGCAGACCTCGGGACGAATGTCTGCCAGCACGATGTGCGAGCATATAAGGTAAGGAAGTTCAGCGTGTAAGGCCAAATCCAGATCCCAGCTTCATTCAGAATTATCAGCATCTGCCTACCATTCACTTTCGAGATTACCTTCCAGACTTTCTTTCTCACCATCATGCATATCACAAAAGCTCTCCTCGCCATGGGCATGGCCCTCTCCGTCTCCGCCGCTCCGGTAGTCGAGCGAGACGAGAGCAGCATCGCCGAGCGCCAGACGAGCTGTGCTGCTTACAGTGAGCACCAGCAACCAAAGGCGTCCTTTGGACATGCTATTGACCAACTCCAGCCATCATCAACACCCGTGGTACTGGCGAGATCCAGGGCCCATCCTCCGGCTTCCGCACCATGAACAGCAATGTTCAGCAGCAGGTCTCAGGCGGCACCATCGTATGTTGAGCACAGCATACATCCGATGTTCTTACTAAGAGTCTACCAGTACAGCACCGTCTACTCCGCAGACTTCAGCCAGAATTTTGCCGCAGGTACAACAGACGTAAGTATTCCAGCCAACCGCCATCGGTCTTACAACGATGTACTGACCCTTCCATAGATCGTGAACAAGGTCTCTAGCCTCGTCCGCGCCAATTCAAACGTCTGCGTCATCCTGGAGGGCTACTCCCAAGGCGCTGCCGCAACCGTCAACGCTATGTCTAGGCTCACCGGGACATCTTTCGATGCCGTCAAGGGAGTCTTCCTTATCGGCGACCCAGAGCACAAGAGCGGTCTGGCCTGCAACGTCGACCAAAACGGGGGGACAACGACGAAGAATGTTAATGGGCTGTCTGTGGCGCTTGGAGGTGGGATCCCGTCCAACTGGGTGGCGAAGACTCTGGATGTTTGCAACTACGTAAGTGTCAAACATCTCATGTGTGGTGCGAACATGCTAACGCAGAAGCCATCTAGGGTGACGGTGTCTGCGACACTGCTCACGGCTTCGGTATCAATGCTCAGCATCTTGCCTATCCACAGTCGGCGAGTGTGCAGAGCTTGGGCACAAAGTTCGTCGTTGCCGCGCTCAGGGGTACTGCTTAGAGTGAAACATCATTCCTGACGACACTTCTGCTGGCCAAGTAGTTCGTGTTCGAGCTCGAAGGCCTTTGTCGAGCTGCTGGACAGAATTGACGGGTATGAGAGTAGTTGTAGACTGTAGATCAGCCGAACTACACTCTTTGAAAACACGACGAACGAGACGCCGTTGCGAGTAGTCACGATAACGGATGGGATGGACGGCGTTCGAGTGTGGACTAGGATGGGGTATCATTGAACCGTATCTATCGACATGCAAACTCGCTGCAAAACCAGCTTCCTCCAGCGCCTCACAATCTCCTCTCCCACTATTTCGTGGTCGGCGTGGGCGCCTCCGGCTTCGTGCCTGTAGGCTTAGCCTTCTTCAACTCCCCTTCGATCGCACCCTTCAGACCTGCAGGTGTACTTGTACTCGCCCACCTCTGCACGACCTTGCCATCCCTCCCAATCAGAAACTTCTCAAAGTTCCACTTGATCCTCGTCAGACCCATGAGACCTGGTTTGCTCGTCTTCATCCATTCCCACACGGGCTCAACGTTAGAGCCGTTGACGTCGGTTTTGCCGAGAATGGGGAAGGAGACGCCGTAGTTGAGTTGGCAGAATTCCTGGATCTCTTCGTTGCTGCCCGGGTCTTGGGCGGCGAATTGGTTGCAGGGAAAGCCGAGGATTTCGAAGTCGGGGTGGGAAGGTTTGAGTTCTGGGTGTCTGCGTTAGTCGCGTGCATAATATGCATAGGCGTTGGAGGGTGGAAAAATTTACCTTTGTAGAGCTTCTCAAGGCCCTCGAATTGAGGTGTGAAGCCGCATTTGCTGGCGGTGTTGACGACGAGCACGACCTTGCCTTTTAGGTCGGTGAGAGGATATGGTTTGCCCGTCTTGTTCTTGGGCGTGAAGTCGTAGAAGGTGGTAGCGGAAGACATGGTTGATAGTGGTCTGATAGGGTGGATGAAGGGATGTGTAGGAGTGGTCGCCGAGGAGGCGAGGAATGGAGCAGGCTTGTATATATTCCTGCTAACGGCTCTAGAAGGCCGGAGAAGGGCCTGCATCTGACACACACGTACGATAGCTTACCCGAGCATAAGTACAAGGCGAGCAGCGCATGTGAACTCTTCCTTCCGAAGACCGCGGCATAAAGATGGCGTAATGCGTACTCTCTCTCTTCCTCTCGGGGTTTCCGTCTTATCGGGAGTAGTCGCGAACGGGTCACGTGGATCGTAGGCCCACTATCTCGGCTCGGATTCGGCGGGCATGGCTCCGCCTCTTTGACGACAAGAGGCTATGGTCACACTTTTTTACAGCGCCGTTGAGCGCAGACATAGTGACTCTCAAGCTGCCCGACTGGCTCTTGATGAGCTCGACCAACATTTGTGACATCCTTCCCACTTACCCATCACCATCGACATGGCATTGCTGATTGGCTCAGGCGTCGGGCACGGAGGCGAAATAAGAACCGACGACGTGGCCAACCCACCCCACCACGGTCATTGCCCGGTCCTCGACGTCGACCATTCGCATAGATGTGTCGGCCGCAAACATGAAGACATTCCACTTCCGAGCTGAAAGACTGGTCGAACACGACTTCGTCGATTCAACACCTGCGCCTCGGACGCTGGTCTCAACCTACGCAACTCGTACCCCGGGTCGATGTAATCCTCTTATAAGTCATCGTGTCCCACCGTGTTATCCACGTAGCATTCAACCGGACAGCTTTGTGCTCGCCACGATTTCGTACTTCCAAAGCACATATACATTAAGAGCACACCATCAGAAAGAAGCCCCTGTGGAACCGCACAGCTTATACCTCTTATCAAAATCTCCTCCACAGCCATGAAGATTGCCATCATTGGTGCCGGACCAGCAGGCTGTATGCTTGCACGCCTCCTGCACCAGAGGAACCCAAGCATCACGACAACCATCTTCGAGAGTGAATCATCCATCAACTTCCGCTCACAAGGCGGGACTCTGGACCTTCATATCAAGACTGGCCAGCTCGCGATGCGCCAAGCGGGCCTCTGGGATGAGTTCCAGAAGCATGTCCGTTATGACGGCGAAGCCATGAAAATCGCTGACAAGAATCTCCTCTGCTACATCAAGGTGGGCGCCGGAAAGCCGAACAGCGCCGCGAGTTCAGGACGACCTGAGATCGACCGACCCGTCCTACGAGAAATGCTATATCGAAGTCTGCCAGAGGGAGCGGTCAAGTGGAAGAAGAAGCTGGGCGAAGTAAAACGCGAAGGCGCAGACCTTACCCTATGCTTCGCAGACGGTACAGTGGAACGTGGCTTCGACCTCATCGTTGGTGCCGACGGAGCATGGTCCAAGGTTCGCAATCTGATCAGCGATGCCAAACCGTTCTATTCTGGCATAGCCGGCCATGCCATGCACATCAACGACGCCGCAACACGAACACCAACACTCTACGAAGCCGTGAATCGAGGATCGCTATTCAGCTTCTCGGACGGGAAAGGCATATTCGCACAATATATGGGAGACGGCAGTCTCTCCATTGCCACTTGGTCTGTTCGTGATCAAGACTGGCAAAATGCGTACGATGTCCACGACACTGCGTCAACGAAGGCCGTTTACAAGGAGGAGTACGCGGACTGGCATCCTACCCTCCAACGTTTCCTGCAAGAGGCTGACGATGAAGTGGCGCCTCGCAATCTGTTCATGCTGCCTATCGGACACAGCTGGCGGCACGTCCCAGGCGTAACACTCATAGGCGACGCCGCACACCTTATGACACCCTTTGCAGGCGAAGGCGTGAATCTAGCTTTCGCCGACAGTCTGCAGCTCGCCGATGCTATAGTCGCCGCCGCCACATCAGCAATAGCAGTCGCAGATCAGAAAGGAGAGCTCGATATTCAGGTCACCAAATTCGAGCAAGAAATGTTCAAGCGCTCGACAGAGACACAGCGGATGACTTGGGAGATGCTCAAAGCTATGTTCTTGACTCCTGGTGCTCCACGACTTGGTATTGAGAGGTATATCATTCAGGCTACAAAAGGAGAGATGGGGTGGTGGGTTGCGACTTTCATATTGACGCCGGTGGTCTATGCTTGGTTTTTTGTTTTCAAGCTGCTTTATTAATGTGGAAAGGGCCTCACTGCAGTGGTTACAGTATGAAGTGAGGGAAGCCTATGGCTTCGGGATTCAATGCTGCGAGTGAGGTTGGGTGATGGTAGTCTGAATGAAAGAACTTGATGAGCACGTGCAAGTGGTCAGAGCTCTTGAAGCAATAAGTATTCGTTCAATGTCCAGCCAACGACACTCAATATCACTACCCACCAAATACTCTCTCCTTACCACGTATACGGTGCATCATGAGCACAACACAGCAAGAGTCGTGTCACCTTCTGCGGCTGCCGCCGGAGCTACGCAAGTGCATATACCAGCTCGTCGCCACACTGTCCGAAGTACACTTCCGCAAGAACAAGTTGCTACCGGGTCAGACAGCTCTACTGCGGGTGTGTCGACGGCTCAAAGAAGAGTATTAGACGGTCCACCGCCACGCAGTCGAGCAAGCCGAAAACTTCATCGCGGACATCAGCGACTTCGGATTACTGCAGAAGTACCTCGAAGCTCTGCCCCCTTTTGATGACGATGACAATGGCCGGAGGACTATTCACGTCAGTATCCATGTAAAGGATACAAAAGTCGAGTCTTACGACCATATTGACTCCTGGCTTACGGCTAGTGTGAGCGGAGCGTCGCTGTCGCAGCTGAAGCGAGTCTGCCGTCTCATCGTGACTCCCACCCGAGCTTACTCGGATCCGGCCGAAGATGAAAGATTCTTGATAGATCTCAACACCGCGATGATGTTGTCGAACGGGGTAAATCAGGAGTATGTCGAGGAGTGGTTGAGCCTGACGAAGGATTTCGAACTGCGCGGGAACGATAAGCAGACTGGGTCAGTAGCTGATCGACTGCTTCGACAGTGGTAGATGGCAGCCGTGGAGACCAGTTCCGGGCTAGGGCACGATTGCCAACAAGGCGTGGTATTCAACCTGTCAAACATCGCCAGCGAAATGAGTGAAAACTCGAAACAGTGTACGTTTTTGCTTATCAAACGGCCGGTCTAACCACAAATAACCCCCAATCCTAAATAATCTAGAACATATGAGCTTGCGCTCGGCACGTCTCAGACACCACCACGGTGCGCGTGAAAGTGTTCAGACAGCCGACCCACCAGCTCATGATAATTGCAATCATAACACACACAATCATAGCACAATCATAAATCATCGTCCTTCACATGTGTAAGTACAATCGTCTGGCTTTCAACGTCTTGGCACAGGTCCTCCATTATCATCGATGTAGGCAGGTCCACAATGGTTATGGCTTTCTATGCGGTTTGGTAGAAACCCCCTTCCTCCTGGACAAACTCAATATGCAGTGGCATCTGTCTTCCGTAAGTCCTTGGATTCCTGTAGAATGGCAGCACGAGTATTTCTCGGATTGGCCAAAGAGTGCGCAAGATTCTAAAACAACATCTCAACGCTGAACATTTCGGGACGAAATAACTTCAAGTTTGTCCAACGGAAGTCCGGCAATGTAGCGGGGACTCTGCGGCCACGGATGATTATCCAATCCAAAAGGCATCCTCCAGGGGAGGTCGATCCATGTCCGTGGCTTTCCAGATGTTCCAATCCAATACGGCAAGCGCTAACACCGACTATAAGTCTCCATCTTGAACAAGGTCGTTTCTACATCATCGTCAGACCTACCTTTAGGCTTGTCAATGGCGAGCATCTGCTTCAGCCACGTTTGGCGTCCTGGGAGAGTCTCCTAAGCTCGGCAATGTTATGGCTCAATTGTTGAAGTCCGGCTTCATCATCCGGGCTTTGCACAAAATCCATTTGTCTGGCAACCATGTCCCGCTGATTAGCCCACTGGGTATATAGCACTCTCTGACGTTGATGATGTCCTTTTCTTGGCTCGGCTGGAGCAGAGTAGACCTCCTGTGGGTACGGGACCATGGTGGCCTGAGGATAAGCTGGATATGGCATCTGCACAGTCTGGGCAACCGGAATCTGGACTGGAGGAAGCTGCGACATCTGCCTCTGCGCCACGGGTTCGTCGGCAGCGGGAACAGAAGCCTTCCTCTTGCGGCCACCAGCACGCTTGGAGGATCCAACAACAGCTGAGCTTCCATCCATGGCATGGATGTCCTCCTTGTGGTCATGGACACGCTTCATATGGTCAAATAGGTTATATCTCCTCGGAAATCCGTTGCCGGGCATGCCACGTTCACAACCAGTATAGTAGCAAAGATGAGGCCGGTCACCGTGTCCGTGCATACCATGGGCCTCTCTTTCATGTCGGAGCAAGCAAGCTGTGGAGGAGAATTCCTGCTTGGCACAACCATCATTCTTGCACCGAAAGGGCTTGATGTGCGAGTCGATGAATTTGCTGTGTTGGGTGATTGAAGTCAGCATGTAGATCACCTCAGGGTCGACTGTTTCTCGATCGATCGCTCTTACTCATAATTGCACTTCAACTTCGTTGGCTGATGTTGACAGGTTGGGTCGTCCTTGAATGGGCAATGGTACAGTCCATCGGCTTCTGCTTCCTTGCTGTACAACACGTGGGTCCTGTGGCGGCCTTCCTCGCTATCAGAAGCTGGACCTGTTGATGCACGGGACGTTTGGGCACTCTGCTCGTCCATCCTAGGGATCCTGTCCAGCTTGGCTACCAAAGGCTTGACAGCGCGCGGAGAGACAACGAGCGGCGGTTGTACAGTGGCGTAGCTTTGAGAAGTGCTGGCAGAAACATCAGTATTACACAACTTGAATCGGCGAGCGCTCGAGTCTGACCTGTATGTAAGCATTGGTGAGCGGTGCATATCTAGATCCGTCCGGACGGAGGAGCTCCAGTCCTCGGTGTGGTCAACCCAGTATCCAACGGGTCCAATGGGCTGGGTCTGCACGGCAAGCTCTGGTCTTACGGTCTCCATGGAACGTGCTGGTAGCACACCAAATGGACTTCCAGGGACGTTCGTCGCGACAGCTGGCGCTGGCATGGAAACCGGTACATCCAACAGGGCCGAGGTGGTGGGCCGAACCTCATGTGGCACATTACTTACCGTAGGCATGAATGCATGTGCATTCTGCGGCATCGTGACATGAGGCCGGAGTATACGCTGGTATCCAAATACCGGCTGACTGGGTACAGCCGTACTGTGTGTCCTGGGAAGTAATGGCCGTCTCTGCATCACCGAGTATGGTACGGCATGCCTTGGCTGGAAGTACTGCGGAGCATGACCAGGAACAAATGACCGGGATCCTTCCGACAGCGCAGAATGAGGTGCAGGCATGGAGGGTCCGTACACAGGGTACGATTCATATGGCACGGATCCTGCCGGGAGCATATGGCCGTGGTATGTCTCGGAAGAGTAGGTGCTCCATGACGGATCCACCGGGTAGGACGTATCCAAGCTGGGAGGCAACAAGGAGGGGTCCGGTTCAGACAAAGACGTAAAAGTATGTGAGCTCTGGCTCTCTTGGCTCAGAACAGGCGATAGGCCTTGTACTACAGATTCCTGTGGCGTTTGTAGCCATTGCGAAGGCGCAAATGTGACGTAGGCACTAGTGCATGGAGCTGCGTGCGCGTAAATCGGACCCTGGAAGTCCTGGCTGGTCTCCGGCTGATACACTGGATCGGTAGGCACATAAGACGTTGTGTAGACCTCGTCGGCAAACGAGGCCTGGTTCCATTCCTGGCTCATGATGTCCTGGCAATCGGATGAGAAGTCCGACACGGTCTCTGGAGGAGTCAATGGGAAGGCCTCCCCGAATGGCACGGACTGGTTCCACTGATCTACAAGGGCTGGTTGTGAGAAGAGCAACGATCCAGATGGGTAAGTGTAAGAAAGATCCTCGCTAGGTACAATTACTCGTCAGTATTGGCGTAATCACTCGTGTGGCCCGCGAATAAACATGCGATGCAAGCAAGAAATAGGGAACAGGCAGTAGCTTCGTGGCGCGAATTGGTCCCATCTGGAGGATATGTTGTCCAAGCAGGAACGTCACGTGGTCTGTTCGGTGTGCCACAGCGATTTTCAGCAGGTGAGCATGGACTTCGTGCACGTCCAGGGAATAGCACCGATGGCTAGGAAGGGATGCATGTCATTGGCAATGGCTAGTCGTCGTGGTCGCAGTCGATGTCTGAATGGTCCGGCTGTCCTATGAGCGCGATTCCGGCTTCGGTCGTCCTTGATGGTCTCAATCTTCCGGGCCGAATAGTGACTGGGTCCGCGTCTTGTGGCAGTCCGAGGATGTTCTACATTTCACAGCATGATACAAGCAGCCTACGATCGGATGCTGTGCGAGTGACTAGCAACGAGAGCCTGATGTACTCGCATTGATCCAGATCCCATGTGGGCATAGAAGGTGCCGTCCATTCCCCAGCATCATGGCCTGGCGGAAGCAGAGAAGCAAGGACGAACAACATGTCTTGAAAGGAAAACTGCAAGCATAATGCGTCACTCGGGGGTGTAAAAGTACCTGGCGGGCACGATATCCTCGCTGTTGCGGGAGATCATCCTGGAGTGTTTGTCCGGAGTCGAATACTGCTGCGGCTGCACCTCTCCAAAATTGGCCTGGATGTTTCACGCAATTCAACAAGATAATAACAATTCCAATGGATAGGCGTGATCCTGTTTAGTCGGTCTCCTGGGGCGAACGATAGTCGTCAAATCCAAACAGCGGCCTGCTGTCGTCGAAGCTGTACAGCCTTTGGGCAGAAAGACAGCAAGAAAGCGATGCGAAAGGAATGCAGACTGTACGAGGTGGGCGATCCACCTGATATGGGAGCTTTACCTGCCACGCTGACCGACTGCAGCGAAAAGTGTGAGCGGGGAGCAGATGGCGGCAGAAAGCATGAGTTGATTCGAGCGTATTCGTGCGATAGACAGGGGGCTTGATCGGCGCCCATTCGTGCGACAACTTTAGCGTGTGATAGACAGGCAGCTTACCCTGTTCGATGGTTGCGTGTACGGTAGCCACGTCACAGCCCTCTGCTCAAGCGTGCTGCGAGTCAGCTTTAGCCGGGTCATGGTGGCCAGTCGTTGTGTTGCCGTGCATAGAAATTGACACGGAAAACTTGCGTGAGGACGAGGCTGCGAATTTTGAGGCTGCCGCGATGTCGTGGGGTGATTTAGCACGAAGCCCACGCTATAAATCTTGTGATGAGGCAGATTGCTGCAGGCTCAGCCTCGTGGTAGCTTATCGCGATAATAATTCAACCTGGCTGCTGGTTGAGATCGACATGATCGTCTTCGTACCTCCGTACAGCAGTTCTGTTGTGGTTTCAAGTCTGCAAGATGCTGATCCTCCGTATCGTAAAGTACCGTGCCGGGTAGACGGGCAAAAGACGTTCCGGGAGTCAACCTTGCACAACGGAACTCTCTTCATGCGTGACTGAAAGTCTGTAGCCGCTTCTATCGGTGGCTTGACGATCGTTGTTTGTACAACTTCAACAGCCGAGACTCGACGTAACGGAGCCATGGGCGTATTCTGGCTCAGATCAGGCTGTTGAGACGGAGACCAATCCACTAAAATCACTGCCTCGCAGTCGAATTTTGAAAGATGTAAGAAAAGCCTCCAAAGCGAGGTTTGATGCAGGTCAGGCAAGGATAAATACGGACGGACCGACAAACGTTGTTACTGGAGCTCAGCTTGTGAAGGCACAAACGCTCTTGACTCAGGTCCGCTACACAGCGCAGATCTGATCTCTAGTAGCCGGTAAATGAGTATCGATCGAGTGTCAATCGGCCAGCCATACATGCAAATCGATACCACCATTAGTAACCTCAGCATTTACCCAACCTTGACAGCCACATCTTCCCTATCCACAATACCCTTGCGATCCTCAATATCCTTGCCATGAATGACATGTTCCACATTGATCCTAGGCCCCTTGAACCACTTCCGAGCATCGATGGCATACCACTAAAGTGCGAAGAGCATTACGCCACCGTAGATAAGGCAGGTATAGTTCATGTTCAGGTCGTTGAGATCGCCACCTTTGACCGATGGAAAGCAGAGGACGGGTATGATGAAGACCACCCAGGTACACGATATGATGCCGCATCTGAGACGACAAGTCAGAAGGTATGAAGATTTCAGAAGGAGCAATCTACTCACGGTTTCGACCAGCGGCCAAGATTCCATGGACCTGATCTCCTATGTCAGCATTGTAGATACACTCCCCATGGCCTCGCCCATCACTAACCTGGTCGGAACTTATCCGAAGCAGCTGTCAGTCGTAAAGCAATCGGTATGGTGAAGGCAGTATACTGCGCGATAGCGCCTATACTGAACACCGCTCCAATTGCTACGGGTGATGCGAACATTAGGAGTCCCAGTAAGGAGTTGACGCCTAGATCAAACCACAGAGCATTGACAGGTGTCTGGGTATACTGGTTGACCTGCTTCCACCATCGACTGCCAGGTAAAGCGCCATCACGGCTGTAGGCATAAATGACCCTTGAGCCGGCTATTATGCACCCGAGCTCGACACAGTATTGTGCCACGATATTGATGGCGAACATCGCTAGACCAGCTCTAGGACCTAAGACTTGGAGGCAGAGGGCGCCCATTGGTTGGCCCAGGTCGCTTGCTACGACGTCCTGGATATTGGTGACGGTATACGCGATCGCGAGGATGACAGGGAAGCCCAGGTAGAATCCGAGTTGAGCTGTCATCACAATAGCGCGAGGTGCAGCTATATTGGCATTACCGCATTCTTCAGAGAGATGAAACGGCGCATCGTAGCCTAAGCAGATAGTCAACTCACAACGGCCTTCGCAGTACAGACTAGATCAGACTCACCTGACATGGTCCAGATGACAGACAGGAAGCCCATAATGAACGCTGGAGGACGATCAGTTCTTGTTGGAGGACAGAACTAGCGTTGACATACCAAACCCAGTAGGCCACTCCGTTCCATTGACAATGCCTTCGCTCGTCCAGACGATCTTGTTCGAATTTGTCTTCGGTTCGTTGATAGATCCCACAGGCATCCATATCACAAAGATGATGAGGGCAATCAGATTCACCCAAGTTCCAACTATGTTGATCCAGCCTATGATCTTCGTGGCCTGCATTGTGATCAGCCCGCTCACAAACAGGATAGCCAGTAGCATGAGGTATATGTGCCACGTCTCTATGGTATAGTCCGGATTTCCGATGCTGACCGCTGTGAGAATCATGTAGGCCAGAGCATAGCCGACTGAGGTGGGACCCGTTAGCTGACCCAGAAAGTTAGACCAGCCTGTTACCCAGGCAGCAAGAGGCCCCTGAAAGTCCCATCAGCTTTGCCACATATGCTGTCTCATTCCACACGTACCCATCCTTCTGGCGCCAAGACAGCAGCAGCATAGTACAGTCCACCAGCAGTCGGCATCGAGCTACATAGCTCAGCCATACTGAGCGCGACGAATTGAATCAGAATACTGGCCACGATCCAGCCCCATACACTGCCCGCTTGCCCAACATATGCAAGGTTGTAGGTCAGCGTACTGGCGATGCTTGGAAGAATACCAAGGATGGAGAAGGATACGCCAAAGCATGACCAGATGGTGAAGTCGCGCTTGAATTCCTGCTTGTAGCCGAGCGCGACCAAGATTTCTTCATCGGCATCGACCTCGTGGTCCACGACAGCGTGCTCTTGTGTTGTGCGAAAGATCGAAGTAACGCCTAGCGTGCTCTCGTCCACTGTGTGGCGCTCCATTGATACCGTATGCGTTATCGAAAGTACGAGAGGGAGGGTATGCAAGGAAGATGGAAGAGTAGAGAAGAATGGTAGATACACCTATACCTGCTGTTGACCATGGCGCCGCATACATTCGTCCGGGAGCAGAGCTGCGCGAACCTTGAACTCTGTGACGACTATCCTTATCAGCGATTCGTAAAAGGTGCGATAAGTACAGAAGCCACAGCGTATGCACCGCGTAGGGCTGCAAACTGGGAAGATAGCTAAATTGCGTGGAAGCTCAGCTTGCCGATATGGGCAGGTGATATGCACGGCGATCGCGGAGGCGGGGAGTGATAAACGACTCTAAGGCGTGATTCTGCGGTCCAGTTCGTGCCTACTGGTGGCATCTTGAGGGATCATTAAAATGTCGGGAAGCTGTGTAGCTCGGGCAGATGGGAAAGCGAGGGTACCATTGCGATGTCGTCTTCTCGTTCTGTTAGGAAATACTGTAGCCCATTTTATACTCGTCGTGGTGAACAGGCTAACGGTAGGGAGATCATAGGATGGAGCACACGTCGTATGAATGGGAACTGTTGAGCAGACTGAGTAGGAAATGGTTCAACTAGGCGCACAGAGTACTGATTGGAAGACTCCTTGTTGAGAGGATGGCAGGATCAGGTCACGGAGGAACACTTCTGCCGAGAGCTCCGATGCCAAGCCGACACCGAACCTTTGCGCATGCGCTTCAGCGAAATTGATTGGTTTCTGATACGACCAGGCGTAGAGTAACCACCTCTTTTGCGTCTACCTCCACAATCTCTCATAATCCATTACCACCCACAACGATGGCTCCCGCAACTGTACGTATCTCGCTTTGCTGCCAGCCTTCGCCGTGATACCGAAGCCTTGACTGGCGATCTTGGTCCCTCGTGCGCATAATGGCAATATGAGCAGTAGGCTTGAGAACGAGTACTAAAATGTTTGGACGATATAGAAGACTGGCACTGCCGGTGCTAAGGGCGTAGGCAAGAAGGGCCAGAAGACCACCCAGAAGGTTTGCAAGAACAATTGCTCCCGCACGATCTCAAGCCCTCGCTAATATCGCATCCTAGTACATCATCAACGCCAAGCAACCCACCGACGACCGCATCTTCGACCCCTCTGCCTTCGCCACCTTCCTCCAACAGCGCATCAAGGTCGACGGCCGTACCGGCAACCTCGGCGACACCATCACCGTCAACAACCTCGGTGATGGCCGCATCGAGATCGTGTCACACCAAGAGTTCAGTGGTCGCTACCTCAAGTACCTTACCAAGAAGTTCCTCAAGAAGCAGCAGCTCCGTGACTGGCTCCGTGTGGTCAGCACGAGCAAGGGCGAGTACAGCTTGAAGTTCTTCAATGTGGTGGGTGATGACAATGAGGAGGAGGAGGACTAGATGTGGTACATGTGATGAGGATGATACGGCATGGGGTGTTGTAGCATACAGGTAGTGCACCTAATGTCAGCTGTTCCCGCCACCCCGTAAATTTCTATCGTAATCCGATCCTTCGCTATTCTGGTGATCAGTGTGAACATCATGCAACCACCAGCACCAGAGACATAGACAAGTGACAGGCGTCTGTTGACCATCAGATATGCAGAGTTTGTGTACTGGGCTCGTCATGTCGTAGGCAACCTCTGCGACATTGTTGTGTTCCTTCATCACAAAAGGCGTGGAGTCCGGCGCACGACAGAGACGACGCTTCAGATCCCGGTCACTGATTGTATGGTTCCTGGCAACGACTTCACTTTTTGCTCGTCTTCAGTGAGACGTTGCAGTGCATGACGGTATAGATGCAAGCTTTCGATAGGCAAGTGATCGAAAGCAAAGGCATTCAGTATGAGCACGATGGGCTCATGCACTATCTCTCCCTCGTGTTCAAGATAAGTTTCGCATGGCGATGTAAATGTACGGCGCGGTTGCTGTCATGGCCCAGAACTGGGTCAGCATAGCCTCGAAATGGTTTGGTACGATGATTTTGTTAGCGCTAGACCGTGCATCAGACTTGAAACTCTCCTGCACATTCGCAGACTCATCATCTTTTGCCCCTATGAACAATACACGTCGATGCACTTTCGGCTCGTCCTGCAAGAGGCGACAGTACCTCGTAGAACGATGCGATGGTGGCCTGCAGTGGCCGCCATAATATAGGAGGAATACAATGGCACGCCTGAAAACATCGGCCCAATCTCGTATACAAGCTTGGCTAAAAAGAGCCAATGATCATCAACCCAGCGAGCCGAAGCTGACTTCCAGGGCTGGAGGAGCTAGACGCTTTCGCAGGAACACCAGCGCTTGTGCTGCGCCGTGAAGGACTGTCTATCTTCGTTCAGCCTGACCGGTCTTGGGAACATTTCTTGTCAGGTACAATGCTCTAGAGGGTATACCGGACGACCATTTCTTTTTGCTCTTTTCATATTCTGTCTATCGCGCACAGTGTTCGACGATTTATTTTCAACCGTCTGGTCTTGGTCAAGATGGTCGCAAGCGCGGGACAGCTCAACTCCCTTGGTTCGACCGCACTTCTCACACTCACCATTGCGCAACTTGGCGCCGCAGCAGCGGTTGGGTCACTACAACGATATGGAGCGGAGTTGGCAGAGACGACATTGGTGAGGAGGAAAGTGAATACAACGGACATACCTGCGCCAATATCGATTGCACCGAGTCAGTACTGGGATGGCATTGGTATGTGAAGAAGACATATGAAGGGGAGAGCAGCACTGATACTCACCAGACGGGCCATGGTCATCCTTTGCGCTACAAGTCGGGACACCAGCCCAGAATGTACGAGTCTTTGCATCTACGGCAGCACCCATCACCTGGACGATAGGAGCGGATGGATGTCCACCGGGCTACGTGGCAGATTGCGCAAACAGTCGCGGTTTCCTCTTCCTCCCAAATCAATCCTTGACCTGGGTTCCTAACAGCCGATTCAACTTCGCCTTAGAAGACAACCTTGGCATGGACACCAACGGCAACGCTGGTTTCGATACTGAAGTTCTGGGCTGGCAAGGCTCAGGCGGACCAACGGTGGCACATGCTACCGTCTTCAACGTTGCGAGCGCGCAATACTGGCTTGGAGCATTCGGCTTGAATCCTCTACCGACCAACTTCACCACATTTACCAACCCACAACCATCGTTTATGCAGCAACTGCTGAACAACAATACCATTCCTTCGCTTTCGTATGCCTATACAGCTGGGAACCAGTATCGATTGAACAAAGTCTTTGGATCGTTGACACTCGGTGGATATGACTTGAATCGATTCGGCAGCAACAATATCACCGTGGATATGTATTCGGATGTTTCTCGTGATTTGCTAGTGTATGTGCAGGGCATAAATTCTGGGACCGCCAATCTGCTTCCGAGCGGTACTATCTCAATGTACATCGACTCCACGATCGCGACCATCTGGCTGCCGGAAGATGCCTGCAAGGCCTTCGAGACAGCCTTCGGACTCGTGTATAACGAAGACTATGGTCTTTACCTCATGAACAGCAGTCAGCGCACAACCCTACAAGCAACGAACCCCAGTGTGACGTTCACCCTTGGTGCCAACCAGACCGGAGGCAGCACAGTCGCCATCGAACTCCCATACAAAGCCTTCGACTTGACAGTCCAGTACCCCATGATCTCGAACCCAAACACGAGCTACTACTTCCCTCTCAACCGAGCCGCAAACGACACCCAATACACCCTCGGCCGCACCTTCCTCCAAGAAGCCTACCTGATAGTAGACTACGAACGCCAACACTTCAAAGTCGCCCCCTGCACCTGGAACCAAGCCGCCATCCAAAGCCCCCTCATCCAAAGGATAAAAAGTACCAACTCCACCAAAAACGGCGACGACAACGGTAACAGCGGCAATGGCGGCATCTCAGCCGGCACAATAGCAGGCGTAGTCGTCGCCATCGTCGCCGCAATCGCCATCCTAGCCGCCCTCCTCTGGTTCTTCCGCCGCCGCAAGCGCACTCAAAAGCAACGTGCGTCGGAACTCGAAGCGAAAGAGCAATCCGGCGCGGCGAAAGAATCCTCCGACAACGAAAACAAACCCTTTATCTCCAACCCCATGGGCGGCGAGCTCGGCGGGGGCGAAATCCACGAGTTGACCGCGCCACACAAGCCGTTCGCGCAGGAGATGGAGAGTCCGCATAAAGTGGATCCGAACAAAGCGGGTTACAGTGAGATGGGGGATGGCGAGTATTTTGGTCCTGGGAAGGGGTTTGCGCATGAGATGCAAGGGAACGATCAGCCGGTTTATGAGATGGCGGGGTCGGATGTGCATGAGATGCCTACACATGAGAGGAGGTTGGGGGAGGATAAATAGGTTATCGAGGAGTTGTGGTGGGGATCGCGTGTTTTGTATGGTTTTGACATTAGCGTTCTAGCACCGGATCGGCGTTCTGCTGGGAGGGTATAATCTTGGTTGAAACAGGATCTTGACCGCTCATCGAGTACCTTCTTCTTGCCACTCTACCAAGAATGTGTTTGATGATCGTCTCACGCTCATCAGGACTATCATTCCCTCAGCCTTGTGGTCGGCGCCCGGACGTAATACAGGGAAGCGACTACGACGACGACTCTGTCCACCGCACCACACATGGCCAGTGAGGCCCGTGCAGGAGAACCGCCACCTTCCCGCCGTCATGTAAGGCATATGTGATCAAGGCTGGATGACTTCACGCAAGTGCGTGTGCCGCAGCCAGGACCGAACAGCCTGCGGGTGAGCAAGACGCGTTCCAGTTTTCCACGAATGAATGTAGGCATGTCGTCGTTGATTGTGAAGATGCCCGATTCTGTATTCACGGAATCCTTGCATCACTCACTATCCCGTCATCGTCGTACAACAGTGCGTTCCGAGCCTTATGGACGGGTTCGAGGTCTCGAACGCTGAGTAGACCCTCTGCTTAACCTTCCCGACTTCGAAGCAGAACGCATATGCCGAAATAGGCCAGGAATTAGACAAGGACATGAACTTCCCTAAGCCGACGCTCGAGGAGGCGGTGGATAGGAAAAGAAAGCGAAGCTGAAGGTAAGATGATAAGACTGAACCTGGACAGCAAGAAAAGAAGGGTAATTTGCGTAGAGTTGGTTGTCGTAGCAGTAGGGTAAGATAGGTTTGTTAAGCGTACAAGGTGCCCAAGATCCCTGCTCATTCATCCCCCTCCTTTCAACCATGCCATCCACGCCACCCTCCCTTCCTCCCATCATCCATCGTTCATCTCATGCTCATGGGTATCGTCGCAAGCAAAAAAAAAAGGCCACAATCGCGTTCCCCCACAAAAATCATCCCTAGCACTCTCCCTCCCTCGCATTTGACACACCCATAATCCCCAAGGGCCGTAGACACCATATTGAGCTGGCCGCAAAAAAACAGAGTACAGCACGACGCACCCACCCCCCCCCGTTGACCCTCTCTCAACATCGCTGGAAAAAGAAACACAAATTCCCCTGTCAATCCTCCCAAATCGTCTCCAAATCAAGTAAATCCCCCCGTCGTTCCCCACCACAAACAGACCACCTCTTCCTCTCCCTCCCCACCCTCCCAAACCCAAATCCCTTGCCCCCACCACCACTCTCGAAACTGCCTCGCCTTCTCGTCACGCCCTCCTCCCCACCATCGACATCCTCGCCCCTCTCCAATCTCTCCTGCCGTTCCGCAGCCAACTTCAACGTCTGGATCCTCTCGGCCTCAAAAGCCTCGGACTCGGCATCCGGAGCATCTTCTATCGTCTCGAGGGAGGAGATGGACGGGGAGCGAGAGCGGGCGGAGGTGGGTGTGCTGGGTGCGCTGTGCAAGGAGCTGAAACTCGAACTGCTGGCGTAGTGGTGGAGGGTCGGGTACGCCTCGTTGAAATTCTTCTGCGGGCCGAGGGAGGGGGAGTTGGCGCCGCTGGACACGGCGGAGGATTCGTGGGAGGGGTTGGAGGTAGGTGGTGTGGTGCTGTGCAAAGGGCTTGCGGGTCGGCGGCGGAGACTTCCGCTCCGGCTGATGGAGAAGTTGAAGGAGGACATGCTGGAGGGTGTTCCGGGGAGAGGGCCGAGGGTGTCGCGGGTTGGGCTCGTGTCGAGCTCGCTATCTTCGTCTATGCTCTCTATCGCTCCTGCCGTGCTGGCGAAAGCGGGTGAGCGCGGTGGTGGAGGCGCCCAGACGCTATCTTCCTGCTGCAGTGGCGAGCGGGTGCATGCTGGTGAGCGCATGGGGCTGTGTGGGCCTCCGGACATGGGACTCAGCGATCCGCTGGAAGAGGCTCCCGATGTCGTTGCTGTTTCGTTCATGCGAGTGGCGTGTGGGTTTGGTAAGCTATGTGCCCTCGTCATCGTAGGCGCACTCATGAGTGCGGAACCACTGCTTCGACTGCGCAGGTGACTGCGACTATACGGTGAACGGGTGCGGTTACTGCTGCTCGGACGCTGCGGCGCTGACGCCATGTTCGCAAAGTAACTCTGGAGAAGGTTTGAGGGCGAGGGGGAGGGATCGGTGGTCGAGCGCTGGTTGTAGTCGGGTCGTGGGAGTTGGAGAGATTTGCTTGGTTTGGGGAGGATTTGTTGGAGGGTGTCTGCTGTTTCGCTTGGCCTTAGGTGAAGACTGGCGAGCGAGTCGGTGGGTGAGTCAAATTCTGCGTCGTTGGTTAGAGGCGGGTAGGTGTTGATCTGCAGCGGTGCGCTCGCAATTGAGGATGCGAAGGGTGGCATGTTGGCTTCGCTGTCGAGTCGTGCTGTGTTGTGGTGTTTGCTGGGCGTCTTACGTGGTAGAAGCGTTGTTGTTGCGCCTGCAAGGACAACCGATGTCCAGCTCCGTGATATTTCCCACAAAAGGCGTGCAGTCGCAGTTGGTACACAAAGCCTTCGTTGCTGAAAACGAACTGAAGGCGACTCTCTGACTACTCTCGGCAGCGGCAGCTCGTGGCTCAGGGAAAGCAAAGCAAAGCAAAAGGGCAGCTGACGCAGGTTCGTCGATCTCGATCTGGGGAATTTCTCAGGGACCGGCGCCGACGATCCGACGCTTTCTCGTCAAGAATTGACTATGAAGAGCCGAGATCATTCCTCTTCTATTTCCACCTACTTCCCTTCAAGAGCCGTTACGATCATGTATTCTAGGAGATTTTCAGTATAGAGATGGCGGCAAGAGCGTTTTCTGTTCTAGATGCACGTCTCAACTGTCATATGCACGTGTAGAGTGCTTTTACTGGGGCTGGAATGCGTAGTCGTTGCCCTGCATGTGCATGTGCATGTGAATGCGAGAAAGGGCGGTCAGACGAGTACGAGTACGAGTACAGTATTGGCTTACTCAGGACACAGCTGATCAACACACCTCTGTCGCTGCTTGGGCTAGCTCTCATACAGACCACAGGTCATGCGGGCAACGAGGCCGTAGTACCAGTCCGAAGAACATCTACGCAGGCCTTCGTAATGCAATGCGGACCAAGACGATTGCAACATGAGCCAAACGTAGACTCATAAGCATGCCAACAGGTTGATTTCGCCGACCGATCAATTTGATATCAACCCTAGCATCATCCGTTGGCTTCATCATGGTCTGAGTTGCACCTACAGCACTAGACTAGTCGCAAGAAACGACGATGAGTCCCAAGGAGGATTGGGCGATTTGTTTATAGCTCCGAGACTACGACCTGTCACGCACCGGCACTTTGAAGCCTCTGCACCATATATTACACTCGTCCACCCAGGAGCCCGGAGGCAACATCGCGCGGCACTGGACACCTCACGATTGACATCCATCATCCTCATATGTGCAAGCAATTGCGTGGTCATACGGCCTACAATCGTCCCAAGCATATCGTGCTCGGTGCAGACCAAGGAACCGCACAAGCAAAATCACATCAAGCCCGCCTTCCACAAAACGATCATGATTAACGCCATTACCAAGGCAGTTCAAATCCCTCCCTATGCCAAAACGTCCCAGTCTCATCCATCCCCTTACCCACAAACACCTTCCACAACTTCCCAGCCGCTTCCTCGGGCTCTACGGCATCAGGAGGCAACTCGCCCAGACCAGCGACCATGTTCGTCTTCGTGATGCCCGGGTGCAGTAGGATGACTACCACATTCTTATTTTTGAGATCCATGGCTAGGCTCTTGCCGATGCTATTCTGTGGTCATAGAGCGCGCGGAGTAAGCCGTCGCTCATATCTGTATGGCATTGGGTGAAGGAGGAAGGAAGAAGCAAACTCACCACAGCAGCCTTGGACGCCCGATAAGCATAACTCCCCCCCGTACTATTATCACCAATACTCCCTACTCTGCTACTAACAATACCCACCCTAGCCACTGACCCGTCGTTCCGCACTAGATTCGGCAAGAGTGCCTGTGTCAGTAGCAAAGGCCCGAAGGTATTAACCTCGAAAGTCCTCTTCAGCACTTCCAGGTCCGTAGTCTCCATCCCGTCCTTCTCAGGCGGTGACATGACCCCGGCGATATTGAGGAGGACATCGATGTGTTTCCCCTCAAGCTCCTTGGCGAAAGCTGAGATGGAGGCTGGGGAGGTCACGTCTAGTTGATGGAGTTGTGCTGGCGAGAGTGATTGGAGTTGGGGGCCAACTTCTCGATCGCAGGCGTGTACTTCGTAGCCCTGTTTGTGGGCTTAGGATCTAGCTGTACAGTGTTGTGATCTTGGGCATGTATAGACCTACCTCGTCCATCAAGAATCGAGCGAAGGCGTGGCCGATACCGCTGTTTGCACCTGTCACTACAGCGATGGGCATTTCGATGTTGTCTGAGGAGAGTGTTATATGGATGTCAAGGCATGCTACATTACGTCAAGCCCCAGGCGCTCATCAAGAGCTTGCGTTCTAAAGTTATCGATGGCAAAGCAGTTCTGATTTGTAAGAGGTGCAAGTCTGATCTGATCAAGACGAGAGAGAGGGGAAAGTCTGGAGGAGTTCAACCCTTCGCCGTTATTCGCGTGCCTTCCGCACACATCATTGAAAATACCTAAGTTGACTTTCGTCCGTCTGTAGGCACGGAGACCTTATCCGCAGATACAAGCTGGGACGCTCAAAGTAGGCTGCCATGTTACACATCAATGTCTGTGAAATAAGGCGATTTGAGCAACGTAGGTATCAGCCGAACGCGCGGTTGAGGACAACACCGCTTCCCAAGAAAGGCAGGTATATCGCTATCTGTATCTCTTATTGCTGCCTGCACAATCTTATACAATGGTTATATATGCGATCATCATGACAAACGCCCAGTACAGTCGTTCACATTCGCGAATACAGACATCATGCTCCAAGCAAAAGACATCGATGTGTTGACGTTGACAGCCACACAGGCCGAGGAGCTCCTGGACAGCAAGCAGCTCACATCAGCAACACTGGTAGAAGCGTACCTGGCTCAGATCGAGAAGAACAACCACAATGGCCTCCACCTCAACAGCCTCATCTCCATAACGGCAAAGGACATTCTCCTCAATACAGCCCGCCATCTCGACCATGAACGAGAAACAGGCCACAAACGAGGTCCTCTCCACGGTATCCCCTTCATAGTCAAAGATGTCTTCGTCACGGACCGCTCGCTCGGCATGCCCACGACTTGCGGCGCAGCAGCCTTCGCCACGTCGATGGGGAAACGGAATGCACCACTTATACAGCACTTACTGGACCAAGGCATGATTCTCCTGGGTAAAGCCAATCTGACGGAGTTCTGTGGGCTCAAGTTCAAGGGTATGACGCCCGGATGGTCGACTGTGGGAGGGCAGACGCAGAACCCGTATGTTTTCGGTGGGCTGGAGGAGAACGAGAAGCTCATCGGTCATTCATCTGCTGGTGGAAGTTCGTCGGGGAGCGCTGTTGGTGTGGCGGCGGGGTTCGCTCCGTTGTCTATAGGTACTGAATGCTGTGGCAGCTTGATCACACCGGCGAATAGAGCGGGCATGTATGCGCTTAAGTGCAGTCTTGGGTCTGTTGACGTGGAGGCTTGCTTTGGTTATACTGATTGTCTCGATTGTATTGGTGGGATGGCAAAGTCAGCACAGGATCTCGCCACTTTTATCGCGGCTCTGTTGCAACGAGGTGAGGCTTTCGATTTGGGTGGCGGGATGGAAGGTATGAGGGTTGCTTTCACGGACGTGATGGTGTGGCGGCTTCCGGAGGACTTTTGCGGATGGCCAGGTGATACAAGAGAGCAGCTGGTAGGCGTGACCCAGGGCTGGCCCCGACATGAGACGATGAGTGCTGATGTTACTCAGGAAGCAGGATATGCTTCAATACAGGACATGATCAAAGCACATGGTGCAGAGATTGAGACTGATATCGACCTGTCAAATGCACCGACACTATTCCAGAGCGACGAGGGCAAGAGCTACTTCTATGAGATTGCGTGTAGGCACTCTGGACGGCACAGTCGAGGTAGCCGTCGCTGACGACATTTCAGTCTATCAATTGCGCAACAAATATTTCCCTACATTCTTCGACGAGCTCGCAGAAAGTGAAGTCCACTCACTACCCGAACTGATCGAATGGAACAAGAAGCACAGCCCGAAACAAGACGAGCTAGAAGATCTCCTGGCCAATACACGCAAGCCCGAAGACATCGACAAGTACATCAACGACATGCGCGAACGTGGCCGTGACGGCCTGGACCGCCATCTCGAACGTAATGATATCGTGGTTGCGCTTGCTGACAGCCCGCTGGTACAATACTCGGCAACTGCAGGTAAGCAATATGCTGCGTATACGCGATTGATTGCGATGCGAACTGCAGACGAGGCACCTTGGACATGCTCGGCCGGGCGACTCTCCGCGGGAGCAGGGCGTAGGCTGAAATGAAGAGTTGCTGACGTGATCCTTAGGATATCCAATCGCTTGTCTTCCACTCGGAATAGTCAAGTATAGTGAAACGAACGAGCGACCGTACGGTATTTGCATGATTGCGGGTAAAGGCCGAGAGGATATTCTGTTGCGTTTCATGGCCGCCTGCGAGTCGCTGTTGCCGCCGAGACCAGTTCCGAAGCCCTTGCTACAGCAGTGACAGCTGGTGTGTGGTGACACGACAGCTTGCAGATGAGGCACAGCTGCAGACGACTTTCCATGCACGCGAGAGTGGAGTGCATGAGCATAGACAAGGATGGTGAGGGATCCGCTCGGCATTTTTGTATGCACGTTGGCGAGGTGGCAGTGCAAGTGGTCTTTGCTATCGTTTCAGGTATTTCCCGCATGCGCAAGTGCTCTGTTTCGAGCCCGTCGCAGTAGGTCAGGCATGTTTGAATTGCGTCAATTCGGTATTGCTCTAAATTCGAGTCCTAGGTGAAGTCGCGAAGTGAAGTGCTGCAGAAGGAGAGAGGTGGATCGCGCTAGACTTCATCTTGTCCAGTCAAGCATCAATGCTGTTAGCATCTCTATAGCATCTCTGCCAATTGGTTCCGGATAAGCCGGCTCGCGACTATTCTGCTGCTTGACCAGCGATGCAGGCGAACACGGATTGCATTGGCATTTGCTCGGCAAGCATGCGGAGTATCATCACATGGCATCACTTAGCGGTGTGATGACCTGATCATCAACGCATCGAGGTACAACCATTCAGGGCAGAGGCAATGTACGACCTCCTCGGGCCCGGCAATGCGGCGACAGGCATGGTGACTGAAGTCTTGCCGTCTTCCGATTCGTATGCGGCGATGATACAATACCAGCAGTAGAGCAGAGATGATGGTATTATGCAAGCATCTGCATCATGTTTTGCTCCAATAATAATCCAGCTCAAGCCTGCTCAGCCGTCTGTGCAGCGTCTTCTGGAACAAGTGGAAGGCGGGATGAGATTGAAGGCCCATGTCTGTCGTCGCAAGCATCCCTCCCGTGCACATGCCTGAAATATGCATGCCAATTGCCCGACGAGCGCCACATGGATGAAGACTGAAGTCGGGCAGCTTGAAGGATATCTTGTTGTACCAAAGCTGCATGATCAGAGCTGAGGGAATCCATTGCATGATCCCGTGTGCAGCATCACAGCCATTGCATACGAGGCCAAGAATTCCAACAAAAGAAGGGAGTAGGATTCAAATCCTGCCAAGTCGGATCGCAATATTGGGTCAAACCGAGCGCCCGGGACGCCTTTTGACGTTCGAAGGATTGAGGACCCACTCTACACAGCTCTTGGTTATTGCTGCGCCTTGTGTACGGCACATCTCGCTGTCTCTCGCCATGCCAGCACATCGAATCTTTTAGCGCAGCCTCGCACATTGCTCGTGAAGGATTTCTTGGCGTCCATGCCTCAACGAATACTGCCCTTTAACGCCGCAGCAGATACCCCCCTGTCAGCCTTTTTTTCATGGATGACGCAGCCCTCGCTCTGAAACTCCCCCGCAACCTAAACGCTCGGCCGCTCGGTCGCAACGGCTGTCTAACGCGTTTGTGGGTCGCCGATTCGTACCTCATGCTCATGATTGAGCTAGGGAAGAGGTAGATTTGAGACTGAACCAGGAGCATCTCGGATCCACACGCTTCACCATCCATCCTCGAGTACTCGTCGGGGCATCTTACAGGAGGCGGTATCCACAACTTCGAGTCAATACATGCCAAGATCCATTGCAAAGTCACAACACTGAGCGGAGGAGGTGCCTGTGACACAAATTCCCACAAGCCGAAACTTTGACTCGACGATCCGCCCGGAAAAGTTGTCGACCCTACCCTCACCTCCTTTACGACAAAACCAGCCGTTCTTCCCTTCCTTCGCCTCGATTCAACAACTCACTCACCAAAGTCATTCCTTATTGACCACCTGCAGCTGTGCTACAAACGGACGCCTTCCTCTCGAATCATCAGCAATCAATCCTCGCCTATCGCGCATCTACCCCACGCTCCTGCAAAGTAACTCAGCCTCTCGACGAAATTGGTACTCGCTGCATATCTACAAGAGCCGGCTCCTAGATTGCTGCACGTCGCTGTCCTGCCCACTGTACTCGTCGGCGGCGGGAGCTGGTCTCTCCTCCTTCGTGCGCTGGGCGCAAGTACCTCGAAGGCCGAATACCCAGCGACCTCATCTGCAGGATTCTTCATCTATACGGCACGTGCGATCTATGGTAGGCCGCATTTCGACACGCAAAAGCAACCGTGCACCGGCGAGACGTCAAATTCATGCAGTAGTAATGCAGCATACATGCTCTAGCCTGTGACCGAGGCATCGCTTTTCTGAGACACCATGCGCAGACGCCTTGGTGCCATATAGACCTCGTCTCCACCTTCTCTACTACAATGTACCTTCCCAGCCGGACTTCCCCTCCGACTCCAAGCTTCAATGATGATTCGGCGACACCTTACAATACATCCAGACAGACTGGCGTCGAGCTAGCATTACGACCGACGGCCAGACATGGCGCAACATTGAACAGCACGCTGTCTTCGGCCAACAGCAGCAACTCACCCTCCCGTGCAAGCTCGGTCAACCAACGGCATCCACTCCGGACGCACTCGGCTATGGGATACGACAATGCAAGTTTCTCTGCGTCTCCACAGGCATACACGTCACCCATCCCTCGCTCGGCTGTCTCGGATTACACATACACGGACCGTATGCTCGATCGCTCGCCCTCACCCCATGCCAGAAGGCAACCAAGTGCTATGGCTGAAGCTATAGCAGCGAGTAGGAGCCCTGGTCTCATTCGTCGACTCTCCAAAGGCGCGACCAACAAACTCAGACGTAGAGCGTCCACGCAAGCTGGACTCAGGAAAAGGGATCAGAGTGCTGGACCTGTTTTGAGCCGACGGCGCAGCGACAGCAACGGTGCCTCGGACTTCGGCGCTCAAGAAATGTCCGACTTCGAACTGGACAGTACCGTCGAGGATATACCTGAATTGACAGGCTTGCCATATCCCATGTATTCGCAAGACACTGGCCTCGGTATCGATGTGCCTCGAGTAAGCGATGTCTCATCACGTTTCGAGGGTGGTGTTGCAGAGACTGATCCCGCCATACTGCAATCTGGCACCAATCTTCTCAAGCTCAATAAGAAAAGACGCAAGAAGGTCAAATACTGGCTTGATCCGACCGCGGCGAGAGTGTGCTGGTACGGCAAGGCTACCGTCAAGTCATTTGGCATCGATGATGTGGTCGAAGTCCGCAAAGGCGTCGATTCGAGGAATGCGCGCGACGACGTTCATGTCACCCTCGACGACGAACTACGTCTGGTCACCATCGTCTATCTCGATGACCGATCGAAGAGTCGTGGAACCAAGACCATTCATCTTCTCATGCCCGACCTCCATATCATGGATCTGTGGCTCACCGCCGTCAACAAAGCCGTGGCCGACCGTGTTGCAAGTATGAAAGCACTTTCACTTTCCAGCGAAAAGAGCGACAAGGCTGTCAACTTACTCTGGCGACAGGCGATGCAAGAGAAAGGCGAAGGCGCCGAACAAGCTTTCACGATCGAAGACGCCAAAAGATTCTGTGGGCATCTGCATATCAACTGCAATAGCCACACTATCCAGCTTCACTTCAACAAGGCAGATGCAGATCGTCGGTCGAAGCTGACATATGCACAATATCGCAACTTTGTCAAATCGTTCAAAGAGCGCAAGGACATTGCGCACATACACAGCAACCTAAAGCACGGCCTGGACTCTGATCTGGAGCTTGACGAATTTCTCCAATTCCTAAGGAATGATCAGGTGATTGACGTCGAAAAAGACCGTGCGCAATGGGAAGCTGTTTTTGAGAAGTTCGCCAGACCCGCACAGAATCGCGTGGCTCTTCCAGATGCGGAGCCCGACATCCGCCAGAAGACTATGAGCGTGCATGGCCTGCAAAACTTTCTCACCTCATTTCATAACCAACCAACTCTCCCGGTCAATACTGAGGCGACACTGGACAAGCCACTCAATGAATACTTCATCTCAAGCTCGCACAACACATATCTGCTGGGCCATCAGGTGAAGGGTACCTCAAGCGTGGAAGGGTACATTGATGCTCTGATCGGCGGCTGCAGATGCGTTGAGATCGATTGCTGGGATGGTGATAATGGCCGTCCAATGGTCACGCACGGCAGAACAATGACTACGAAGATACCATTCGAAGACTGTGTGTCCGTTGTGGCGAAGTACGCGTTTCACTCCTCGCCATACCCGTTGATTATCTCACTGGAAGTGCATTGCGGTGCAGAGCAGCAAATCGCCATGGTCGGGCTGATGTACAAGTACTTTGAGGGTGCCATGGTGACGGAGCCGATCTTACCCAACGTCAATACTCTGCCGTCGCCCGAAGAGCTGAAGGGCAGAATCTTGATCAAAGTCAAGGCAGCAGACGATTCTGATCAAAGTCAGCTATTAGCCGATGCTTCGAATGGGCGCAGCCGCGCTCGTAGCCTGAGCTCGGCCTTCACACGCTCGCCATCCGCAGACAAAATGTTGGGTTCATCTATCTTCCTGCCGAGTCCGGGTGCGACCAGTCCCTCGGATGCAGGCATTGCTTCAATATCGACACCACGCGGCTCGACGACATCTGGACCCACCATGACCCCAACGAGCTCCGCCGAGGACAGTGACGAAGGCTCAGTATCTGTCACCAAGAACGAGTCGCCGAAGACAAGCAAGATCGTGCCGCGACTGGGTCGCCTTGGCGTGTATACGCAAGGTATTAGCTTTCCGAAAGCACTCGGCTTCAGTGATCCCAAAGCAAAGGCGGCCAATCACATCTTTTCGTTCTCGGAAGACACCTTTCAGACTCACTGCAAGAAAGATGATGGCTCTCGACAAGCACTGGCGAAGCACAATGTGCACTACCTGATGCGCGTATATCCTGGCCGTCGAAGGATATGGTCCTCAAATTTCAATCCATTGGCTGCATGGCGCCGTGGCGTGCAAATGGCTGCGCTGAATTGGCAGACTTACGATGTGCATCATCAGGTCAACCGGGCAATGTTCGCTGCTGGAACCGACTACCTGGGCTATGTACTCAAGCCAGAAGAGCTCCGCCACGCCAAACATCTACCCATCGCGGACACATTGCCGGATGCCAATGGTAGACGGGACAAGAAAGGCAAGAAAGTTGTGCGCTTTGCTGTCGATGTCATCTCCGCGCAACGACTTCCACGACCACGCGAGGTCAACGCAGATGCTGGCATGAATCCGTACATCGAGTTCGAGATGTATGCTGCAGATGATAAAGCGCAAGGCAATGCGACTGGCGAAGGAGGTACGGATGCATCGGCACCAGATGGCAGCTCTGGAGTGGGCTCGCCACTACGCAAGCGGACTAAGATAGTCTTTGGCAACGGGTTTGATCCATCTTTCGACGAATCGATGACCATGTCTGTCACTACTAAGCATCCTAGCTTGATCTTTGTACGTTGGACCGTATGGCATCAGCCCGACGGACGCCGGACCGGCTCGAATCCTGTGCAACTCGCGACTTTTACAGCAAAGCTCAGCAGCCTGCAGCAGGGGTATCGTCATCTGCCGTTGTACAATCAGCAAGGCGACAAATATCAGGAGGCAAAGCTTTTCGTGAAGATCAGGAAGGAGACACCTGTCTCCGCACACGACGAAGATCCGGCATATGGCATCATGGAACCCTCTGCTTCACCGCGCGTGGAGCCCATCAGAGCCGATCGATCGTGGCCAAGACGTATCTTCAGCCGCAATCCGAGCGAACGACGACGAGCGGGGAGCGAACAGGATCAGAGAGCAGTTCTGAGCAGGACCTCGAGCATGGACCGCGAATCCGCTCGACAATGACCTACATCATGTATTACTACCACACCACTAACGAACACCGGCGGTACAACAGGAGGGCAACCCTTTTCGGCACACAGCCGGCGAGCTGTTCTGGCTGGACGGGAGGACGTTGGCAGGAGTTTTTTGATATTCGATATACCCCATTTGCATCATGATCCGAGGCTGGAATGGGATGGAATGGTCAGGATGGGCAAATGTCTGACCAAATCTACGCAGGCGTAGTGTGTCGCAAGACGGATGGATGTTTTCTACTGCTGACAAACTATTTATGATGATGACTGAAATATAAACATCTGACAGGATGCTACAACTGCTTGTATGATAGACTTTGGTATGTAGTGGAGGAGGGCAGTGCAGGTATGCGCCTCAGAATTAGGCACAGAGCCATTTGGCAGTACCAACATGTACTTCATCTTGACGCTCCCAACCACCGCCTTCTCATCTTTCCACGAACCCACGCTCAGATCACACCTTTCCGAGTAACAGCCGCTGCACTAGACGCCAGGTTTTATGCTTTAGAAAATCTCAGACCGTGGACGCATTCGATTTCAGCACCCGTCAAGCATTAAGAGCAATGCTATAATATCTCGCGTAGCAGGATACGGGAACTGCTCGGACAGAACCATCAAGCATTCTTGTTACGTCAAGCAAAGCTGTTGCCATCCGAGTCCAGCACGTCATATATTTCGTGGTGGGCACGAGGACGCTTTCGCTTCGTCTTTCCTCCGCCAACTAAGCGATAATTGTGGCGCGTGGTAGGCTCTGCGGCGACTGCAGTATTTCGTCTCCTACTGTAGTGGCATGAATTTACCATTCGATTTGATGTAGCATTTATGTTGACTGGTTGCTTCACAGGCTTGAGGAAGTCATGCTTCTCCTCGATGCTGTCGTGCTCGGAAACGGGCCGGACGGACTCAATGGCTTCGTGGTGCACTCTTGCTTGCGCAGCGTGCTCACGAAGGTAGTCGTCGCTCGTCGTCTGCGTCTCGAATAATGTGCCGCCAGCAGTCGCGTTGTTCGATGTGCCAATCCCGCTCGTGGCTAGAGAGGAGGAGGCATTTGCAGCGAGTACGATGTCGGAGTCTGATCTCGGCTTCGCTCCATCAATCAGGCCTTTCAGCAAATCCGAGGACTTTTCGCTTCCAATGATGAACCGTCGCCAGAAGGCCTCGTCCTTGGCATCCTCAGCTAGGCTGGATGATCTACCTTCTTGTAGTGATGGTGTTGGAAGATCGATAACATTAGACGGCAGTCTTTTGGGTGCGTCAGTAGCGACCGCTCTGTTCGGGAACTCATCTTCTCTCGTTTTAGACCCCGTGTTGACTACTTGTGAGACTGCCCGCCGTAACGCTGGGCGGGGACTGCTACTATATGTCGCTAGATGGTCACCTGATGATTTGACACGAGCAAGTGAGACATGGCTTGATGTGTATGGCGCAATGTGCATCATCTGACGCCACTGCCTATCATTAGATTCCGAGGTCGGTAGCTTCTGAATCTGGTCGAAAGGTTCATTGAGATTCGCGATTCTGGCATTCGACTGCGAGATGTGGGTTTTGAGTACTGAGGCAGGATTTGTCGAATGATCAACCCATACATCTGCTGGCGGAGCTTGTATAGGCATCCGCTTATCAGGTAACTCACGAGAGCTCATAGAATCATCGTTTTCGCTGGGCAGCGGGTCCATCGTCGTTCTCCGACACATTTGCGCTGTGTCCGCCACGAGTTGTTGTGGCCGCGCAGCATTTCGGGGAGCCTGCAAAGCCTCTCCACTCCCACTCGGCTGATGATCGTCATTGCGTATGCTTCTCCCGGCTTCCGACTCATCTCCAGCCGCCCCCAGTAGCATCGACTCCTCGGAAAGTGAGGCGAAATTCGTGGATGGGGGACGCATACTAGTGTTCATGGGGGTGCGAGAGCGACGAGAGGGCTGTGTCTGGCTGGCCAGAGCTTCGGTGCCTATTTTGACAATGATATGATCGTCCCTAAGCGCACCACTCATGACATAGTCGGGCCGCAACTGACGCTCCTCGAATAACGGTGTTAGCAGTCGCCTGCTTGGCGGTCTCAGGCTACGATGTGCTTTTCGGACTTTGCGTCTCTTGCCAACGTGGTCGCGATTCGTTGAAGAAGCGTAATCCATGCGTAGCGGGCGAGCAAATGACAAGCCAAGCCAGTCGCGGCGTGCAAGGAGACCATGGCGGCTAGCAAGAAGTTGAAGTTCTTCGTCGTTCTTGTCGTCGTCGAGAGTACCGATGTCTATACTAGGACTGTGGTCATCATGTGACTGCCGCTTTGAGACCTTATCAACATGAGCTCCGGGTTGCTTCGGGTGATTGTCGTGGTCTCCTCTTGATGGCCGACTGGTATGGCCTCGACCGGTGGCGTGCGTAGAGTGGCGTTTCGATTTTGCCTCCTCGTGAAGATACTGACGGCGCCTGGAATGGGAGATATGTGCATCCCGGTCACTGAAGTCGTGGATTGCTTCTCCATACCTTTCACCATCTGACTCAGGCGCTGGGTAAGTGGGTTTGAATGTACGGTATGAGCTGGGCGTATATTGGAGTGTCGCCCTAGCTTTCGCGAAGTGCTGCTTTTGCTTAAACGTGTTGGAGTTGTTCTTGCCGCCGGCGAAGCGTTTGCGAACTCCTCCTGTCCAGTCCATGAGTGTGTCGAGATGGCTGATCGTTACGTCGACTTGGTGATCACGTATTACGAGCCGCATATGTACGTCTGTTGTGGCCTGTCGCTGGAGCTGGAGCGGAGCTGGGCTGCAGGAAGTGAGGTTGACGCGTGAGGCCAACACGAGGACGCGTTCGTACCACTCATCACTTCATGATTCTAAGATAACATCAATCTCGATACCAGACAACATAAATGGTATGGAACACGCCAGTCAGTGATCATCTTCCAGCCAGAGCACTTACCACGGCCCGAAGGACGACTACAAGAGCTGCAATATCTGGGAGTCTCCTGCGCCATGCCTATTGAGCTCCAGGCGAGACGCGCCGATTAGACATATTGGCTCTGCTACCACGATCGAGGACAGCGACATCTTTGTACCAGACGTATCACGATGGAGGGGGCCTTCACATGTCAGCCACAGGATCAAGCTTCTCGGCCGTGTCGCGGTATCTGCTAGGTTGGGATCCTGACCGTATAGTTTCTTTGCCGCAGTCAATCTTACCACAGAAGGCATTTTTCCATGCGCGATGAGACGACGATACCTGGAGACTACTGCACAATGCAAGCACCTACAACCACACCCGTTGGCGAAGGTAACAGCATTCCTATCGGATATCTGAAGCGCATGATCGGTCTGTAGATTCATCCAGCCTAGTAAGTTGACCGCAGCCCGCATCTTGAGCTTGCCGAGGACAAGCTTGAAAATTACATGCAATGTCGATGTATGGTCGGCATGACGTGCAGTACCCCGGTCTGAGAACGGTATTGGATGGATATCTCGGCTCGAATATTGCTGTTCTGGCAGCAGGTATCTGATGTGACATTACAGCGCAAGATAGCCTGTTCCTGTCTAGGCAACTCTGGCTCTGAGCAGATTCAAGATGAAATGAGGAGCCATCATCTTCGGACGCTGGATTATGAATTACAACGATCTCGTAGCGAATACTGCCTTCGCACTAGCTTCGGTGGGCCCTCGGCAGATATGTTGGTCGATTCGTCATGAGAAATCTGCTGAACTTTTGGCGAAAACAGTCTAGGGGCCAAACGGAGGTGAAGACGAATGAGCGGGCAGAAGTCCCGATCCATATCAACGCACTTCAACAATCTCGCACATGCTTGCTGAAACGCGTGCTGCTGGACCACGTTTTATTGAACGCCTCTCCCGCTCAGATGATAAGCTTTTGACCCTAGCAACGGCCTGCAAACCAAACCCCTCCAAGCCCCACCACTTCACAGAAGATTTTGATGAGCGCGACAATCGTGCTGAGGAAGGATGTGATGCCTACCGTGATCGACTCGGCGCAACAGCGTACCACCGGCTCCGCGGGTAGTATATGACTTATCGAGAGCCTTCGTTGTCTTCGCTCCATGGCGGTCCACTATTCTCCTCATTGGAGAAACGCAGTCTCTGTGGGTCATCACTCTGTTTAGTGCAGCGGCTCTAATATTGCCTCACCCTCTGTCCACCATCCAACGCAGTTCTGCCACCTTTCCCTCGCGCCTTCTATCCTCCACTCTCTTTCAGATCACCCCAATCACCACACAAGATGTCTCAGTCCGAAGTCGCCCTTCCTAAGCGGCCTCGCGCCTTCAGGCGCCTCAGTTCTGAGGATGCTACGAAAGAATCGTTGACCATGCGGTCTCCCACTGTCGTGGTACCGCCAAAGCACCTTATGGCTCCTAGCGATGCTCACGAAGTCGCCGCTGCCATGGAGTTGGCGAGACATCAACTGGAGGACTTCTCTGAGCCTCTGTCCTCGCCCGAGACGCCACCAGAGACCAGCGTCACGGACAGGTACGCCTTCGCCTTCGATATCGACGGTGTGCTTATTCGAGGTGGACGGCCAATCCCTGAGGCTATCGAAGCCATGAAGGTGCTCAACGGCAAGAACTCATACGGCGTCAAAATGTGAGCAAGCAAGTCGAGAAACACGTTTGGTAATGTTTGCTGACCTTCGCAGCCCCTACATCTTTGTGACGAATGGAGGCGGCAAAACGGAGCAAGAGCGTTGCATACAGCTTAGCAAGCAGTTGGAAATCGAGGTTTCCCCAGGACAATTCATCTGCGGACACACGCCGATGCGGGAGATGGCGAACAAGTACCATACAGTCCTGGTCGTTGGTGGTGAAGGCGAGAAGTGCAGACAAGTGGCCGAGGGCTATGGTTTCAAAGATGTTGTTACGCCAGGCGATATCATCAAGGATAACCCGGACACCACACCGTTCCGTAAGCTTACAGATGAGGAGCACAAGAACTCGCGAGCAAGGGATTTCTCCAAAACCGAGATCGAGGCTATCTTTGTCTTTGCAGACAGCAGAGACTGGGCAGGTGACCAGCAGATCATCCTCGATCTACTGATGTCGAAGAGAGGTCGTCTTGGTACGCGCTCTGAGACTTTCGAGGATGGCCCGTCCGTGTTCTTCTCGCATAACGACGTTGTCTGGTCCGCATCACACGATCTGACACGTCTCGGCATGGGAGCCTTACGATTATCCTTGGAGGCCATGTTCAAAGCAGTCACTGGCAAGGATCTGAACACCACTGCATTCGGCAAGCCACAAGTCGGCACTTTCCAGTTCGCCACTCGCTTGCTGCAACAGTGGCGGAGAGATACACATGGCATCAACGCACCGCCGGACACCGTCTACTTCGTCGGCGACACTCCCGAGTCCGACATCCGCGGCACGAACGAATTCAACAAGGAGGCGGAGAACACGTGGTACTCGATTCTGGTCCGGACTGGTGTCTTCCAAGAGGGCACGAAGCCGAAGTTCCAGCCCAAGGCCACTGTGGACAATGTACTGGAAGCTGTCTTGCACGGTATCCAGCGTGAGCACAAGAAGATGTTCAAGGAGGAGCTCGATCTTGCTCAAATCAAGCTGGCCGGAACAGCCATTGAAGAGGCCTCCAACGAAGCCACGCCAGTTACATCGCCACCCGCGAAGGAGACTGGCAACCCACTGTCGTGAGGCTCAGAACGTCACGGTCAAATGACGCTGCGCATCTTTTCTGGGAGTTACTGGGCAAGGCATAAATCTTGAAATAGATACCAATCAATGCGAAAGTGAGGGAGTTTCTGGGTCTACCGATTGGATCGGTATACATGATAGAGTGACGCCTAAACCACAACCTACAAATATAAACAGGCTGTGAATCGCCGCCGAATGCATAGATAGTTTCGTACAACATCAGAGGAAATCCCTTGAATAGCTTCGAACCCTCCCGATGACTGCTGACCCAGGGCTGTCCAAGTCTCTTACCAGGATGAATCCTACCCGATAGTTGAACGCTCGGACAGTCTTCCACCCGCTACTCGTTGACAGCACCGCGATTGTGCGCATCGAGAGAATGATGCTCCTCTCAGTATGGGCCAAAGGTTAAACACCGACCATAAGAATGGAGGGGGAGGCGGGAGTGGAGTGGAAGGAGTCGATTCAAGATGAGAGCTCAGCAATTCACCGCAAACTATACCGCTTGTGGCCAGCTAAACGACAAGGGGCCAAAAGTGCTATCCATGTCCAATGAACGCTTACAGAAGTGCTCCAAAGAAAGGTAGTCCGCGAACTTTGGTATGTCGTAAAGCCAGACTTCTACGTGACGAGTGCGAAAGATCATGCGGACCGGCCTGTTCTCTCAGTGATGTAACCGCTGGCGACGACTCTGGCCGAGGTGCTCCACAAGATCGCATTGAAGGTTCAGACGACATATAGTAGGTGTGTGCTCCTGACGGTGTCTTGTACACCCATATCATACTACTGATATATATCTGTGCTACCGCCCTCCATCGTGAGAACACAAACCATACTAGAGGATGATCGAATTAGGTCCTTCAAAAGCCATTGGCCACCATTCATCTACCATGCAGACTGCTCATTCCCATGATGTAGGACAAGTCTCCGGGAAAACGGCGATTCGAAATGTACGGGTCTTCGATGGCACAAGCATCTCCGAACCACAGACTGTTGTCATGTATGGCAATCTAATTGGACGGGATCCCACTGGAGCACAACAAACCATTGATGGAGAAGGAGGATATCTCATCCCAGGTCTAATCGATGCTCATGTCCACGTTGACACCAACGACCACCTGCGACAGCTATCGAAGCACGGTGTGACTACCGCCTTAGATATGGCCATGTGGCCTGCCGAGAAATGCAGCAACTACGTGGCCAGGAAGGTCTCCCGGATCTGCGGACCGCAGGACTGCCAGCGACGAAGGCTGGTAGCGTGCATAGCTGTGTTCTACCACTACCTCAAAAAGCCTTCTTGAGTGGCCCGGAGCAGGCGGCTGACTGGGTCAAGCGAAGAATCGACGAAGGCTCAGACTACATCAAAATCATCGCAGATGTGCCAGGACCGGACCAAGATGTGATGAATGCAATTTCTGCTGAGGCGCACAAGCAGGGAAGTATGGTCGTTGCACATGCTGCATCTTACAAACCCTTCACAATGGCCCTCGAAGCCAAGGTTGATGTTGTAACGCATGTTGCTTGCGACAAAGCCGTGGACAAGGATATCACAGACCGTATGGTGGCGAGTGGTACCATTGCCGTGCCAGTAAGTACCGAGAGTTGATGCTTAATCTGTAGAACATGAGGTTGATCTAACGCATTCTCATGAAGACTTTATGCATGATGAAAGAGACCACGAAAAAGCCATCGTTGAGCGCCGCAGCCTCACTTCTGCTCAACCCCTCCGCCCTGATCGCTATCGTCCGCAGCAAGAGCAATGCCCAGGGTTCGGCAGACTACAGTAACGCTCGAGAATCTGTGGCTGCTATGCACATGGCTGGCGTGCCAATCCTAGCTGGAACAGATTGTCATGAGGAGCCTAACTCTATGTTCGATGTCAAGCACGGGGAGTCCATGCATCGAGAATTGGAGTTGCTTGTGGAAGCTGGCCTGTCACCTGTCGAGGTGCTCTGTGCCGCTACCAGCTTGCCAGCGAAATACTTCGATCTCAAAGATCGGGGCGCGATAGAGGAAGGCAAGAGGGCGGATCTCGTGCTTTTGCGAGAAGACCCTACGAAGGATATCAGAGCCACGCGTTCTATTAGTCGGGTCTGGTGCAATGGTAGGGAGGTAGAGCTCTAGATGCTTTCTGCATCTCCAGTCGCCGAAATGTATCGTGACGGCGTGTTCCACTCATCCTCTCTCTATGAAAAGGTTCTAAGTTGAGTCGTCTCAATCACTCCGACCGATATATCGATCTGGCCCCGAATGAATGCCGTACACAGCATTAAGGTTGGTACATCTGTAAGAAGCCTCATCTCAGCTCGGACGTTCCGCTGATTCCTCACGCGTTTGACTGCGCAGCTTGAGACGGCCTTCGCTCCCGAGGTAGCTGAGGTTCCTCACCTTCGCTAGAAATAATGCGGCACGATCAGCAAGTATATCTCCCATAGCATGCAGGGGCTCTCTTCTTGATAGGATCACGCTCACCATACTAACCATGACTTCCAAACGCGCGCATACCAAGTCTCGTACCGGCTGCAGCCAGTGTAAGAAAAGACGAATCAAGTGCGATGAGCATCCACCTTGCTGCTCAAACTGCGCCAAAAAAGGCCTGGAGTGCGAGTACCAAGACCAGCAAGGAGCAATTGACAATCTACAGCTCTACACGTGGCATGTGGATACACGATCATCACAGACGCACACCGAAACAACAACAGCGCCCACAAGCTCAGCTCAGCCCAGGTCGCCTGGCGGGAATACGGACCACAGTCGAGTGGTCGGCACAAGTACAGAGACCTCTTCAACACTGAATCTCGACGATCTTGGTCTCCTGCACCACTTCACTGTACACACATACAGTACCATCGGGCCTTTGCAGCGAGACCATTCGGCATGGCAAAGCGAAATTCCTCGCCTGGCGCTGTCTTATCCCTTCCTGATGCATGCGATTCTTGGCCTTGCTGCTGCCCACCAGATGTCCTCAGACGACGGCTCACGAAGCGCAGAGCTGTGTCAGAAAGCGCGCCAACATTACGACTCTGCTCTACGCCTTTTCCAAGAGACTTTCACCGGACCGATGTCTGGTGATATGAGCTCTGTATTTCTGAGTTACGGCATTTTGATATGTGTTCTGCATCTCAGTCTGGGATGCGAGCAAGCTCGCGAAAAGGATCCCATCGACGGCTTCATTCATCTCGTCAATCTGCTACAAATGAATCGGGAAGTGTTGAGTTCAAATGGCCAATCTGCACAAAGCACCATACTTCAGAAGTTCGTGACCTTGAATACCTACCAGGATGGTCCACAGATTTCTTCCAGTCCGGATCTGGACACTGAGCTTCTACGGCTCGCAACTGTAATGTCATCCTACTCAGGCACACTTTCAGACGCTTCGGAAGCACAAGCTCTCAGTGCTGCATACGCCTCGTTGCATGCCCACTACCGTAGGGTGACCTCAAGACCAAAGACAGGAGAAGGCTTACTTATCTGGCCGTTTCAGCTCGCATCCGAGTTCGGCGTGTTGCTGAGCCGCCGCGATCCCATGTCCCTGTGCTTGCTCTCACATTGGTGCGTGTCGATCTGCAATGCGCCGTACAAGTGGTATGTTGGAAACTGGAATCATCGTCTAATGATGACGGTCTGTACGACTCTGCAAGGTACGCAATGGGAAAGGTATCTACAGTGGCAAATGCGAGAGATCGGAATGCCGGTGAGTGGTTCACTACTTAGGCAGAGCCCTGAAGACCTATCGATGATATAATGGGTGGCGTCAGGCTGTAGCGATCCTTGTCCAGAACAGCCAACCTCAGACGCACGGCCTGAATCTGCCAACAGACGACCTTTCTACCGTCGAGAGAACCGGCCTTAGCTCAACGATATCCCAGCATGGAAGCACAGACGATTGGGCTTAGACTTTCTATTGAAACTATCCACTTCAGTCGTAACAAAACAATCCCCAGCGCCTTGCACCAAAACACTTTTCGTAAAGTCAATGACGACGTTAGATGCTGCACAACGTCCAACACCAGCGAGATACATCAGTCTCGTCGGCCTGCATCACCGTTCGAGCCTTGACTAAGAGGATTACGGTTTCTCGCTGCCTCCTCGCGAATGAAGGCATCCGCAATCTCAGTCGATGCTCTATGCTCGTAAGTCGAGCCCTTGATTCCTGCAACCAGGTAGTCGCCATGACTTTCAAGCTCCAGAGGTGTCACAATAAGACCTGGACTTCCTAGTGGCGCCAACCGCGGACTGTTTGGCTTCTCTCGCGCACCTGGCGATGACGCCCGTGCTGCCGATACCGACTCTCGCTGATAGGCATAAATCTGTCTCTGCAGCTCGCTAAGTACTGTTTGACGAGAGCGAGGAGACAGAGGTCCATTTGACGAAGGTCCGTGAGGTGTCGATTGCAAGCTGCTGCTGGCAGACGGGTAATTTGCTGGATGAAATCTCGGCAAGGAGGAGAGGTTCAGGGAAGCGTCAATACCTCGTCGGCCACCACTGCCTTTGGCTCGAGAGTGCACAGCACGAGGTAGCTGCAGAGTCTCGAACTGTGCAGCTGGCTTGTAGCCTGGCGAAAGTGGCGAACTCGGCCGTAGTGCTGGTGACCCGCGAGGTGATGGCATTCTGCCCAAGGGAGACAGACTACGTGCTGACGATCGCACTGGTGACAGTCCTCTTCACGGCGCCAGGTTGGAGGTACTGGCCTTGATGGGCACGTTTGATAGTACGTTGGCTGATTTCATGCGAGCTGGCTGGTCATTCCTGTTGCCCTTCTCGCACTTGCAAAATCTTCACGCGTTGCAGTGGCTTCTGTTTTCGGCGGAAGTAGTCTCCTAAACTCGTGCTGTGAATTCTGTGGTCCTCGCTCGCCCGAATTGTGTACTTATTTGCACAAGCGTTGTCGGCCAATGTGTCTAGTGTGGAGTATTTGCCTTCCGACTCTTGACAGTAGCGGCGAACCCAACTGTGGTGATATAGTACTAGCAATTCGCTTGAATCTCTGTTGTAAAGACGTCTCCAATATTCAGAACAGTGTAGGTGGGAAAGAAAGATCGCACTGTGAACTTTAGCAGTTGGACCCTTCTCGCACCTTCGTAGTTAGATGGGCTAGCCGTCAACGGCTTCGTTGGGGCTGAACCTTGTTCCTGCTCGAGCGAAGCTAACTGAGCATTAGCGAGTCAGCCCTTAGATAAGGGAAACAAGGTCCTTTAACTAATGAATATTAGGGCTTGCTATTGATTCGCTATCTCTAATAGACAAGCTTCTCTTTATTTAATAGGCTTTACTTAATACGACTAAGATATAGAGTATAAGATAAGAAAATAATAAAGTATTAAAAAGGATTATAGAGTAAAGAATTTAATTACTAGTAGATAGATAAAATTTTGATTTAAGTATCTATACGAAACTTTAAAAGAAAATGCCTAGTAGATAATGTAAGCTACATACGGCTATACGAGAATTACGCAAGATAAGCTTCCTTTGTCTGCTCTGCAACTTCGTCGAACATCGGTTTCGCACTGAACCAGCCGGAGAGGGGCAGGCCCAATGAATTGTAAGTTCTTCGCCCAGATATCAGTGTCAAGCTCGCAATGCACTGGGTTGAGAGGCGTGTAGACTTACTCGGCAGCATCTCCCTCGCTCACCTGCACGATGCGGTTGAGATCGCCGTTGACGGCAGCTAAGGCTAAGAGATGAACGTGGCACAGCTTCTCAAGGCTGACATACCAGAAAATTTTGGCTTCGACGGAATCCGCTGTAGTGAGGAGGCCGTGGTTCTGAAGTATGATGGCCTTCTTTTTGCCAAGCGCCTGGGCTATGTGTGTGCCTTCGTCACCTTCGAGCACAATGCCTTCGAAGCCGCTACTGGCGATGTCCTTTAAAGGTCAGTACATAACATTGGTCCGAGCACATGAACACTGACTTGGTAAAATGCACATGCGCCTTGGCTCGTAATTGGCAGCGGGATGCCCAACGTCGAGGATGCTCTAGCATAGATCGAATGGGAATGGGCTGCACACTTAGCGTCGGGCCTGGCCTTATAGACTGTAACAGTGGTCAGCGAGGTCATTGATCTGATGTAGAAAGCACTCACGTCCCCGATGGATCATGATGCCAGCTCGATTGATGAGTCTGTTGCGTCCTCCGTCGAGCACATTGCCTTCGTAGTCGACACGTACGAGGTCTGAACGGCGCATGGTCGAGAAGCCTGGGTTCGATTGTTAAGACCATCTCATTTCTGTCTGGTCTGGCACGTTGCGCCTACTGGTGCCGAAAGGATTTATCCACATCGTCTTGGGCTCGACAGGATCACGAATGGTTATGTGTCCAGCAACGCCCTCATCGAAGCCTCGGGCACCCATGATCCGGTAAGCTGCTGCCAAGCGGCCTTTCAGGTACTCCCGTTCTTCATACTTGTTCTCGAATTGAGGAGGCGATGGGAAGCCGCCGCCATACCTGCTGATCGGCGGTGCACCATCAGGCTGTTGTTCGGTCTTGCCAGAGCGAGCGGCGTGACCAGAGCGATCGAAAAGAGGCTGGGCATGGGTGTGTTGATGGAGCGCCATAGTCGTAGACAGCAATGAGGGATCTGATGCTCCTGTTAAATTGCAGAACAGGGACTCATGGGTCCCCTAGAGCCATTATAGCTTCTTCGTGTTCCCAAAGCCATAGCTCGTTGCGAGCTCCAAAGCGGCCGAGAGTCGCCAACCCCGGTGTGATCGAGTCTACCGCGCGATACGCTTGGTCATTGAACACAAATGCTTATACATTACCGCCGCAACTGCACTCTCAGCAGGAGGAGTCATGATTGGGAGGATGAGACGGCCTTCGAAGTCACGGTGTTGTTCGCGCAGTCCTCGGCACAGATTGCAGACACCTAGACGGGCGTTCGAGCGAACGTACAGCCACGATCGTGAGAGTCGCGGTCAATATCAACACCCGCGTGTGTCCGGTCGTGAACACAAGTATCTGATCAGTGAGCGAGACCAACCGGCATAGAGCAGTGATCAAAGATATAGGTTGAAAGGTTGCTAGCAATGTAGTCTCTGCCGAGGCCGAGTAGTAGCTCGCTCGCGCTAAGGGGCTATCGAGGGAAATATTGTCGTAAAGCTATATCTAGTATATATAAAACTTACTTAGCTTTGTTGTTACTATATTTTAAGATAATTAATATTATAACTATAGTATCTCTAGACTATTAGAGTAATATATAAGCTTAATATTATATTAACATATATTATATTCTTCTAATATACTAAAATAAAATAAGCGAAAGTATTACTGTTCTTAAGTATTGTGTTACTAGCGAAAGGAGTAGAGTAACCCTTCTAAGCAAAATATAACATGCAAATTTGAAGCAGGGGTGTAAAGCTTACTAAACGGACGGGCTAGGGCTTTCTGCCGAGATCTCGACAGATTGCGAAGCTGCAGCCACAGCACTAGATTGCCCAGCATCCGTGATTGTAACAAACCGGAAAACCTCGACCGCCCGTCACGGTTCTCATCGTGTTCTAAGAGCCTCTCACAAGGACACATATGTGGTATTCACGAACACCATGATCATCTTCCAATGCGACGATGTCATCATCAGCCGCTTGTGGCGTAGGAGGCTCTTTACACTTCGGTCTATCTTCCAGCCTAACCATCATCAGACCGTGCGAATGGAATGGAGTTGCGGACGACAGCCACACTAGAGCTTTGGAAAAAGTGTATTCACGCACTGGACGACGTCCACGTCAGGATGGAGTTGGACTGCCGCTCACACCACGGGTCATAGCGGAACGGCTATTGCACTTACTACGGCCAGCTCTTATGCCCATCTCCAAGACCTCGGACAACAGAGTGTCCACGTACCGCCAGACGACCGCACCACCTTATGCTGCCGCCTAGGCTCACTTATCGGGATCTCCACTTGAGCTGCCTCGAGCAAACATGGTGCCTTCCTTCCACCGTCGATCAATAGCTGTGTGAGATCATGATCGCTCGCGCCTCGTATTCGGACTGCCTTGGCACCATCCTTCAACTTTCTTGCGCACTAGAGCTCGAAAGAATCCGTCACTGTCCGCAATGGTCAGATGAGAGCAGTCTGAGTCGTGTACAGCGACAAAGACTCAAATTTTGCTTGGCTTATCTTGCTGTTGCCGTCATCTTGCATGCAAAGGTGGATTCGTCTTTGCCGCTCATCCGCGGACCTTGGCTATCCTCTTCCAACGTCACAGAGACCACTAGTCGTGCATACGGTAGATCACCGCGTTTCCGTTCCTGCCCGGATGGCTTGACCACGAAGGAATAGGACGGAAGTTAGTGAGACAATACTATGTACTATTGATTCCGTTGACGAGTCCATCTAGCAGCGAACATTTCCTTCGGCAGGTATCAGGCGTGATCAACCATCCACTATAGGAATGAGCGGTATACTGGAACGGAATATCTTTACAAAGACTATCACAGCATAAAAAGCCGAACGATATAAAAGAGGGGCTGATTTCTGTCGCCAGTGTCCCAAAAAGATCAGGACCATGCAGCGATTGGTGTATACCACGCATCTTGTCGCCTGAGCATGAATCTGGCTCCTCAAAGACGTTGTTTGGTAAGTCCTGTCAGCTACAGGACCGCCACAAACCCACCCTACCGCGGATCAAAGCCTCCGCGCATTGATCCAGTCGTCCTCGTCGCGAAACGCTGAAGGTCCTGCAACCTCCGCCTTGTCGACGCCGGACTCCGCGGAGGCGAAGGAGATCGCTCTGGTGAGTCTGGAGGGGAAAAGCGCTCGTGGTATCTGGCGTCAACTAGCATCTGTTCCTGGACGTGTCGCTCATGGCGTTGTGCTCGTGTCTCGGGTCCAAAGACTGGTCGACTTGGCTGGTCCATATCCTCGTCTTCCGCGTCCTCGCCGTTGTCTTCCACCAATTCAGGAGGAGAGTCCTCTTCGTCCATCTCAGTTTCTTTCTCTATGAAATCTGGTACGTGCGACGGAACAGGCTCTGGAAGTCTGCGAGCCGAGCAGCGTTGCTGTTCTTCACGGTACTGCTGAATTGCTATTTCGCTGGAAGTAGCTCGGCGCTTGCCTTTGTCAGTCCTCGGGGATCCTTGAACATCCGCGGTACGATCAGTTTCCTGTTCCCTGTCTGCTCGCCCTTCATGCGTTATATTCGAGGCCGAATTGTTGTCGCCCGTTCCTGCATCTTCGGTAGATTGTTTTATTCGTCTTGACGAGGTCATACCAATATGGTCGCCAGGAATGCTCTGTACCCCGTCCACGTCATTAGAGATACCTCCCGTGCTCGCGAGTTCTTGTGCCGCACCGTATTGCGGCGCCATGTCCTCAAGATCTCCAAAGATGCTTTCTCTGTCAGCCTCATGTTGGGAAGTATCATGATTTTTTCCCTGATCATGATCGTCTTCGGATTCGTGAGCAGCAGAAACAACGTCTAGGTCAGCACCCCCAGAGTCTTTGCGTGTATCTTTTGCCTCGTCCCGAAGCGCCTCTTCCTCTGGAAGGTCCTCGACAGTGCCCGTAGCCCAGTCAATCTCGTCGATGCCTGCCTGGGCATGTGAGCGTCTTGCTGCGTCGCCGATAGTGCCTTGATTGGCATTCCCAATAGCGCTATCTATCTGGGCTGTTGGACGCCGAGCATTTCCACTGGACATGCGCAGTTCTTCCGGAAAAGCAGCTCGGCGCTGACTCTTCGAGCGTTGTGCAGCTGATTTCATGCTAGCTGCCGCAGTACTGAGGCTTCGCTGTGCAGTGACCGGGCTTTGAGCACGCTTCGAACGTCCACGAGATGGTGCAGCATTCTCATCGGCCGATGCACCTTTCAGTGTTGTTGACGGGAGGCTACTAATCATGCTTTGCCCTGGTGTCCGTGTCGATGACCGAGCTGGCGCAGCGGGTGCCGAGAGCTTAGCTTCCAGGTCAGTTTCTACAAATGAGCTGGTTCCGGATCGCTGCGAAGCAGACATGGAGCCATTTCGCAATATGCTTCTCGGAGTATTCGATGCCAGGGATACATCACGGCCCATGGTCATAGGCGCGCTCGTGGCAGTAGGCGACACCAGCTCGTCATCAAGGCCAATATCGATATTGCCGACCTCAGTCCCGTGCGCATCAGTTGGCGTAGTTAGTGACTGGAAGTTCGATACTGGGCCGATTTTGTCGGAAAGAGGTGGAGCCAGACAGACTGTGGCAGTAGCTCGGGCACGCTGAGGACTCCAGGCATTGGTGGTTTCGTCAAGGCTGTGTCGCAACGCACCTTGTAGTCTACGGCGCTGGCTACTGGCAGTCGATGTGGTCGACGTTGTCGAAGCGGTCGACTCGGAACCGGATCGGATGCGTCGTGCTGGCCGGGGTGGGACTTCTAGTGGTGTTCGAGGCGTGGTGGCTGATGCTGATGTCTCTCGACTAGTAGTTTCGTGTGAGGCATCGGGTAAGTGTTGCTGCGTATCTGTTGCTGCAACGAAGCCAGACTGAACACCATCCAGTGGCAGAGCGGCGCCTATGCCAGGAGAACCCTGAGCTGGGTGATTGTTGAGCTGCTCGGTGCCCTCTGCATCTTGTCCAGGGGTAATCTCTGGATCATGACTTTCCACCACATCACTAGCTTCTGCTTCATCCTCTGTACCACTAGTACCGTCATCATCGCTCCTTCTTCCATTTCTCTTGCCTCTCCAGAGATCATAAACATCACGCCCTCCGCCTCCAATTTTCGACCTTGCATACAGCTCATCACTCCTTCTGTCCAACTCATCCGTATCGATAGCACCAACACGATTCTCCCTCGTATCATCCAACCACGAATTATAGTCTCTCTTAGACAGAGCCTCCTTCATAGTCTTGAGCAACTCTCTAGCATGACCAGATGGCATGTCCTGGCCAAGTCCATGCCGGATAGCAAGCTTCTCGGCATGCTCGAGCTTCTCTGAAGCAGAGGATGTGCAAGGTGGAAGGCGAAGTGGTATGGTTCTTGGTGGTAAGGAGGGATCCGAGGTCAACTCCAGCGGGCGATTGCGAGTTTGTGATGATGCTTCTGTAGGGGGAGGTGGAGAAGCCGCAGGAGTAGGTGGAAGACTACCCTCCATTGCCTCATATTTCTCCTTCTTGCTCCGGTTCAGGCTGTCGAATCGAGCCATCAAATCATTGCTGTCACCGATCACCGACGCTATCAGCAGGCGATAATCCTCGCGGTCCTCTTTGTCTGCCACCTAGGCATTTGTGATGTCTACAAAGGTCTCGTAATGGTCTGATCGGCTAGATAGATGGCGCTCGACTTCTTTCAAGAATTTCGGGCCACCCTTGATAGTTCTCGTGGCAGGTTTGAGTCGGCTACTACGCTTCGTGGACTTGCGCTCGCTGGGGCCTGGGTCACCAGACTCGGATCGCTCAGTATGGAAACTTGCATCAGAGGCAGGCGGAAGAGCATCTTGGCGACTCTCGTCCACCTTTGAACTTGACGCTTCAGAAGTTGACAGTCCATGCGATCTACGACCTGCTTGCCCCTCCCGCGCTCGCTCCAGCTCCAGCTCCATTTGTCTGGCTAGTTTCAAAGCTGCCTTATGATCGGTTGCCGATTGTCGTGCCTGTTCAGCTCTTGTCCGCTCCTCATCAAGTACAAAGTCATCATAACTCTGCTCCAGAGTGATACCGTTCCCGTATGATCCTTCCTCATAAAAGCTTGATGCAGAGGAATTAGCTCTGCTTCTACCTTCAGCTTGAGACATGTTTCCTGGCATAGGCACGCTCAGACCGTGGTCATCTGCCTCATCAGGTATCGAGGTGAGTCCCGAAGGCGGCGTTGATATCTCTGCAGAGCGCACCCGCCGCGAGTTCGGAGTCGGAGTGCGGTCTCGATCCAGCGTCTTCGGCCAAGTATTGCCCCTCGCCTTTCGATGTCTCTCTACCTGCTCCAGAGCAATCCGCCTCTTACCTTCGTCCTCAGTATCAAAAGCTAGGAGTTGAGCATAGAGGCCGAGCAGTCCCTCGTCCTTGGCTTTCTGCAACTGTGCCTGCCGAACTTCCTCCGAGGCAGTCAGACGAGATCGTCGTATGACGTCGATATATGAGCTTGCCTTGCTTCGATCGCTAGGAGACTGGGCAGTGGCGTGGTAGGCTTCCAGAAGATGCTGCATGATACCCTGGCTCATGCCACGTTCGTGCTCTGCTGCGCCGTCGAGCTGGAACGCTCGCGGTGGCATCTCTGAGACGGGAGCTTCGGGTGGGAATGGATCTGCTCGCATGTTACTATGGCAGCTAGGGAGCTGAGAAAACTGTAGTCGAAGCATTTGCAGTGGACCAAGGCCGAAGAGGAAGGGCTGTGGGTCTGGTTCGCCGGGCATGCGGGCCATGGCGGCCATGATTGTGTGAATGGGTGAGTGTGGTGACTGGGTGGTGGTGCTGGCAGACCGTGTGCCTGAGCGAGATAGGCGACCATCAGCTACCGGCGTCCCACTGTCGTTCTCATCTGACTCATTGCAAAGCACAGAAGTTCCGATTCGCTGCTCGTCAGTATTTTCAGGGTGTACGTTCGGGCGAATATGGTCTTTGATCACCGTCTGACGTTCGTAGGCATCACCATCTGACCTATTCGCGATGTTCAAACTGCCCAGATCATGCTCGATGCAGTGTTCGAGAAACGTGCGATTGTAGGTTGACTGCGTGGTAGCAGTGTCCAATGAGCTTGCTTTCTCGCCAAGCTGTTTAGCAAGCACAGGACTGTCTGCACGCTGCTGAGTGGGCTCCTCCGCAGATGAGTCGGCCGCAAGGTCGGTTTCATCCTCGATACTGCTGACATCAGAATACGCAGGATCAATGGCTACCACATCCATCGCAGGCCGAGCATGCTCTGATGAAGACGGCAGCGGCGTGATTTGGAACGGCGTCTCGAGCTGCGTAGCTGGGAACGTGGTCTGGATCCTTGGCCTCGTAGGTCGAGTCTTCACCTTGAATTTGCCTCTCTTCGTTGGCGACACAGGCACAGGAACCATAAAAGGGCGCTCGTCATGCTGCTAGCTCAGCTCAGCCTCCTCCTCATCGTGCTTCTCCTGGTTCCGCTCGAGCACCACGACGTTGCGATTCAGCCCATCTTGCTCGAATTGCTTCCCACGCGAATCCCTCTCACTTTGTACAGCAGGCTCCAAAGGCGACTCGGGCCTCGCAAGCTCATGTTCAGCAGTGTCGGCAGGTACAATCGATCCAGCCTTCACTGCCTCGCACCCATGATGAAAAGCCCTCACATCCCCAACCGAACACCTATCACACTGCCTACCCTCCTCCACCTTTTCGACCAAAGTATCTCTGAACTCCATTCCCCTCAACTCCTCCTCCAACGACCCCGGCGCAAGCTCATCATCAGGCGAGGCCACTGCCATCTCATCTAGCGCCACCGCCAGAGAGTTCCAGAATCGGACGAAGGGATGATTATCTCCAGACGGCCTGTCTAGTGATGAGGAAGATGTGTCGTCCTTGACGTCCAGGGTGTTCATGTCGTCCACTGCTTCGCCTATAGCGGCGAAGAAGCGGGACCACCGACCCTCATGCCCCATGGGCTCACGATTTTGCTCTTCCACTCGAGCCACGATCCCGCTGGGCTGCTCCCAGCGCTGTGGCTGGTAAAGCTCCATGTCGCTCTCGTGGCGGCCACAACACAGGCGAGGTCCTCGATAACGTCGTGGAGTGATGCTGAAAATGCTGTAGTGCTGCTGGAACGTGCAAGTCGTGTATGCTACCTGTGTATGATGATAAGGTGCTGATGATAAGATAAGTGTAAGTGATACCAAGACAAGCTTCGCTGCTGCAAGCAAACAGATTGGTTCCAGAGGTGTGAAGGTAGGGCTCAGCAGCCTTCCTGCCTAGGAAGATGCTTGCGCAGAGCAGGCCCTTCCACTGTCCCGGCTTCGAATACGGTCGTGATTGCTTGTATATAGTGGAAGGTGTCCACTTTGCCTTCCACCTCTTGGGTGAATTGGACAGTCGCGACACAGAGGCTAGAAGGTGTGATCAACTTTGCTATTACGTACATTTGCACTTGCCTGCTTTACTAGGCCCAATGTGTCCACCCATCGACACCCTACATGTCTCCTTCATCTCATCTCCCCGACTTCAAACATCCCATCCTCTCTTACCTCCCCATTGCCTTAAGCTCCTGCATCCGCTCTCCCCATGCATGTCCCTACCTACTTCTCCGTCAAAACAAACCTCCTCTCCACCTCCCTCCTCTCAACATCATCCTGAAAATTCAACCTCACCAACCCCGGCTCCCCCTCACTCCCCACCCCCCTCCCCTTCCAAAACTCCTGCACTTCGGCCTTATAAAAAGTCGTCGTATCCGGATACTGCGCCAGGACTCCTCTCCCCTTCGCCAAATCCGACAACCCCTTATTACTCTCGGGTATCTGAATTAGTTGTGCCACGCTCGCCCGTTGTGGCGGGGGCGGGTTGTCCGAGGTATCCGCGTCCTGGACCTCGTAGCGGCGCTGTTTGCCTTCGCCGATGACGTTGGTGACGCTGCAGAGGATCCCTTCGCCTTCGGGCGTTTCGGCCGAGTTGGGTTTGAGGGCTTTGAAGTCGTGGCGGCAGAAGACGACTTCGCCGAGTTTGAGGACTGGTCTGTTTCCTGGACGGTTTGCAGCTGAGGCGGATGGTTTCGTTGCGCTGCCGCCGCCGTTGTTGTTCGTGCCAGCGCCGGTGGAGATGGAGGGGGCGTCGGTGTTGCTGCTTGCGACGCTTTCGGCGCCGTCTTGTTCGATTTTGACGCTTGCTTCGCGTGTGGCCGCCACGCTGCCGGCGCGGGAGGCTTTGCCGTCTTTGGCGTTGAGTCTGCTGGCTGTCAAGTTTAGGTTTAACCTTGGTGATGGAGCGGCAGAAGCTTCGGTGTCGCCTCCGTTCTCCGTGCTGGCTGCGGCTGGCGTGCTTGCGCCTGCGTTCCTGGCTGGCGCGGACTTCTTAGGTCGTGCGAGTTTGCCGGAGGCTGAGCGAGAGGGTTGCGAAGACTGATGTTGGGCTGCTGATTCTTCGCTGGCTGTTCTAAGGCCGGCGAGGACTTGGAGGCTGTCGAGGAGGTTCATGCCGTTGCTTTGGCCTTCCTGACGACAGTATTAGCTCGCCTGTGATGGAAGAGTCTTGGGAAGTCTGTTGAATGGTCCTTGATTGCGTACGAGTGTGTGCTTGACATCTTCAGTGATCTTAACATTCTCACGATACAGCTTCTCCAGCTTCTCATCGATTGAAGCCGAAGCAGGTTTGTCAGCATTTAACAATGCTGCTTGTTCCTTCTCCAGATCTATAATCTCGTGACCGATGGCATTTGATCTCGCCTACTCATAGAACATTAGCCGTAGTTCCAGTCTCAGAAGTTCGCAGATGGGATTGGTCGTAGCATCAAGTGTGTTCGACGCAGGACGGTTGCGGGAGGGGCTATAGCTCACCACCATAGTATCGACCTCACGAGCCCGCTCCTGGATCTCCTTCCATAGCCGCCGCTCCTCATCAGCGTCCTGGCTCGAGTTGCCACGTCCGCGATTCCTGGAAGACATGACCACGGTCGGATTAGTTTAGCATTTAGTACGTCGTCTGTCCTGGTATAAGATGCAGTCCGTCGCTATAGTGTTTCGTGGCAGTCATGGGCGTCGTTGTAATCTCGTAATCGGGGACTGTGGGCATGACCAGTCCTGTGTGGCCATAGTCCCTGTCGACAGTTGGATGGAGGAAGTAGAGACGATTTCAGGCACGCTTCCCTACTTGGGGGCAAGTGCTGCACGGGTAGATCACGGGTAAATGCCGTAGCACAGCGGACCCTGAATCTGAATGGTGGGGTGATGGTGGAACGAATGGTGTTTTCGGAAACATTAAAACATTGCCATTGGAATTGTATTGGAGGGAAGTCATATCCATTGCTTAGCATAGCCACACACCACCACCGACCTCAAGATGCAAGTCCCTCTGCTGCGCCTGCAATGCGGTGAGTGAAGACAAGGACTCATCTGGTAGGCATTGAGACTGATCGATCAACAGGATGCAATAGCTATGAATGGGGTGTGTCTCTAAAATCACCGCTAACCACTACCCTACCCACACCAACACCAACACCCTAACAGAACTCCGCAGGCAAGACAGGCAAAGACAGCGCCGCTGCCCGCTATGCCTCGGCCACGAACTTCACCATCGAATCCAGCAAACCCTACGCCGAACTATGGATGGGAACTCACCCCTCCAACCCCTCCAAAGACCTCACTACCGGCCGCACCCTCCTCGACCTCGTCCAAGACAACCAATCCCTCATGAGCCCCGCCATTGCCAAACGCTACGAGCAGAAACTGCCTTTCCTCTTCAAGGTCCTGAGTATAAACAAAGCGCTCAGTATCCAGGCCCACCCGAACAAGAAGCTAGCGGAGCAATTACACAAGAGCGACCCGAAGAATTACCCGGATGACAACCACAAGCCTGAGATGACCATCGCCATAACCCCCTTCGACGGTCTATGTGGCTTCAGACCATTAGCCGAGATCGCGCATTTCCTCCAAAATGTGCCTAGTTTACGGCAATTAGTGGGAGAACAGCAAGCCAAGAAGTTTGAGGAAGCAACCTCAGGCCAGGAAACGAGCACAGATCCCAGCAAAGCGCAAGAGAACAAATCCGCGCTGCAAGCGGCCTTCACGTCCCTCATGTCCGCCTCTCCCGACGACGTCTCGAAACACGCTCCCGAATTGATCCAACAAGCGGAAAAAGAAGGCCCCAAATTTGCTGGCACAGGCGTCGAAGCCACCTCCGGCAAAACCCTCTCAGATCTCATGCAAAGACTCAACACCCAATTCCCCAACGACATCGGCCTCTTCGTCACCTTCTTCCTCAATTACGTCACCCTCTCCCCAGGGGAAGCCATGTTCCTCAAAGCCGACGACATCCACGCCTACCTCAGCGGCGACATCATCGAGTGCATGGCCGCGTCGGATAATGTGGTACGAGCGGGTTTCACACCCAAGTTCAAGGACGTCAAGAACTTGACGGATATGTTGACGTATTCTTATGCGCCAATCGAGGAGCAGAAGATGCAGCCCACGGATTACCATTTCTGTAAGATGAATACGGAGGCGTATAAGAGTTCGAGTCTGGCTACGTTGTATGATCCTCCCATCGAGGAATTCGCCGTCGTGCGTACTGCTCTTAAGAGCGCGGGGAGTAAAGTCACTTTTGAGGCGATTGATGGTCCTAGTATCGTCATTTGCACGCAGGGTTCTGGCACAGTTTCCGTGGGACCTAAGACGGAGGAGCTGAAGGAAGGGTATGTGTATTTTGTTGGTGCTACGGCGGAGCTTGTGGTGGACAGTAGTGGGAGTGAGGAGTTGGTGGCTTTTAGGGCGTTTTGTGAATTGGAAGGGGAGGTGGAGGGCAAGGGGAGTACTAATGGGAAGATGTGAGAGCCTTGATGTAGAAGAGAGTTCGGGGTGAGGAATGGGGATATTGATGGGTGGGGTGAGATGGGATGGGATGGGATGTTTGCATGACTTTATGATAAAGCTCGGGAAAACTGAGCAAGGAGGCAAAAGTACATACAGGTTTATAGTAGAACGGCGCATGACTTGTGGCACAACACTTGAGCTCTCTCGTAGTTGACGGGCCATTTCACTATGAATCCTCTTACCCATTTCGACGGTTTCGCCACACGTCAGTCTTGTGTTGATCGTGGTGGATGGATGCATGACGAATAGTATCATGAAAATTATATCTAATATACTATTCATCCCTTGACACATCATGCGTGGCTGGCTCTAGCTCTCCGACTCAGTGGGCGAATGCATCATCGAAGCCCTGGCGAAGTAGCCACACCATCCACTGTACATAGCATTGCCAGAGCCGGGTGTCGCATACCGACTCCCTTCTGCCGCCTCGAGAGTACATGCACTCGCAACCACGTAGCAGTTGTCGATTGCGCTAGGCACTTGTCCGAACGATCGCATACGTCGTGTAAATCCCACCTCCAAAAGGCCCATCAGGCGCCTGCGCTCAACATCAGGTAAAGATGACTTTTGCTTTCCCAACCCCATCCCATAATCACCAAGATAGCAGTAGCAAGAAACGATGCCCTCAGCTCCTCCACCTCCCAGCACTACTCTGCTGCAACTGCCCAGCCATACTCTCCCGAGCAGCCAGCTGCGCCAAACCCACCGCCCCACTAGCTGTCCGCTGCTGTTGGATACCCATCCCACCAGCTATTCCACTTCCCATCCCAGGCAACCCAGACCCCCCACCAAGAAGCGTGCCATTACTAGCCCGTTTACTCCCCGCCATACCCGTCACTATTGCGGCGGAAGCACCATTAGCCGCCACGCCCCCAAGCCCGCCACCATTCCCATGCCCATTTCCATTCCCATTCACAGCCAACGTATTGCCCAGCGTAGCAGAAGCAACAGAAGAATGCCTCCTCCTAGCCTCAGCCGCCAGATCCCGAGCCTTTGAAGGCGAACCCTGCACATTCGTACTCGTGCCACCCATCCTCACAGCCGTCTGCGGCGTCTCCGGTAATGCACGAGCAGGACCGCGGTCTTTAGCAGGCGTGGTAGCCGTCAGTTGCGCGAAAGCATTGCCGCCTTCCTTACGCTTCACCGGACTCCCAGCCCCACCCGCACCTCCAGTAACAACCGGAGCCACACCAGCCCTCAGCCGCGTAGCGCCGCGTCTAGCCTCCTCCGGAATGCCCGCGGCCGGGCCAAACTTCCCCCAAGGCTGTCCAGTAACGAAAGGATGACTCACTGCATCATCCGGCCTGAGTCTCCGTTCCGGATCCCATCGCAAACACCTCGCCATGAAATCCAGGAAAGCTTCATCCTCGCACTTGAGGACCTGCTGGAGCGTCTTACTCGAGACGCGTCTCCGGCGACCTTTGCTGGAGACGGTGACGCGAGGTTTGCCGACGGAGTCGAAGAACAGCTTCTTGCGTGTGCAGCGCTCAACAAGGTGCCGATCCGGGGGTCCGAAGATCTCCATAATACAAGCCAACTGCTCTTGCTCGTTCTCGCCAGGGAAGAGGGGATACCCGGTCCAGAGCTCCGCAAGGATGCATCCGAGAGACCACATGTCAATCCCGAGCCCATACTCACTCCCCAGAATGACCTCGGGACTGCGATAAAACCTTGACTGGATGTAAGTATACACCCTCTCCTCCACGCGACAACTACTCCCAAAATCAATGACCCTAACATCCGCCTTCCGCGCCTCACAAAGCAAGATATTCTCAGGCTTGAGATCGCAATGGATGATCTTCTTGCGTTGGAGCAGACAGAGGCAGGAGAGGAGTTGGCGCGTCATGCGGCGGATTAGCGGTAAAGAGAAGCCGGTGAAGTTATGGGAGCGGATAAGTTCGTAGAGGTTGATGCTGAGGCAGGGGGTGACGATGCAGAGGTGGGAGCGGAAGTAGAAGGAGGAGGTGATGGTTAGGGTTGCGTAGGCGCCGTTGGGGTCCTGCAAGGAATCCCACACATTAGCAACCACATCCCCATCCATCGCCACGCCCACGATGCATTGACGGAGGTAAGAAGGGAAGGAAAAGCAGAACTCACCCACTCCCCCAACCGCCCCAAAATCCCCACCTCCACAAGCGCCTGCTGATGGAACCTCTTCTTGTTCCGGATGATCTTGACCGCCACCACCCCTCCCTCCTTATGATCCACACACCGCACCACCTGCCCAAAACTGCCCTTCCCCAACAAATCCACCACTTCGTACCGATAAGCCAAGTGGTCACCAAGCACGATATTATAATCCCCCCTCTCGTCATCATACCCATGATTCCCTGACGCCTCGGCCCCAGTGCCACTCGAAGACTTGCCAGTCACAGATGATGAGTTGGTCGGGGATAACGACCCAACAATCTTCCGACACCCCTTGGTCCCAGTGAAGAAGATCCCCTCGGCCTCAAAATCGACAATCTCGCCTCGTTCAAACACATTCAGGCCTCCGCCACCAATGCAAAGACCCCCTCCACTCCGATCCCCCAATACCACCCTCGGACTTACCCCCTCCCTCCCCACGGCCCTAAGCTTCAATGCCTCGCTCTCCTTCGCCGCAGCATCCACGTCCTTGCGCTTCGTACTCAACTTCCGCATCTCCTCGTCCGCGACCAGATCATCTTTATCCTTGAGAGTAGCATTTAGTGTCGCGGGCGTGAGTCTCTGCCTTCCTGGCGGTACAAGGGAGGGTTTGCCGATGGGTCCCAGATGCGATGATAAGCCGTTGCTGCTTGCTTGGGCGTTGGCTTGAGTGGCGTGGAAGTTGTGGTTGGAAGATGCCGCGAGGGAATTGCTAGCAGCTGCCCAGCTACTAGATCTATGCGCCGCAGGTGGTGGCATAGGCGGAGGCATCGCGGGGACGGGCTGCGGGTGTTCGGAGTGCAGGGCACGGGTCTTGGGCACACCGGCGGTGGTCGTCTTCGGATTCTCGCCACCACCACCACCCTCACCGATCATCAATGCACCGCTGCTTGAAACACTAGCCGGCACGCCACTCTTCCTCCTCGCATTCTCCAGACTCGGTCTCGCAAGTCCCGCATCACCTCCATTCCAAGCAGAAGCAGCACTAGCCGGGACCTTGGGCGGCGGCATCTCACTCTGTCGCTTCTGCAACCTCGCGCCCCTCTCCCTCTCCCTGCCGTCCGCATTCTCCACAAACCCAGCAGTCTGCGGACTAGACTTATTCTCAGCATGAGCCGCAGCCTTGCTAGAGCTCCTCCTCCACCCGAGCGAAAGCTTCCTCCTCAATCCACTACTCTCCTTCTCCTTCTTCACCTCGGGCAATTGTGGCGCTTGCTCAGTCACAGGAGACTCTGTACTACTAGGCGTGCCCGCTCCACCCTTTTTCCCAACCCCACCGCTACCACTCGTCCCAGAAGTCTTCGGTCTTGGCCCCAGTGGCTTACCCGCCGACGTAAACCCAAGCAACTCATCGCTGAAGCCCGCCGAGTCGAAAGTATGATTATACTCCGCGCTTGGCCTTCCCCTCAATCTAGCAAACTCCCCGGAGCCCTTCGGCAAAGACCCAGAAGCGAAAGGCGTGATGGCACTCCTCTGATATTTCTGCTGCTGAGAGGCCGGGATGGGCATACCACCCGCAGACATGACGCCTTCGACATCGCTGTCGTCGAAAAAGGACCGACTATTGACGTCCAGATGATCCATGTGCAGATCTCGCAGGGCGTAATGGCTACTCGCGTTCCGTAATTTAGCAGTCATAGCTTCATCTTGTCGACGGAAGAAAGTGGCTTTCGACGCTGTCATGGGCGTACTAGGCGTCTTGGCATTCCGTCTCGGCTCTGGAGTCCGAGCAGTAGCGTAGTCATCTCTACTATCGACTTCTTGACTCGGACGAGGTAAACTAGCAATTTTGTTCGTGGTGGGGGTGGTGAGCGGCATCAAGCTCATTGGCGGCAGACGCAAAGGCTGCAGGTTAGCGTTCTTGCGTCCCGCAGGATCGGGTTGAGGTCTACTGCTCTTGGCAGCCAAAGTGGCGACATTAGTACTAGCCACAGTCGTGCTCCGTTTATGCTGATGCTTGCGAACATACTCTCCTGAGCTCTTGCTCGCAATCTCAGACGACGTCCGCATGTCCATACTACCTCTCGGTGTGAGACCAGAAGGAGCAGCAGCAAGGGCAGGAGATCCAGTCTCCGCGAACTCAAAGTCCAGTCCATCGAGACTCGGCTCACCGACACCCCTCCCGACATCAGAGAAGAAAGGTCGGTCGTACTCTTTGGGGCTGTCGTACGCTTTCGGGATGGCAGGGACGGGAGGTACGAGCTCTCCATTGCTTTCTTCATATCTCGCACTGCTGGAGTGGACATTCCGTGGTTTTGGCGTAGGAAGTCGAGAAGTGGAGGCCGAGCCCGAGCCGCTGACAAGGGACTGATAGCTGCTCTTAGCAGATAGTTGTACGCCTCCACCCATCATCGTCGGCGTAGCACTGGAGAAGCTGTAAAAGCCACGTTCGGGTGATCCTCGCGCGGAGATTGGTGTATCAGTGCTCATCTTTCGCGGTATGAGACTTGGTGATGGCTGTGCTAGACGAGGTAGTTCGGGCTTGACCCATGGGTTCTGCTGTAGCTCCTCGGAAGGCGTCGGAGGACCCTTTGGCAGACTGGTAGGCATAGGCGGTGCTTGCATCATGCTCATTCGCTTGAGTCGTCGTGCATCCGTGGGACTGGTGGTTCGAGCACCTAATCCAGAAGCACGTCCAGATGCCGTAGACTGTCGTTTGTTACCTGATGATGAAGGAGTATGTGCTCGACCTTGGTTGGCTTTGGAGGCATTTCTGCCACTACCAGGCGTGTCTGGGTCGTTGTTCTGTTGCCGTGGGGGAGGTTGCAAACTCTTGACCTTGTTCGCTCGACTCTGAGTGGGAGCCATCAGTGTGCTAGGCTTCGGCGCATCGCCGTTTCCGAAAGCAGGACCTAGTGTCGTCCTCCTGCTCTTCGTGCTAAGACTGCTCGTTCGTGACAACGGTGGCTTTGCAGCAACCTCTCCAGCCTGATTAGGCAGTGTCACACTCCCTTTCCTCGTATCGCCCAGCGACAGCAAACCAGGCCCTACGCTCTTTCTAGGCGTGCGATTGGTAGGTCCAGCTCCTGCGATCGCTTGTGTGGGCGTGGTCGAGCTCTGCGGCATCGTGCTTTGCCGTCTCGTCCTAAGAGACAGGTTCGGTTGTGATGAAGCTGAGGGCATTTGCGTGACGGTCGCTGTACTAGATCCAGTAGCATTCCTCGACCCCGTCACAGCACTGATGCGTCGTCGGAAGCTGAGTGTCCTGCCAGTCCCACTCTCCTCTCCTGGTCCATTCTCCTCTTGCTTCGGCAGTCCAGGCCGCTTGAACGTTGGTCCAGCAGCCTGCGTAGACATTTCCGCTCTGGGCTTGACTTGCTCCTTCGGCAGTGCTCTCCCACCCACATGCGTCGGGAACTCGCTCAGCAGGGGCGATGTCCAATTGGGATCGGTGATGGAGCTCTGGAAATCGTCGAAGTTCATGGTGGGCACGAAGTCGAAGTCATTGCTACCTCGTTCCGCTGGCGTGGTGGGCGAATCTGTCTCGTCGGTAGAGGAACGGTGGTTGCCGTTGCCGAAGCTGAAGCTGCCATTATCCGTCTTACCTAACATGAAGGTCTTCTGGTTGGTGTAGAAGGCGTCGTCGTTCGAGGTGGGCGGGAGGAAAGAGCTCTGCTTCGTCTGACCGAGGGCGGAAAGCGCAGGGTGGGTAGAGGACGTATTGCCCATTCTGTGATCTCTGTTAGTCCTTCCGTCACGCATAACACCATCTCTCTCGCCAACCACACACCTCTTGCCCGGACTAGGAAATTCTCTTGGCCCACTCGGCACCCGTACATTCTCCCTCAGCGTACTCCTCCTCCTGTTGGTAAGGCTAGGTCTATGCTCCAAGCCCGCGGGTCTCGTCGCCGAAGCAGGAAGTGAAGGCTTACGGAAGCCATTATTGTTGTTGTTGTCTGAATCAGTGGCGGTGGTACGCTGGAACTTGCGTCGGGTGGCAGGTTCGCTCACTACATCCGTCTTGTCAGTGGAGGTGTCGCTAAGGGGTTGGATGGGCTGCTGACGTACAATCTCCCTCGGAATCATCGGGCATAGCATTCCTTTCATTGTCCAGATATGGCTGCGCGCGAACGCGAGTCTGGAATCTCGTCGCAACGTCCATGATTGCGTGAACTGCCTGTCACTTGCTATCGGTGGTGGCTGTAAATGAGGTTTCAGACTCCTCAAGACACCGCCGTTGCCCTCGCGCGTGAGCGTCGCGCTCGCAGAATCGAGATACTGTTTGTTGGGTGTTGCCAATAAATCCAGATCAGATCAGAGCCTCCCAGGCACAAGCAAAGGTAGGCTAGCACATCATCGGGCTCTGCATGTCCATACCACGCTCACTGCACATCAATACCAGATCCACTCTTGACATGTGCTATATGTATCGATACACCCCTGCTCGCTGAACTGCCATCCACTTTCCCGTTCCCAACTCAGACTGCAGAATGTCAGATGAAATCGTCGTGGACAAACACAAGCGAGACGATTGTCTTGCCGGGGTCAGGAGGAGCGTTGGAGGCGTGATGGTGGGTGCGGAGAATAAAGACGGGTGGTGGAGCGTGGGGATTAGGAGGTGTCAATTCAGCTTCACGCTCGCACGGCAGCAGCAGCACAGAGCACAGACGTATGGACGATCCAGGGCACCTTCGCTCCGCCAACCGCTCCATCCCGCTAGATGTGGCGCAAACCACGATTTCTCGCGATCTAGAAGCACGTTAGGAGTCTTATGAATAAGGTACCGACGGCTCGACTGTCCTGTGTTTACGAATTTACAGTTTACACGATAGACGACGTTTTTACATATCTGTATCATGGAATAGCATACTCGACACTGCTACTGTACAATCGCGCCTGCCAAGTTCCACCGCGCGCCTACCTGCAGCTGTCACAACCCATGAGCCGGCTAGGGAGCCCCTGCGTCGGTAGTGACAGCTAAGGTTCGGCCCAGTGACGGGAGCTCCATCATTAATTATTGTCATTATACGGTGGTACTGTATGCGACTTGGAGATACAGTAGTGGGACGGACCAATTGCACAAGCATACTGACTACATCCAAATCACTACCCACCGCCCTCTCTATTTCCCTCCCGATCATGCCCCGTGACCCTCTCATCGCCCTCGTCGGCAAGCCCTCCTCAGGCAAATCAACCACCCTAAACAGCCTAACCGACACGACCGCAAAAGTAGGTATATACTCACCCCACCAGCAATCACCTCTCTCACTTGCTAACAAATATTTTTAGGCAACTTCCCCTTCACAACCATAGACCCCAACCGCGCAATCGGCTATCTCCACATCCCCTGCGCCTGCTCCCGCCCCACCCTCCCAAACAACACCCCACCATCACCAGACCTCCCCCCACCCCTCCAAACCCGCTGCAAACCCAACCACGGGGCCTGCCAAAAAGGAATCCGCAGCGTCCCGATTGAACTCCTCGACGTCGCCGGTCTCGTCCCAGGCGCGCACGCTGGGAAAGGATTGGGGAATAAATTCCTCGACGACCTCCGACATGCCGACGCACTTATCCACGTCGTAGACGTCTCCGGAACTACAGATGCCGAGGGCAAAGCGACACGGGGCTACGACCCAAGCGCAGATATAGCCTGGCTGCGCGACGAGATAGTCCGATGGGTTCTAGGCAACTTGATGCAGAAATGGGGCGGGTTGAAGCGAAGACATACCGCCATCAAAGCCACCGCAGTAGAAACGCTGCAGGGTCAATTCTCGGGATACGGAGCGACCGCCGCTGTGGTGGCGAAGACCTTGGATAAACTTGCTCTGAAACAACCATTGCAGGAATGGGACGACGAGACGATCGAGAAGGTGGTCAATACCTTCGTGGACGTCAAATTCCCCACCGTCCTCGCCCTCAACAAAATCGACCACGCGGACGCGGACAAGAATGTTTCGAAAATCGCCCGCGCGGAGGCGGCCGAGAGGATCGTGTTATGTTCTGCGATATCGGAGGTTTTTTTGCGGCGGCTGGTGAAGCAGGGGTTTGTGCGGTATGTGCCTGGGGAAGAATATGTCGATACGAGGGAGGATCTCATCGAGGCCGGGGAGCCGGATGGAGGCGGTCTGAAGGAAATGGATGAGAAACTCAAGACTCGTGTGGAGAATCTGAAGGATATGGTGCTCTATCGCTTCGGCAGCACGGGGGTGAATCTGGTGCTTACGCGCGCGGCGGAGGTGCTGGGATTGGTTCCTGTGTTTCCGGTGAGGAATATTGGGACTTTTGGGAGTGGGGAGGCGGGTGGGGGGGAGAGGGCGCCGGTGTTTAGGGATTGTGTGCTTGTGAGTAAGGGGAGTACGGTGGGGGATGTGTATAGGAGGGTTATGGGGGATGCGCCGATGGCGTTTGTGGAGACGGTTGGGGGGTTGAGGGTTGGGGAGGATGAGGTTGTGGGGGTGGGGAGGAATGATGTGAGTTCCCTGCCTTTCCTTTCGCTCTGCTGTGCTCGTTCTGCGTACGCCATTTCGGGTGGGTTCTTGGAAGTGGTTTCCTTGTTCTTTGGTGATGTTTCGGGTTTAGTGTGAGTGGATGCTGATAATTGTGTCTAGATATTATCCTTCAAGGTCGGACGAGCATGAGTCAAAAGTTTGTCGCGGTAGCTTCATCAGTACATGAACCCCCGCCGTCGCCAAGATGGCGCAACGAGACACTTATGAATTTCGCACCACACAAAACACGCGGCCGAGACCATAGATGTGCGATCTCAGCGCCACATGGCGTTGTTCAGCTCTCGGTTTCATGATCCCGCTTTACGCTGGCATTGTGCGTACGAGACGAGTCTTGCCCATGCGAGACAGTGATTCAAGTGTCTTGCTTCGAGGCAGTCTTCAAGTATTCCATCTTTCCTCCGCTCAGTTGCCATATCTCCCTCATCACCTTCAGCATTTACCATCTATGTGTACTTACACCATCAGTCCGAGAGCCGGTCTCCAGAATCCCGCTTCATTCGTCTTTCATCCGCTTGCCCCCCTGGTACTAACGCTGTCCGCAAGCACGGACTAATCATCGACGCATGAAGTAGAGAACACACGCAGCAGAATCACCACCACCACCACCACCACAGAAATCGTTTCAATCCAAACCATGCCAACCACCATCCACTCCACCCTCAGACCCGGCGCCATCACCAAGCCCCACGCCAATCGCAACACGAAACCACTCTGCCACAACCATCTCCATCATTCCCACCGCTGCTTTCTTCCTTTCTTCATCACTTCTAGCTCTTCCGTCAACGAAGTCGTCAGGACGGCGCCCGCTTCCAACACCCTGCCACATTTCGCACTGACACGTACAATAGAGCATCGCTCTCTTCGCTCCGCGCCACCCCTCTCACTCGTGTCGTTTGGCAACATCAGCTTTGGCAGTGGGAGTGAGGGCTTATGGAGTGGTAGCGAGGGGACTGGCAGCGACGACTCCTCCACCAGGCCCAGCTCCTCCCAGTCCGGCAGTGGAGCGAGCGAGGATAGCATGACCACAGATGGCTGGATGGATGGTATGATTTCGCCTCGTACTCATGTCCCAGCCCCTCCTGTCTTTGCCCCGATTAGCACTCCTTCTGGATGTCCTCATAACCATTCAATGGGCTGTAGCCGGACTAAGGCTAAGGCCAAGGCTAAGGCCAAGGCTAAGGTCAAGGCTAAAGCTAAGAGAAGACGCAGCCGTCCGGCACCTATTACTGTCTTCTCGCCGACATCGTTCATGAATCGAAGGGCGAGGGTGCTGAGTTATAGCCCTGTTGACCTTGGGAACCTGGTAGATCTTGGGGAAGACCGCATGGGAAGTCGTCTCAACCCAGCACCACGAACCTGGACGGGTGTGTGCGAGGACAGGAGCAGGACGAGGGGACGGAAGACGAGCTCAATCATGCATTCCCCGGCCTTTCTCCTCCATACGATCGAAGATCTCCTCGCTTCACCGCCGCTGACATCGGCTTATGTGGCTTCGCTCCAAGGTCTGGGCGTTCTTCCTGATCCGTCGCCTTCGACGGCGTCATCAACCAAAAGTAGCACCTCATTGGAATCCATCATCCCCGGTAAGTACAAAGTCACCATTAGTGCTTACGAAAACTTGCAAGCGATGTGGCGTGGCCCCACGACTGCAAAAGGCGAGGGGAGTGCAACGATGAGCGAGATTTCCTGGTACAAGGAAGGAAGTGAGGAGAGTAGTCCGAGTTCGGTGTACTCGTCCACCATACCCCCAACCCCAGCTTGTGTGAAGGGTAGGAGAGATGTCACAACACGCCTCACCCATATCAACGAGATCGAAGGCCTTTCCCGCGCAAGGAAGGACTCAGAGACTCTGGGCCCGCTTTCTGGGACGACGATCCTCCAACCTCGAATCCTGCCGCACCAGCCTACTATCAAGTCTGGCGATGGTGTGGCACCGAGACTGGGCACGAGTCTGGCTGGTGTCATTGCTGGATCCACGCCTAGAACTCCCAGATCACCTTACGTTCTCCGAACGCCAAAGACACCGAGGTCCGCCGGAGTGGCAGTAGCAGAGCCAAATATAAAGCCGAGGACACCACGGACGGTAGCCTTGGCTTCGGTGGCAGATAGACGGAAGATGCCGGGTATGACGCTTGGCATGCTGGAGATCGGGGAAATCAGCGTTGGTCATCAGAGCCCAGAGTGGCTTTGATTGTGAAGTTTCCCGTCTCGACGTGAGGGGTTCCACGCGGTTGGGAGAGAGCAGGGCGAAGCCAAGGGTATCTTGGCTATGGGGTGAGGATGTTGGAGTCGTGGATACTAGCGTGATCTGCTGGCAGACGCGCGCCTCTGACTGGGAGCGATACTGTGAGGTGGTGTAATAGGCATCGGATATTGTCGGTGTTACCGGTTGTTGTAGGGAGCCTCACATGGAGTGATATGTGAGCAGTGTGTACACATAGTGAAGTCGTCATTTGAGTTGTCGATAGCCCTGAAGATCGATTTGCAGCGATGGTATCTTTCCAAGGGATCTCTCCAAGGTAGTTCGATGGTCGTTTAGAGCCGTCTTCCCAACGGTATTCTAGTCGGATGCGTGCTTCAAGTGGGCAAGAGTTACCAACACGCTACTGAAATGTCTTGTCATATGGACCCAGTGAAGCAAAGTGACAAGACCCTACAGGTCTGGTAAAAGTTGTAGCATGTAGATTGTCTATCAGCGTATCGGCATCTCAGTATCTAGAGGTACATTCACTTGTTTGATCGAACTGTCACTTCACTTCCATAGTCTCATGCACCTTCAAGACGTCTTGCTTTCGTTAAATTAGCGCATCTGCTCTTCAGCATCACGTAGTGCGAATAGGACAAAAGACAAGGAAAGATACTTAAGCAGAACTCCCTTGGAGATAGTAAGGCAAACGGGCATGGCGTGTGAATGGTCCGCCGACAATCCGCCGCCACAAGCACCACCCACAACACCTCGCCTTCCGATCCTCGACTTCGATGAACTTGACAACACACCGCACACCAACTCTCCATGCCTCCCTACGACCTCAAAATCTCACTCGAAAACCAAGAAGACCAGTGGTTAGAAATCTGCGTCGAAATCCTCGTGGACAAAATAAGCAAGCATCTCGACATGCCTCTCTCGGACGACTTCATTCGGCAGAAGATCGAAGAAGCAGAAAAAGAGCTCGCCCTCGACCGAGCGAAACGGGGCCTTTTACCCGGCCAGCAGGAGGATGAGGGAATAGTCCCCTACGAAGAAGAAATGGACGATCGACCCTTCATTGCGAATTATGCGCGGCGGATGGAGGGATCATTCTATACGCCGCTGGAACTGGCGAATGTGCCGGCTTTCTTGGCGCAAGGGGGGCCGAGGAGGAGTTTGAAGGAGATGGAGGCGGCAATGGATAATTGGAGGCCGTGTCGGGTGGTGAAGGGGTGTGTTTGGCCAGCCAATCCTATGGGGGAGTCTACGAGGAGTGGTGGGGGGGTGAGATATTCTTTTGGGGCTGTGGATGCTGGGGCCAGGGGAATGGAGAGAAGGGTTGGGGGGTTGAGGGAGTATGTGGAGAGGAATGGGGGTGGCTTGATGGGTATCGAGAGACGCCAGAGGGTCGCGGAAACGGTTCAGAGGAAGGTGGCGAGGCCGGTGGCGAAAAGCAAGACTGAAGGTGAGTGGATGGTGTTGAGAAAGGTGAAGTGAGGTTGACAGCGAGGTGTGGATTTGGCTTTTGCTAGCGCGCTTTGCTGAACATGGACCGTGCATGCGAGCTTGCACCCTGCATATTGGACTTCGACGTCCACTCAATATCTTGACTGACACTTTCACAGATGCGGAACAAGAAGAGATTTCTTGGGAGACCGACGAAGAATTCGAAGCTTGGATTGCGCTGTGGGATCAGGAGCAGATCGAGAAGCAAGCACGTGAGCGGGAGAACAAGAAACGTGGGAAGGTGAAACAGGAAGCTGCGATTGTGTCTTCCCTGTTCCTACCAAAACAAGAAAGCACGATTGAGGACAAGGATACAGAGTCGGACTCTGGAGACAGCGTACACACGGTCATCGGACCTGGCGAAAAGCGCTCCTCGGCCAACGAGCTCACACATCCCACTACCGCAACCCCTGCATTCCACCCCAAGGCCACAACCAACGAGAACACCGCTCCACCAAGACGCCACCGCCGTCGTCACCACTCCCGTACCTCCTCTACATCCTCCACTTCCTCGACAGGAACCGCGATTCACCGAAAGTAAGCACAAGACAATGGCCGGTCCCCAACCCAACGGCAACGGCAACAATGCCGGCGGAAACAACTCAGCTCTATACAACAATGCGGCGGCGATGAACAACAATGTTATGCCCTCCGCGGGACACTATGCGGATATGCAGACTTTGATGCAGAGTATGGAGCAATTATCTGGCTGGCTGCAGCAGAATCGGGAGGAGTGGTTGGGATTGCAGGAGGGATTGAGTAGGGTGGAGAGGATGACGGGCGTGAGTCTGGTGAATGGCGGGGCGAGTGCGAATGGTGTAAGTGGGACGGATTGGGCCGGAGCGAGGCATTTGGGTATGAATGCGGGCCTGGCTGATGGAGGTGATGTTGAGGGCGATGGGGAGACGAATGCCGTGGCTTCTGCTATGGCTACTGCAGGGGATGATGTCGAGTGTACGTCACGTGAATCTTATACCCACCTCACTCCACTTCCACAGCCTCTCATTCCTTCTACATCACGAAGCTAATATCACACTCTACCAGCCGACCAACCCCAAACCCTAACGTCCCTTACCCACGCCCTCCACACCTCCCAATCCCGCATCGCCACCCTCGAACACCACGTCAACACCCACGAAAAGCTAAACCAAATGTACGAATCCACTCTCTCGGAAACCACTTCCCGCCTCCGCTCCTACCTCTTCGACCAGCAGAATTATATCATCAGTATACATAAACACTACACCTCTCTCCTTGAACAATCAAGATCCGAGACAGTGGAGGCGCAACTAGTGCACCAGCGATGGCAGGAGTCGCTTGGACGGTTGAGCGAGGGAGTGAGGGGTGCGTTTGGGGAGAGGGAGGAGGAGAGGCGGCCGTGGGTGGGGAGGCTGAAGGGGGTGAGGGAGGAGAATCGGGTGTTGAGACGGAAGGTTGGGTGGGAGGAGGTGCCGGAGGAGGATAGTGAGGCGGAGGAATTGGAGGAGGTGGCGAGGAGAGGCAGAGGGGCCAGTGGAGTAGGAAATGGGAACGGCCCTGGGGCTGCGGCGAGAGGAGAGGGGCTGCAGGGCGGAAATGGTGGTGGAAGTGGGGTTGGTGTCGAGAGCGGGAGGACTGGGACGGGTGGTATGCCATCTTGAAACTACCAGACCGGGCTCTGCAGCCAGTCAATTGCCAAGGCTTGCTGCGGTTGATGCACTATGTGCTATGTGCCGTTTGCTCCCATTATCAGCAGCTTGGTGGCTTCGACGGCGGATTTGCCGCCGAAGGAAAGGTATGCATGTCTCGAGACAAGCCCCAAAGAGTGTGCTTGTTTCCTCATGGCCTGCAGATACTGCATGCTCTATTCGGCAGCCTGTATCACATCATCCTTCTTCCAGTGTCATCCTGCTGAAGCCATTTCAGGATCTCTTTGTTCTGCAATCCAGAGGTGAAGGCAGTTGTCTGTTTGCTCGCGCATGACTGGTGCCTACTACTGTCATCAAGCTTTTGTGTCGCTTTGGTTTGCCATGACTGACTTGCAAACGTGTACTGCAGCTTGCTGCCCTCCGATGATACATACAGGCATAAAGGCATACAGCTGAAGGACGTCAAAGACTGTTCTCTTTACAGCAAGCTGGACGGAAGAGAATATCACGGTAGCACAGGACATCGTCTGGATTATTTTTGGGTATCGTATCAACGTCACATCGACAACATCGTCACCGACAACCATGCCTCCCAAACGCGATTCCAGCCAGCCGCCCAACGCACAAGGTCAGCCTCCTGGCAATTCAGGCCAAGGCCAAAGTCAGCCCCAACCCTTCAGCTACGCCCAAGCCACCGGTGGAGGTGCACCACGCCCGCCCTTCCCGCCAGCCAATTTCCAGCCCAATCCAAACGCAGCTGCCTTTGCCCATCGACCCAATCAGGACAACACGCCAGTTCCGACCACCTTCCCACCAGCCAACAACGCAGGTGGGCAAGGCGCGGCCTGGAACCGTGCCCGTCAGTGGTCTGACACTCCAGCTTCACCTCGTCCTGACGCCGATGGTCCTGCCGGCTACACGCCTCGCGGCCGTGGCTTCGATCAAGACGATCATGGCGGCAATTTTGCTCGCCGCGGCAGTGGTGACCGTGGCAGAGCGAACAGCAGAGGTGGCCGGGGTCGTGGTGATCGTGGAGGGAGTCGTGGAAACTATCGTGGACTTGCTCCCACTAGCCGCGGTGGTTGCTACAAATGTGGTGAATTCGGCCATCGTGCCCAGGACTGCCAAGAGGCCAACACCGCTGGAGCATCAGCTCCTCCACGATCGCCGAACCCAATGGTCCCGTTCCCGACTGCCGACGCCCGGACTCTCACTGGCGACGCTCTTGTCACCCTCTCACATACCGACTTGCCTTCGCAGCACCTCATCTTGCAATGCAAAGTCCACGAAACCAACAACACTACGCCTGAGACTCTGGTCGATGAGATGCACAAGCGTGGTCTCCGTGTCGGACTAGGCTCCGATGGTCGCAACAGCGAAGTCCTGACCAACTTCCTGAAAGTTTCGCAGCGCCCAAACTTCATCTTCGTGTACAAGATCATCTTCATTAAGCACTACAAACGTGATGATGAGCTAGAGGAGCAAGACGAGGACAAAGCTTTTTTACGTCAAGAAGAAGTTTGAGAAGGAAGGCCTCTTCAATGCTATCAAGGCTCGGCTGCCGCGCCTTACCTCCTTGAACTTCTGGGTCACGGATTTCGATCTTATTTGGTCGACCAAGCCACTCTTCGACGATGATGACTACCGCTCCTCTCCGCCCGTCATAAATAACGTCAGCGGCAGGAATCCAGACAGCTTGCAACCCGTTTCGTGTCTTGAAGCTCACATTGATTTTTACAAAGTACTTGACTTGGGCCGGACTGTTGGTCAACAATTCCGCGACTCCACAGGTCGCATCACAGGTGACGACGATCCTGCCCTGCTGGTTCGTGGCCTCAACACCATGATCACCCAGTATGCCCACAACAGCTCGGACGGTAACCTCTTCGCCAAGAACGCCAACCAATTCTACGATGTACGCGAGAACTTTGCAATTCAGCACAACAGGATCGTGGGCTACTGCGGCTTCTACGTCTCCGTACGCCCAGGCTCTCAGCAATTGCTTGTCAACATCAATTCGCGTTACTCGCCCTTCATTCCGATAGGAATCACCGTTCAAACCTGGATCCACAAGATCAAAAGGTGTCAAGGTTCTGGTATCGGAAGCCGCTGCACCAGGTCAATCAGAAGCTCAACGTACCAAGTACATCACGAGCATTGGCTCGCATCTTGGGCATCAAACGCTTACTCCTTCGTCGGGCACAACCGTATTCGCTCACTTCTCTCTGCCTCAATATTCAAATGCAGCACTCAAGCCACTTGACCCGGCACACTTCTCCATCAACACTGGTCATGATACTAGGAAGAAGAAGCCGAGCAAAGCTGCTGTGCAGGCTGGTGCGCCTACTGAGCCTGAATGGTGGCCACCAGAGCACCTCACTATCATGGGCCACCCGCCATATCGTGTTCAGCTTTCCGGTAATCAGACGAGCAAGATGTTGTTGATGGCCTGTAAGCCCCCGCAGGACCAGATCAGCAGGATCACGGATGGCGGCTTGAAGCTCTTTGGGTTTAGCGACGATACATTCACCAGGGCTTTGCAGCATGACTTTGGCCTGCAGATCACGCCTGAGCTGGCCAAGATTGCTTGCCGCTACATCAAACCACCGGTTGTGCAGTATGGTGGTTCACAAGTTGCTCGTGTTGAGCGTGCATCTTGGAACCTGATCAAGCTCCGGCTTGCTTCTACCTGCGACACGGAGTATGTTCCTGTTTTGGACTTGACTCATCTGCACCCGGGCAATGATGATGATGTGGCCAGTCAGGCTACTGGCGAAGGCGAGGAGTCCGGTTTGTTGCCGCGTGAGTTCTACCCAGCGCTGCAAGAGCAGATGGATACGCTGGGCATGCAAGCCGTGGTCGAAACTTTTTCTGCAACTTACAAGGAAGACGACACCTTGGCAATGAACGAAGATCGCATGATAGAAATACTCACCGAGGTCGTCTCGGCATACGAAGTTGGCGAGGGCAGCAGATCCATTCATCGTTCCAAGCTGACCGTGCTTATCGCCATGCCTTCCAAGAATGATGATCTCTACGCAACGATCAAGCGCGTGGCAGAGCTGAAGATGGGTCTCAAGACCGTCTGCTGTGTTGCCGCCAAGATGAGCAAGTGGTGGCAGACCAAGTGGCAGAATGGGCAACAGTTCAGAGAATTCAATAAGTTCTCTGCTGGGCAGCACTGTGCCAACATCGCTGTGAAGATCAACACCAAAGGCGAATGCGATAACCATCGCATCAAGCCTGATGCCTTGAGAGAGCTGTTCGATGATGCCAACAAGACCATTGCCGATGCCATTGTCCTGGGCGCCGATGTGACCCACCCCATGGGCCATTGTGCACCAGGCTGTCCCTCCGTCGCTGCTGTCGTCGGCAGCACTGACGATCATTTCGCGCAATTTCCGGGCTCTATGCGCCTGCAGCAAGGACGTCAGGAAGTGATCACCGAGTTCCAACTCATGGTGAGGGAGCGCCTCGTCGATTGGGCTCTCCGCCACAACAAGACACTGCCGAAGAAGATTCTGATCTACCGTGACGGCGTGAGCGAGTCGTACTACGAGAAGATTCGCGAGTCAGAGATTCCGATGGTTCAAGAGGCATACGATCTTGCTTATGTTGTGCTCAAGAAATTCCACGGCGGCTACCAAGGTAAGCCGACCGACAAGACGCCAGAGTTCAAAGTTACCTTTGTCGTCGTGAGTAAGCGCCACAACACCCGCTTCTACGTCCCCGAAGATAGACAAGCCCAAGACACCTGGCAAGACAAGCGCGGAAACTTCAACGGCAATGTACTCCCCGGCTGCGTCGTCGAGGAGACAGTCACTCACCCCTACACCTTCGACTTCTACCTCCAATCCCACCAGCCTCTCAAGGGCACTGGCCGAGCCGGTCACTACTTCGTCCTGACCAACGGCATGCAGCTCAGCGCGGACCGCCTTCAGAACATCACCCACGCTTTCTGCTACAACTATGCTCGCGCCACTCGCGGTGTCTCGTACTGCGGTCCAGCATACTACGCCGACCGCTTGTGCGATCGTGGCCGTGCATATATTCGTGGCTGGTTGACCAACGGCGATGACTTCCATGCAGACTTCGAGAAGGGTGCGGATCAGAAGATCGAAGACTTCCGCGATGATGTGCGGAACTATCTTTTCAATAGTGATTACTATCGCGAGATGGGCAAGGTCACTGGTTCCAAGTATGGTGATCTTGAGAGGGCTAATCCGTGGCATGAGGCCCTGGACAACACTATGTTCTACCTTTGAGCTGCTCGTCTGCTCCCTACAACGACCGTCAACGATCAACTCCACGACTTCTACTTCTCCTCTTTCGAATTACGACTTACGATTAACGACTTTGACAATGGCGTACCAGTAAGGCTGGCTGCCATTCTGCGACTTGCTATCATAATTCGTGGCTTTCCTGGGTTTGCACTAGGAGTCAAGTCGTTTGAGAGCTATTCGGTTTGTATGGTAGTGGTTCGATCAGGATGTATCTATATGCATCGGCGTAACAGTACGGCTGACTGCTAGCTTACATATAAAAGAATCAGAAGCATTTGCTCACCAACACCTTGTGCTCTGATTGTGATGTCAGGTTGTGTGCTGATCTGTCCTCTCCGACTCCTGCCTTGTACTAGTTTGGTACTGTGCTGATTACTATGGCTCTCGCCTTGTCATATTCGCCGCTGGTAGCTGATAGGAAGTTCGTGGCCAATGGAATCGTCCAATAACCCAAGGTCAACCACTCCAACATAACATCACCCCTACGCCCACACCCAGATGGTCCAGTTCGACGGCCGTTGCGACTCCCAGTGACGTCTCGGCTTCCTGAGCCACGATTCGAACGTCCAACATGTGGTCTGGCATGAGCAAGTGGGCTTTCTGATCGAAGATTGTGCCTGGTGTTGTGGGCGTGGCGTGAAAGAGTGTAAAACCGGCAAGCGTCTGGTTGGTGCTAGTCGATAGATAAGGCTGTCGATTCAATCCTGGTCCTACGCATACTCTACCTCTTGCATGCCCACCTTCTCAGCCATTATCACCATCCGACAGCCTTCGATACAGATGAATCTGATACCGCATGTTCTCCAGCTCGATAGGGTAATGCAGTCCCACAGGTAAACGAAACCATTTACTGTCCTCACTAAGCACTTTCGCCCACTTTGGCGCCGGGCCTGGATCCGCCGCTCGCACAGCACGGCTCTCGTTCAGAAGCGTATAGTCCAGTAGCCACTGCATCGGATACTTCTTCTCAGCCTCGTTGGTCTGGATGGTAGAGTATGAACCAGGGCTGTCCACCACAAGAAGGTGAGCGCCAGGCGATAGGGCCACCGTCAGTTGTGCGAGGAAATGCTGTGTTTTTGTCATGGAGGTTGTGTAGAGCTCGTTGAGCGTGAAAAGGAGTGTCGCCAGGTTCGTGTCCTTGTTGATCGTGCTCAACAAGTCTGTGTCAGGCCAAACGAGCGCGTCCTGTTGTAGAAAGCTAGCTGCATATTCTCCGAGCGAAAGCAACGCGGTGTTGGTTTCCTTTGCTGCTGCAGATGCGTACTCTGACAACACACGAGGATTGAGTAAGCGTTCGTGAAGTATGTCTACCACTGTCGACCATGCAGCGATGTCAACAAAGCATGCACTCAGCTTGATCTCCGCATCCAAAGTGCTCAGCCAAGCACCAAAGGCCACGACTTCGGCGCCTGCTCCACCACCTAAGCAGACAACACGAAATAGATCGACAGCCGATCCGGGAGGTCTGATATGATCTTGTACATCATGCAGTATCTGTAGATAGCCTAAAGCACGACTTGGACTCCAGCGTCCAGCATAAACCCGCAGATACTCTTCCTTGCCAAAAGCTGCAGCGAAATCGCGATTGTAAAGATGGCCTTTGACCTCTTGAAGGATGCTGGCGTTCTCGTCACTTGGTCTTATGGCGGCGAAGAAGATGTCTAGACATGCTTGCTGGAGACCGACAGGAATCGTGCTGTGCAAATTGGGAGCTACATCCTGATTTTTCGCTTCAGCCTTCTTCGGCTTGTGGGCTCTGCCCTTGCCACGTCGTGCGGCCGGCTTCGGTTGCACCATAATGGTGATGCATGGTTCTCAGGCATTCACTCCTGCAATGATCGGCACTCTGCACATTCCAACCGCCCTAACTTCAGACAGATGATTGCAAAGGGTGGCGATGTGATGGAGTTCGAAGAAATAAAGGCCCAAAAGAGGTTCGGCCCGTCCAGCGCGCTACTGCAAGATGGGCATCGGTTGGAAAGACACCTTGCACGTGAAGCCAAAGCACCTCAGATGAAAATATACAATGGACGCAACTACTCAGACCTCGCTCACCCGGCTGCTCGGCAAGCTTGACCAGACTATCCTGGATCCGAATAATACTGACGATCGATTGCGCCGCTCACAGTTCGAGCGCAACCGGGTCAGCGCAAATGTCGAGCATGCCCGGACTCTACTCTTGACCCTGGAGAAGCAGTCTGCCACTGTACGTGTGCAATCACAGCGGCAGAGTATACAAGCGGACTTGCAGAGCAAACGAGAAGGGATCAAAAAGCTACAAGCAAGACTACAGGAACTGGACCAAGGTGCTGAAGATGAGGAGGACGATGACGATGAAAGTGACGAGGACGAAGCGATCACGACGGTGACAGACTATGGACCTGCTCGTAAAGATACCGAGGCTGGTCTTGATGTGTCCGAGACGCCTTCGAGCGGGATAGATCCTGCTTCATTCCAGAACATGCGAAATCGAAAGCCATTACAAGCCTCCGACAACCGCGCCGCAGCTTCAACAACAGCAAGAGAACAACTCTTCTCCGGCCGACCGAAAGACCAGCTGCCCTCTGATGAGACCTCAAGAACGGAAACATTGATGACGCACAACCGTACCGAGCAAGAAAACCTGACCACCGGGCTAATCGGTCTCGCGCGAGCATTAAAGGAGAGTTCCGTTCAATTCTCCGGCTCCCTGGCAGCGGAGAAAGAAATCCTTAACCGAGCTGAGGGCGGTCTCGATTCGAGTGCCAAGGGCATGGAGGCTGCGGAGTGGAGAATGGGGATGTTGAGGCGTATGACTGAAGGGAAGGGGTGGTTTGCGCGGCTTAAGTTATATGGACTGATTGCTGGACTGTGGGTGGCTGCGTTCTTGCTTGTCTTCATCGGGCCGAAGCTGAGGTTTTGAGGGTATGAGAAATAAAATGGATATGGTAAGATGTGCCATGAATTATGAGCGATGACATTGGATGTGAAGACCATGATGGTGGTGGAGAGTCTACGTGAGCTCCGACTGTGCGAGTAGCTCTCTCCATGTCTTACTATGCTGACTGTCAGGCAGTGCATGGCTCTGCATACTTCGTAGAGAGGAGATTGTACCATCTTCGAGGCATATTGCCATTCCGAACCTTCTTTTCTCCAACACTTCGAACTCTCAAGAACTTGACACCCATTGAACCTTCTGCTGTCTGGCTTTACCGCTAGCCTCCAGAGCTTGCACCACACAGCATGTCCTTTGGCCCACGATTGTAGCAGGTTTGCTCCTACCTACGAATCTACAACCGCTCGTAAAGGCTTCCGAACACTCTTTCGAGGACACTTGCCAGGTATGTCTACCTCCTCACTACCTCCCTTGCCACCTCTCGCCAGACTCTCCAAGGGGTTTACGTGAACAGCCAGCACACAGCGCTGTCCTTGGGTGCATGTGCACATGCTAGAACAACTCCAAGGTGCTGTCGCTGCCACGTAAGTACAGCGACATGCTATCTTGTGCTTGGTGCCGCGAGGGTATATATACCTCGCTCCTTGCTCACCTGGGTCTTCTTTCTTTCACAAACATTACTAAGGTACATGTCTTGATGGTCGAATAATCATTATCTGAACACGTCTAAGAACCTTGTGCACTGCGCGCCTTCAACTCACTAGTCGATCGACTACTTCTGGGAGTTATCTCTCGAGAGAGGCGGTTGCCTGCTCCTGTCCTCCGCAGCTCCTGGTATATTTTCGCCATCCCTGTCGTCTACCTCTTGCGTCGACTTCGCACTCTCCTGCAAGTACGACTCTCCCAAGCGTTGGCACTGCCATGTAGACACCAGAGCGTGCTTTCTCGTGCCTCAGTCATAGGTGGCATACATACTTCACGGCCCTTCTTCCTTCGATACTTTCTGCCCCAATCAATATCACCACATCTTCAACCCTTTGGACATCCAGTGTCAACTTCTCATCACCATTTCTAGCTACTCCGGTCAGCTTCAGTGCTTGTTCTTGTATATTTTGACCAATGCTAATCTTCATCTCAGAAGTCAACCATCTCCAACCTTACTCTCGACACTCTCATCGACACTGAATCGGCTATCAACATCATGCTTGGCTTACACAAGTCATCTCTAGGCATGGTCCTGATCCTGCTCCTCCTTCTCGTCCTCAAGGCATCTCTCGCGGCCGATGCTGGGCAGCCTGGTCCGTCTGGTCAACGAGTTCGGCCAGCATCCAACAGTCCTCCTGGTCAACCTGCGGCAAAGAGACCCTCCAGTCACTCCGAGCAGTACAAAAACGCCTTAGCATGGTCAAACATCTTCTTCAAAATATACCCCGGTGCTCAAGCTAAGAAGCAGACATATCAGGACCTAGAAAAGTGGGGCTGGAAACGTGCAGAGGGGACTGAGCTGCCTCAGGTCGATGTTAATTATCTCCGCTCTCCTCTCCTGGCCTTGGGTGCTGGAGAACCATCGCAGCAGCATGGCCGTGTCTGTTTCTCGCACAAAGCTGGGGAAGAGACCCACCCTTTCTTGTATCACGTTGTTGAAAGTACACCGGCCTGCCTAGATCAGTTCATGTTCCACGATGCGGGTGTGGTCGCCGTCACGGAGATGAATCAACCTAGCGAGGGTACTGCTGATGCTCAGAACACTGATGGAGATAAGCTGGACGAGTGGCAGGATGTCATGGCCGTGGCTTGGCAAACCCTGTGTCAGTTACATAACACTGCGGACACAGCCTGCGATCGCCTCACTTGGATACTCATGTCGAAGATCACGGATCGAGATTTTCTAGATATCATGGAGACAGCCCTCAACGGTGATTGGCAGAACATCAAAATCTGGCCTGGTAACTCTTTCCCGACCTCGACTGATCCCGGGAAAGCTCTGCTAGGGATGCCGATAGGCCGTCAGGTAGCCAAGTTAATCGCTCAGCATCAAGACATGTTCCCGGGCAAGATCGTGGTCGAAGTGGTAGTTTATGACCCCTTGGGAAGTATAAATGGTGGGGAGATCCCTGAGGACTGGCTCGATCGCAAATACCCAGGTTTGGCGTTCCGCATCGGCGACAACAGTCAACAGAACACCCATGCAAGTGGTACTAGCTCTCACTCCGGGACTGCGCTGCAATTATCACAGCCTATGTGGCAACAAGCGGTTGCAGCTGGTCGGCAGATGGTCATAGCTCTTGACAGCGGCCGAGCATTTCAACCTCAGTCGACGGTGAACGCTTTCACTGACATCACGCCACACGGATGGGTGCAGAGAGCCAAGGGCATTCCCGCGTTCAATGTCGATGCAGTCCTGGATGCCTACCAGCATTTCGGCTTAGATCCGAGATTCCGCCCACGAACTGACACGAGTGTCAATGGTATGAGTGTAATTAGCCATAGAGGTCTCCTGCGCAATATATACCACGATCACCTGAAGACTTGGACCATCGCGGAAGTGCCGTACAACGCTACAGGGGCGGAATACTTACAGGCAGCGACCCCCGGACAGGGTGTGTTGGTCCTACAAAAACATCTCACAATGCAGCAGGCTGCAGAACCCATGCCGCAGGCTCAGAGACCGATCAACTATTCCCCCGGTAGCGACTGGAGAAACATCGGCCTAATACTATGGAAGCAGGCTTGCGAAGAAATCCATCTAAGGCCTGAAATCCTACAATATGTTTTCATCGTTGGCATCAATGATCCTGAAACCGTTTCGCTCGCGGCGACTGTATGGAATCAGAGATCGATTGAGTCGAACTTTCGAGCGGAGTGGAGAGGCGTGCCGGGAAAATCCACCGACGGACAGGCTTTCTCCACAACGTCGGAGCAGGGCATGGCGCTGGTGGGCTCCCCCTTGGGTCAACAGGTTGCCGGTATGCTAGGATATCACCATGCCGATTTTCCGCAATCCCGAATCGACACAGTCTTCCTGTACTACGTCAGTATGGATTGGACGGACCAGCCACGACGCAAACAGGGCACTGGTCCTCCACCGGGCCCGGTGGAGAACCAGCCATGTCTCGTATTTCACGTCGAGAAGTGAGAGCAAGTACGTCAAGCGTCTCTTCCGTCGTTCTCGGGGATAGCATCACACCGTGAGTGAGCTGTGAAGATTGCAAAACCCTTGTGTAGTCTATTTTTGAAAGTTGTGTGGTATATCTTTGGAATTTCTTTCTTTGCGAGGTCTAATGGGCGGCACTGGATGGAACTGATGAGTTGATAGAATCTGGAAATGTAGATAGCTTGTTTCGAGCTCCACAAGATGCTGTTGAAATGATTTCTGAATCCAGAGATGCCCAGACACGTCTTTGCCGGAGCATTGTAGTGTACAGGGGATGTAGCGACTTGAGTAATTCGAATACATGGAAATGAACCACAACATATTAGCAGGGCCACCGTCTTTACTGCGGGCCCCCATTCAATACCACGCATTCGTACTGACCACGAATGCTTCTGGTAGATTACCGCACGAAGAGCACAGCGTTTAAGAACTTTCGTGCCGGAGTCTGAGCATGTTGCCTGGCAAATGTGTCTGCGAGGCGTAGACCGGACGAGGGAGTGGTCCGATTAATGTCTGCTGGAATGCTCGTAGGAAGACTGAACGCTGAATACGACCATCCAGCGGACAGGCTTATTGGACTTCAGACGTGAAAAGAACCATACGCCATTGAACTTTGCGAAGCTTGTGACAGTTGCCTTCGCGCGTGGCACCAAACACAGCATATGACGGTACCAAATGATGGCGTCTCCACAGACGATAGGCTCGTCGTCTCGCAGAGCTAACGGAGGTGGTGCGACAAGGCAACTTGAGCAAGCGGTCCAATCAGTTCCTTGCATGGCTGATGACTGCAAAAGTTTGGGTGCGTCAAATCAGAGCAGAGTGCGATGTGTTACGTCCCTTGATGGAGTGCATCCGCCAGTATTGTACTCAGAACCAACGGCTTGAAAAGTCTTCTGCTCTCATAGCCTTACCTATTCCAAGTCCAGCTTGCTTTCGCAGATCGACACTTTCTATCGATGTGCATTCGCACTGTCTAAAACCAGGCGCACGAGATCTCCGAATCTTCAGTAATCGCTCTCTACAATGATCCAGCTATGCTGATCACTGAAAAAGAGTAGAGCTGGGAGCGGCCGACAAGCGATTGATGGCCTGCTGCCCGGCACTAAAGAAAATGTGCATGCAACGGATTCACTGAAGTCTGGCCAATCAATTGGCGGTGAGCCGCGACCTTATGCTACATGATGACCAAAGTACAGGAGCCTTGGCTGTCGTGCTAAAAGAGCTCGAACAACGTCAAAACGCTGTCGATGCGTCGATGCTATGCTGTCGATACCGGTATGACTCTGTTGTGCTAGTCGTGTGTATCTGTGTGCTTGGAATCTGGAATTCGTATCACGGTGCTGGCACCTATGGAAGGTAGCCTTAAAACCAACGAACATGTAGGCACATTCCTGGCGATAATGCCGTCTTGTCGCGATTGTATCCACGAGGCATAGTGTTTTTCTGGCGCTGAAGTTGAGGGTCAGCTCAGTCTTTATATGACAGTAATCTCTCTGCCATGCTCGGCCTTGTAGACACCACGCAGCCGTATGTAACACAGCATGATGCCGTGAATATTAAAAGAGGGGTCTGCGTGCAGCGCTTTACGTCTCAAACTACACCAGCAGCAAGAGTATGCCTTGAGAGTACGAGCCTGGATCTCGCACTGGACGGTTATAGACGCCGCTTGCGAATGGTCCATGCTAGAGGACTAGTAGGTCCGCAAAGCTGGGAGCCCAAACTGACATACGTAGACAAGAGTTGGTGTCTCGATTTCTGTTCCAGGCAAGGTATGAACCTTGGTACCGTAATTGGCGAGCACAGTTCTGGGAAGTAGGTCTTTCAAGATGCCGCTCAAAGCATGTTAGCCACAAGGTATTATGGCTCGGCCGGGGAGCTGTAGGGTGCTCGCTTGGGAGCTCTTGGGCCGGAGAGCTGTTGAAATGATAGTGTGCTTTCAGAAAGGGTCAAAAATCGATTGACAGATCACGAGGGAACCAAGTCACTGTCCCGTACCCTTTTGATGCTCAGCGCACGGATGCAGTCATGCCGCCAGTGAATGAATGTGGATAGCTCACCTATGGCCAATAACACATTAGAGCCTATGCCAGTAGTGATACACTCTCTGCAAAGTCTTGGTCCTGGATGGTACAAGCAGCGTGTTGGGATGTGATAGGACCTTCCTAGTTAGGCGACTGCTGAGAGTAGCGTCAAATCCGTCTCTAAGGCTGCCTATAGGTCCGACTCAGTCTTATGGGATCCTCAAATGAGTTGCGACATAATTTACCTAGATCCAGATTCATGGGCGGCGCTCACATGTGTGGCAAGCTCTAGTGTACGCCCCCAGCGGCAACTTCGACTGCCAGGTCGCCACGAAGGCAGTAGGATGACGTCCCATGTCGTGACAGAAGATACATCTCAGGTCTCGGGCAAGTGAGTGTTAAGCTTCGAAGAATGGCATTGAAAGCAGAAACATTCCGGGCTCTAGAGGTGAAGTGATGCTCGGCGAGCTTGCCTGGAATTTCGGCCAAATATTGATTGAAGCATTACCCAAAAAGTCAATTGGACGCAGCACAACACTTGTCAACACACCTTCATCGCCATTACCATATCGTACACCACTCTCACAGCTACAATGGATCCTTTCTCCTCCGACGGCGAACTAGTGAACATCCACACAGCCTTCATCCAGTCCCAATACACCTCCGTACTGAACGACTTCAACACATCCGACTTCAGCTCCTCAAACCACCTTCCTGTCCAAGTATTACAATATCGCGCGCAATGCGCCCTAGGACAGTACGATGAAGTGATAGGCAGCATCAGCGACTCAAACGCCAAAAGCACACCCGATCTCGCCGCCGTACGGACATACGCCTCATACCTCCGAACCGGCAGCGCAGGCGCAGTAAAAGAAGCCGAACGGTTAGCAGAACAACATGCCGAAAACCTAACCATCCAACTCCTCTGCTCCACCATCCTCGCCCGCTCAGGCAACAATGAGGCAGCTCTCACCCTCCTGTCAAAACATCAAGGATCCCTCGACGCCGTAGCCCTGATAATTCAAATCCACCTCCTATCTAACCGTCCGGACCTCGCAGCCAAGGAAGCCCAATCCGCTCGCTCCTTCGCTCAGGATGCTCTGCTCGTGAATCTGGCAGAGGCGTGGGTGGGAATGAGGAAGGGTGGGGAGGAGTACCAGAAGGCGTTTTACGTCTTTGAGGAGTTGGCGCAGAATCCGAGTTCGGCGAGTGCGTGGAGTTTGGTTGCGCAGGGGGTGAGTGAGTTGCATTTGGGACGGACGGAGGAGGCAAATGCTGCGATAGAGAGTGCGCTGGGGTTGGAGGAGGGGAACGCGGATGCGTTGGCGAATCTGGTCGTGCTGGAGAAGGTTGTTGGGAGGGATGGTGCGGAGGCTTTGAGCAGATTGCAGAAGGTGGATAAGGAGCATGAGGTTTTGAGGGGGATGGACGAGAAGAGGGAGGCCTTCAAAACGGCATGCGAGAAGTACAATCCTAAGTTTTGATAAGGATAAGACGACATGGTAGGGAAAGCATGTCAGTATGGCGTAACGAAATAAAATAGCTAGAGCCTATAAGACCAGCGAGTCCAGCCGTCCATGCTGCAGGTAGACGCAAAGTCCATGACCCAAGCAAAGTGCCCGAACAGTTCGAGGGTTCAATCATGATCACGCTACTTGCTTTCTTTGATGACAGTCTGCAAAGCTTTAACATACTCCTTCACCTCCCTACACCCTTCAAGCGTAACATCCCTCCTCTTGCCCTCAATCACAATATAAGGCACAGCATCAATGCCATTCCCCGCCTGCTCACGAATCAGCATCTTGACATCCATTAGACCCTCATCCTCATCCTCCACGAAAGCTTTGGCTTCTGTCTCCGGAATTCCAGCTTCACTACAAGCCCTCAGCAGCGTCTCCGGCGAACTAGGATGCCTCTCCTCCTCGAAGTACTGCTTATACAGACTACTCACGATCTTATCCGCCGTCTCCGGCCCCTTGAGATCTTGAAAATGTTGGAGAATCCTATGCGCTTGCAACGTATTCGCTACCGTGCCGCCGAACTTATACTCAATGCCTTCCGCCAAGCCATAAACGGACATGAGACCCATATACTTATTCATCCGGTCCTCGGAGTTATCATACTTCGACTTGCGATACCATTCATACTTATCCTCGCCTTCTTGCGATGCGCCGGGATATAGTTGGTAGGGCATGTATTTTACGGAGAAGGATACCGGTGCGTCGCTGGGGAGTTGGGAGATTGCTTTGGAGAGACGGCGTTTGGCTAGGTAGGTCCTGTGCTGTGTCTCAGCAGGGTGTCCATGGGATACCGAAAGCAGCGCATGTCTTGCATCTTAAATCATGTTGGGTGGCAAGCGTACCATGGACAGATCGTGTCCAGTGTGAACTGTATTGTTGAGTCGTAACCCATGGCTTCGCTCGATGATACAAATGGGAGATTTATTGCAGGTAATACTATGCTTGGACGATATCAACAGTCGAATAACAGACCTTTGTCTCGTACAACTAACGCCGGTGCAACGACAACCATCGTCATCGCAAAGGCCTCGGCAGACCCTCCCGTCAGGTGATCTCGGACCCTTCGACTATTGGTCGGAGACGAAACCGGTTGCTGTGTGGCGCGCCGTTGTGTCGTTCGTCTCAAGGCCGACATGCTGCCACCGATCTGACCGGCGCATGCGGGGTGTATCACATCTCACATCATTTGGCTTATCAACAACGCTGCTTGACTGCTGCGTAGGATTAGCTTGATTGAGATTGGATCAGGCGTACCACCTCAAACAGCGATATGATTGCAGGATCTATCCATCACCTCGGGCGCAGGAACCCGTTCGGACAAATAGCCCAGCTAATGCGAACTAATGACAGGGAGGCTGGTCAAGCCTGGAAGTCTGCGAGGAACGACATCATCGGGACCTCTTCCGCAGTCGTGAACAGGTTCTTGTCGCACCCTAACGGAGTGGCGATCGGAGACTATGCAAGTACTAACAAGACAAAATTCCTGATAGACACGCATCGATAAGCGTGCGCGTCATCCATCAACAATCAGCGATAGCCTGGTGCAGAGTTCATCGAAAGTCTCGGACCTGCCAACCTCATAGCTTCATTGGTCTCATCAGGCACCCTGCCATCATGCTGGGCTAGGCGCAAGGCTGGTGATTCGCTAGGTAGGGCCTATGATATATTCCTCACAGTCCCCTGCTCGCCTAACAAATCTCCCTCATCACATATCCACGCTATAGACCTGACTGTGCCACTGAGAGAGGGTATCTCATTTCTTGGACTTCGTACAACAGAAGAACAATCGCTATAACTCGACGATCGCATTCGCTCTTTCGACACATCCGATAACGACAACATCGACACCACTTATCGCAAAGATACCAACCTTAGATCAGACGGCCAAGATGTACTTCACCTCCATCTTGACAACGGCCATCGTCGTCGCCGCGGCTGTCAACGCACAAGCTGGCTACCCATCATCACCCAACAACGCAACCATGACAGCGTCAGCTTCCGCATCAACACAAATGTTCCAGCCTGGATGCCCGACCGGTGCGCCACCAAAGGGATATACATACAATTCCTCCAACCCATTCCCGATCTCGACGTACGCTACCGCAGTGTCCCAGTCAAGCGGCGTGCCAATGCCACCACAGAATGGCACGATGCCCGCGGGTCCTTACGGGAATGCGACGACCAGTGCAGTTGGTGGCGCAAGTGCGACGGGTACGGTAACCAAGCCGTCGACGTCTAGTGTCAGTGTTGTTAACAACACACCTACAGGTGCTGGATCATCTTCGACCGCATCTTCGTCCACGCCATCCACATACACAGGTGCTGCGTCGAGTGTGAAAGTCGTCGGTATGGTCAGCCTGGTCAGCCTTGGCGCTGTTGCTGCATTTTTTGCCGTAGCGCTCTAAGTGAAGTATTGGTTACTTGGTGATATGGGGACGAATCTGCCTCGGCTGTGAATTGGATGGGCCATGGTTCCGTGTGTGATGTTTGTGCGTCCTTATACATACTTGTATAGTATATATATATGATGGCGTTCCTGAATGTGGTGGGCGGGGGCTAGGATGGATGGGAGCATCGATATACCCTTATATACAATCCTTCTGACGGCCATGTAGCTAGGATAGACGCCAACACTAATGATCAATCAAGAAGTTTTGCACAAGATCATCCCATTGATTTTGCGTGAGCATCGAAATGCGCCATATCGCCGCAATGCCCCAGCCGGGTGTGATTTGCTTGCATGGGTGCTGTAGGTCCATGGAGTTGCCCCAACAGTGTTCGGAGATCGTCGACAATTGACCTTGGTGTCGTGGGATATCGGGTAGTATTTGGTAAGCCAGAGCGGGAAAAACAAGCGAGGTCATTTCGAGGCAGCCCGGCTGGCTGAGTTGCCAACTGCTCAGCCACGCTGCGACTCATTATCACTTTCGGCTCCATAGAACCAAGTCCCACGATCTGCATCTGTCCGGAGCTGCTAATGTCGACTGGAAGTGCCAACTCAGTCCCATTCCCCGCGTGTCAACACCTTGAAAATGGCAATCCTTACATCTACAGAGAATGGAAGGCACGACCTCGTGGACAATGTCAAGTCTGCGATGTCATCAAGATTGCCGTCAGGAGATATTGTGGCTGTCAGCTCACATTGAGAACGGGATATGATCGTCGTCCGGGACGACATACATGCGGTTACGTCGAGCACATCGGCCTCGTTCGACTGTTGCGACTTCAGCCAGGTATATGGCTGATTCTGTCGCACGTGTTAGGCGAATCCGAGGTCCTCGAACGTCTAGAAGCACATCAGCGAAGTCTGTTGACGCTTACGACAATCTAGAGCAGTGGTGATGAGGACGGCTGATTATGCATTATTTATGCTACATTCAAAGGTAGAGATGACCGGAGGTCGAGATTCCAGTATTACTCGCTCGGCCTCAACCCACGCTACGAGTCGAGCTGAACATAGTTGCCTACGAGTTTAGATTAGCCTCACAGAGCATCACGTCAGATAAAACAACAAGAAGTGCACTCACCAGGAAACTGCCCTTGCCTGACCCCAATCTTTCCCACCCACCACTCATTCTCGTTATGCGTCCTCGTCACCACATCAATGACATCCCCAGCACTAAAACTCAGATCCCCTTCCGCCTGCGCCTCATAATCATACAACGCCGTCACTGTCTCCGTCGCATGACCTTTCAGTGCACCCGGTTTTGGTTTGGGAGGCGGGGGCGCTCCTTTGGATTTCGCGGCGCTGGTCCAGTTGCTGCCTGTACTTGACGAGCGATTGATGTCTGATTCTCCTGCCACTGTGAGAGCACCAGCCGAAGCGCCGGACGAGTATGCTGGGGGCGGCGAGTCGTAGGAGTCGGCTGTCAAGCGTCTTTGGCTGGGACTCGTGCCTCCCGAACTTGTGGAACTCGCGCGACCGTTCTCGATGCCGAGACGTCCGGCGTATTTGCTCATTGGTCGCTTTGGGCCGCCGGTCGTCTTGAATTTCGTCATACCTAGCGCTTCGATCTGCTGTTTCACATCGCCTTGTTTCTCCTCAAAGGCGTCTTCGATGGCGAGCGTGAGGTTGAAGTAACCAATGTCGATACTTTGCATTCTCTCGTGCAGGGTGTAGAAGACGTTTAGTTGCATGTAGTAGAAGCTTTGGAATAGTGGGAGGATGAACTCCTTTTCTAGTCGGAAAAGCTGTGGCAATTCTTCTTTTAGTAGGTTGTTGAAGATTTCGTATTCTTGCGTCGCCATCTCAACGTCGTTCTCCGCTTTGTACAAAGCCTTCTCATCCTTCAGGCTCTTGTCGCCTTTATCCTGCAGTTTCTTCAGAGTACTCCGGTGGCGATCGTAGTCCAATTGTTTGTGATCTCGCTTCTGAGTGGTCTTCCGACATATCTTTATGACCTCCGACAGCTCGTCCGCCGGCCTGACCACCCTAGACTCGATCAACTCCAGCTCCGGCTGCAACGAGGCCTTGAGCTCCTGCACGATAGCCTCATACTCTTCACAAGCTCGTATGCCCTCTGGGTTGCCATCGATCACATAACTATCTGGATCACTTGCCCGTCCACTGATCGGCTCGTATATCTCCTTGATCGCTTTTGAGAACTCGATCTGGTGGTCCAGCATGCCGTTGATAGACTGGAAATACTTCTGACTCTCATCATGCAGTTTCTTGGTCTCTTTCTCGAGCTCTTCGAAGCGACGCTCGGCATCGATGTAGATGGCGTCTTTCGTGATTTCGCCCATGTTGAATCGCTGCTTGACGGACTGTGGCGCCTGTAGTGCACATCCGAGTCAGTCCGACAGCACTTACGTTTATCGGTCTCATGTCCCATACATACCCGCACTGCGGCTTTCTGGAATCCTTTCCAACTCATGCTTGCTGTTTTACTGTGGTGTATGTGCCCGTCGTAGGCTGATCAATGTCGACAGGAGTCTTGTTCGAGGTGAGACTGTTTATATGGCTGCCTCCAAAGTCGATGTGATGTATCAAGTGGAAGCGCCGCTATGGCCTCGTAATGCTGGCCGGGATGACGAGCCAACGTGGCTTAGCTCTGTCACTCCCTTGGCTTTGGTATGTTGTGTGTTCACTCTTATGCCATGTACCAAGATGCGTGTGCGATCCAGAGAAGGACCAAGAATGAGGGGGCTGTGACTAGGCACTGAACATCAGTATAGAACGTAATACCAGTCGAAGTGTAGAACAACAGAAAGACCTGTCCAATTATTGACCCGCAAGACGACGTCACTGCCGAACTTTACAAACATGCATAAGTATAATAAACTGTGAACATCGCTTTCATAAGGCAAATACGGATATGTAGCTACAGACTATGTGCGAACTATGGTGGCGTTCATGGCTGCGCAGCATGGCCAGTCTAGTCGTTGCAACTCCTCTTTGAAGCTACCCAGTATTCTGGCACTCGACAGATTCGTCTTTGGTTGACCTTTGTTCTGGAACTCCCTTCCTACCACCAAAGCAGAATAAAAAACAACCACGGGAAGCCAGATGGACATGTACGACTCGGAACCTGTTCGACAAGCTTCAGACGCTGCGAGTACTTCCCACGCAAGATCAGCCGCTTCAGTCGAAATTGCCAATCCTGTGGTGCTGGAAGCCTTGGACATCCTGTCGGGATAGCCTGCCCAGCGAGCAAGCTTACACGTTTGCGGGACGATCAAATGGAGTCGAGCAAAGTGATATAGTGCCAACACGTCGTGCGAAGTCTGGGTGAAGTGGCTTCGCCATCCGGTCAATGCCGACTCGAGCGTGGCCTCAAGACGGCTCGTCTCCCAGTGCACGGTCATCGGAGCGTACGGGTTCTGGTTGCTTAATGATTCGTGGAATGCGGAGGGCAGTGAGCCAGTCTTCTGCGCACGAATGACGTCTCCTAGCAGTGCTACAAGGAGAAGAAGTGCATCCTCGCGGAACGTGAGGTCCGCTGGCAAAGCAAAGCCATCAAGCAGCGACTTATACACTTTGTGAAACGTGTGGGGAGAGCCTGGCATCTGTATGAACAACTCCTGAGTGGAGTAATTCGGTATGAAGTCGAAGTGGACAGCCTGCAAAACATCGACGAGCAGCATGTAGCTGATTAGCGAGCTGTCTCGTATTCAGTGACGTGGCTATGATGTTCGATGGAAAGCGCAAGCATCTCACCTGTCATAGCGAAGGGCCTTGCGTGGGTCGTCATTCTCCATGTATAAGAGCGAACGATTGTCAGTGAGATGGAGCCGCCGGGACATCTGGTGAGATCTTGTAAGTCGTAAGATCCTAAAACCACACGACACATCCCGCTTGGTCGACTTACCGTTGTGACATTGCACAGAAGACCCATGCTTCGCCTCCATTGACTCGGATATGTGGAGAGGCAGCCGTAGGTGCAGAGTAACGTTATCTACCAGCTTGTCAGCTAAGGCATGACAGGCGGCGACCTTGACTCACGTACTGCAAGAATCGTGTCAATTGAGCGAGCGAGTCTATTATCTACCTCGACCATCACAGTTGCCAGGCTCGCTCCACAGTGGAAGAGATTTCCAGCCACTAACGAAGCCGACCCTGTTCCATCATTCCTGTTCTCGGACAGCGCTGTCAGGCATGCCAGCGCCAATCGTAGGTACGGTAACGATGAAGAAGTACGGGTCCAACCAATCTTGATTGATCTTAGGAAGACACGATTCCGCCAAGAGTTGTCAAACTCCGATGCCAGACGATCGACCTCGTCTTCTGCTGGTAAGGTGGGTGCATCCAACAGTAAGATCATGGGGTAGGTAAGTGTTGCAGCAGGGCGGGATGGTTCATTGGCGCAACCCTCCATGATCCAGGATACGTCTTCGCGGTTGTCTCCATGTTCGGCATGCAGTAGCGCTGCGGCGAAGCGATCGACGAAGGATGACTCTGGGATCTCGGTGGCCTCGTCCACGTCGTATCTGGTTGGGAGTCGTTCACCTGGCCAGGCTGTTGCGCTGAGGTCGGTGACGCTCTCCGTGATCTCGACTTGATGGTCTGCAGTCATCGTGCTCTGCATCTCGGTTTGACAACAGTGCTTCGGCCATCGTACATCAACGTTGCAAGGACTGAGCATTCATCTTGTTGTTGCTATGATCGATCGTAATGAGTAACACTTGTCATTTGGACTTACTTGGCGTCAGGTGGGGTTCCGGGTGAGTGCGGAGATGCTGGGGTACAAACTGCTTTGTCTGTGGCTCCCGAGGTAGAGTTCATGACCTCTGGACAGGCATCACCACCCCATCCATAACACCTTGCCTAATTGAAGCACGCCGGAAAGGACTGTTGGGCGGCAGCGATGCAGTCGTCTATACCAAAGGCAGAGAAAAGTGTAAGCTTCTACATATTGACAATTAAGCAGAAACAAGATCTGTTGGCTGACCAGGCAAAAATTGTGTAGTGTGAGCTCTGTGGTCGCTACTTTGCCCGGACAGAACATCTGTTGAGGCATCGACGCACACGTGAGTAGAGGCCCACGATATATCTGCCTCATTGGTTTTGTCTAAGGCCGTACAGATACTAAAGAAAAGCCTTTCGCATGCGGTCACTGCTATCGCTCATTCCAGCGAGCGGATGTCTGTGCTCACCATCAGAAGACTTGTCCGGAAGCCTCAACGACGAGAGGTGATGCTGAAAGTGGCGAACCTCGTGGGCGCAAACGTGCCCGCGTTGCTTGCAACGGTTGCCGTCGACGCAAAGCTCGCTGTGATGGCCAACGACCATGTCGTGGCTGCGAAACTGCGGATCTTGCATGCCAGTACACGATTTCGGCATCGTCACCGTCACTTCAGTCGGCGTCATTAGCCTTGCCCTCTCCGGCTTCCGATGTCCGGCCTGAGTCGTCCTGGATGGACAGCGTCTCTACAACAAGTCTGCTCGCCGGTCAGTCATTGTCCGCCACCTTTGGCCATCACACGAGATATAATGGTGAAGCTGGAACTGTTCCAGAGTCCACGCTTGAAAGCAATTTTGATCCCAATGACGAGTCTTTCTTTGCACCCACCGCTGTGGGAGACACCAGCAATGAGCTTGACTTATTCGACTTTACTGAAACGATGGAGGGGACCGGCTTCTGGTCGATGGCAGCAACGGTAAGCCGCCGAGCATAGATCCGCCACACTTGATTAGCGCTGACGATAGGATGCTATCCACAGGATACCCAATTCTGGTTTGACGGCAGTGACACCCTCAGTGAGTTTCTGCTACTGGATGTACCCTCAACTACCGATTACCAAGACATGGCACATTCGACACGATCGCTGTCAAGCAAGATGCAAGATTGGTTCAGCGCGACGTCTCGCTCGAGCTCTCCATCTCGCAATCGGATCCGCAAGATGTGGTACTCTGGCATGCCTGACCCTGATCACTACAAGAAAGAGGTCAAGGAGGTATTTCTGCGTCTATTCATGAAGCACATACCACACTCGTTCCCTTTATTCGACCGCAAGCACAGCTCTGAACACGAGCGCCCAGTAATGTATGTGCTAGCTATGGCCGCTGTTGGCGGTCTCTTCTGCTCGGTACCTGGAAGCGGCGAGGTAGCACGATCAATGTGCAACGACGCTCGAAGGCTTGTTCTGGCTGCCGTACGTCAGGTCGAATACGATAATATTGATGACGGCTGAAAATTCGACAGTATACCGCAAGAAACTTAGTAGACCCAGGTAGCGACACGGTCGAGAGCAGGCTGGTCTCTGTGAAGACGGTGAATACACTCCTCAGATCAGAACTACTGGGTAGTCGTGCTCACGGTCGGTGTAGATGATACTTCTCGGCATCTACGGGATATGCAGTGGGGACAAACGCAGCTACGAGTTCTACGAGGCGTTTTATGCAGACATGTCTCATGTAAAGTGTCCCATCCGAGCCACTCTACCATCGCTGGCTAACCCTAGCTCGTCACAGGCGGTCGAAGAGTTTGCTAGCTCTCTAGAAGAAGGTGACAACTTTGTGGCATGGGACAGTCAGGTTGCTTGGTGGGTAGAGTTGAGTCTGACAGAACCACGGGCTAACATCTAGTTCAGTCTTGTTGGAGCACTATATATCCTGGACTCCTACCGAGTGACTATAATGCTACGTCCACCACTACTGCCATGGTGGGGAATTGAGTCTCTGCTCGCGAGCTCAACGCCGAAGAGAGAGCTTTCAGTACTGCTTTCCAGAGCGCAGCATCTGTGGCGAATGCATCCTCCCATCAAAGATCTATCCTCTGATCCGCCTGGCCTGGCAATACTGTGCTCTTTTGCGCCGCACGTATGGAGAATCATGTATGCCCAGCATAATGCTGACGCTGGCGAAGATATGCTTTTGAGTACAAGGGAAATGGGCCATCCTAGCTTCGCTGAAATGGCATGTGATCACTGGCTCCACGCGCAACCCGACACTGTCCAATCGTCTCACCTGGCGGTGTACCATATGATGAATATCATCTTACATGCCAACGTTAAGACTCTGCAGACCTTTGCGCACTCACCGTCAGACTCGCATACTCGCGACCAGAAAAGAAGCATGGTGGCTCGTGAAGTACACCGATGGGCACATGACCGGGACTGCAAGAATGCGGAATGGCACGCTAGAAGACTGATGGCGGTGATCGAGATGAGTGTTATGCACTGGAGCCCTGGCAATACACTCGGAAAAGAGACGTCTTCATCGCAGGGTATCCCGACACCAGAGACTTACGAGAGTCCGCACGTACCATATGCTGTGTACTTCGCTGCCATCATTCTTTGGTGCATTGGTGTGGTGGGCGAGAAGGCAGTGACCGAGACAGAACTGCGAGCGCCTATCATCAGAGCAGAGCGTCTACTGCTCCTACACAAGATGCATGTTGCGAAGAATCTGATCAGGGCACTGCGGAGCATATCGTAGGACGGTCGTCTAGTCAGTCGGTAATAGTCGTTGAAAAGCATGACCACAGATTCTGTAGCACTCTTGAAAGAGAGTACAAGGGCATAGCATGAGACGATCAACCTGCTGTTCTTGCGAAATGATCTATGTTGATACGCACAGTCCCAGACGGCGGCATCCAAGCTGTATGACATCGCCTATCAGCTATGAACAGCTCCTCTTGAGTATTCCTGTCTACAAAACGATGGTTTGCGGCACTTCGAAGAACGTAGAAGGATCGTGAGCTGAACATTTGACAGAGGCTATCGACTATCCTGACACTGCATCGCAGAAGTGGAGACTTGGCGGCTCATGCTTTCGTCGGCATGAAGAATTCGGTACGCTCATACTTCGGGAAGACATCTGCTTTCGCTTCCGCCAAGCTGCTGGCGATAAGCTTGGCACGCGCCTGATCGCGTACCTGAATGTCGCATTGGAAGTCGTAAGGACACATGGTGAGGCCCTCCCTATATCCAGTCTCCACACTGGTATCGATTGTGATGGCCGAGCTGGTTTGCGCATCGAATTTGGGCTTGATCTCGAACGCCCATAGCATTTTGCAGATGACGTGCCAGACATTACGATCCGCGAGATGTATTCCCGGGCATAGCCGACGACCATTTCCTGGAAGCCAAGATTAGTACCCATCTTGGGGGCATCGACAAGGACGCGCTCACCAAAGCCGTAATGATCTCGATTTTCATAATCCGCTGAATTTGCGTATTCGGCCGACGAGCCAATACGTCCTGTATAGCGGCCTGGATCGAATGTATCCGAGTCTGGAAACTTGTGCTCGTCGTGGTGCAGTCCCCAAACATTGACAAACACCACTGTTCCCTTTGGAAGGAATTTGCCGTCTACCCACTCATCTACGGGCTGTCAGCAGGCAATTATGATATTGTGAAAAGCAAAGATCGGACCTTCGGAGAGGGCATGTGGCACACCCAGCGGAGCTGTCGGTCGCCACCTCATCGTCTCTTTGACCAAGGCTGCAACGTACGGCAGAGTTGCATAGTCGTTCCAGTCTGGTATTCGTGAAGGCCCGATCACAGCATCAAGCTCGGCATGTGCTTTACGCTGTACCTCCGGGAAAGCTATCATAGCCTGGACGAAGGATGCCAGCGTCGATGCTGTGGTGTCTGAGCCTCCCTTGAGAGCCACACCCGCAAGGAACATTACGTTGTGACGAGAAAGTGCTTGGTCTCCGTTCTGGTCAAGGACACGGTCGGCGATGCAGTGCATTGGGCCCGTGGCTTCTCGTCGTGCCTCGACAGATCGTAATAGCTTGTCGTAGAGCTCATGTAGCTTGTCATGGACTATCTTGGTCCTGGTCACCCAGTTGCCTAGGTATCTCTGTGGTATCCACTTCAAGAATGGGAAGATGTCGATTGGTGGAGTAGCGCCAAACTCGTTGATCTTCGCCCAGAGATCAAGAACACCGTTGAGCTCTTTTGTCCATGGGGCGTTGTTTGATGGCGATCTGATCCCGTATACTGTATAGATGTTGGTTAGCGAAAAGCTCTATCGACCTGATAGCCAAGCCTGAACACGCATACCGATACTCATAATGATACTGTTGCTGAACCTCTTCAGGTGGCGCATCCATTCGTCCGGGAATTCGAGCATGTCATTCAGGAGCTGGATGCTCTCGGCTTGATGGATTCTGCTATGCTCTCTGTCGCAAATGACTTCAGTCAAGTCCTGGTGAACCAGTTTTCTCATTAATCGCCACTTCGGAGTATTATTCATCCAAAGCATATGCGAGCCCTCGGTGATCATTTCTTGCTGGACGAGAGATACCGGTCGGTGGCTTGAGGTTGCCGACTTCTTGTCTAGCAACTGTTTGACAAGTCTCCGGTTCGTGAGCACAACGACGCTCCCGGATCCAAGTTTGAGAGTGTACATGCCGCCGTACGTTCTGGCCCACTTGGTGAATCTTGGCTCCTGTTAAAGAATGGCTCCAAAATGCATGGTGTGCTTTCAACTCACTGGAGATACGGCTTGACTTTTGGCATCTGGTGCAGATTGCCAATGATCGGGAGGGTCGGTGGCCCTATCACAACAACTATGAGATGGTTCATTCGTCATGGTCATTGCACGTACCCTCTGGCATCCTCCGATCTCGACGCCCGACTGTCATGATGAGGTACATGCAGATACATGTCGCTGCCACCGCGGCGGCTGACACGCTGTAAAGATACATGTCTGGCAACGCTCTACGATGCACTCACGTTGGAAATCGGGAGGAAAGTGAAGCATACAGCAGGTCGAGTAGATGGTAAGCTCTTATGGTTCCCACCTGACACTGATGGGCAGTGAGATCTTGTATCGTCGTCCAGACTGAGTCATCCAGTGCACCTGGGGTACCGACTGACGTCCATGGTGTTCCCGGCTGTTGTAACACGGCTTCATGTTATCACATTTTCTGATCCAGACGATGTAGCTGCTACCTCGAGACTTGGCTCCAAACTCAAAACATATCTATGCGGGGGCACATCTGGGGTCGGCTGGGGTCAGATTCGCAGCCAGGACACGAGGTCGAGAGCGAGTGCGCTCCGGGACCAAGAAGATCGTAAGTATCCTCTGCTTCAATACCACCTGGACCCCCATTATTGTGCAGCACTGTGGTGGTACGACATGAGTACGGCACCTTACCCGGCAATGCGCTTACAGGATTGCGCAACGGGTAAGTTCCCACAACTGAGACTGGATGAAATAGATGCTTGTGCTATCCACTAGCCACTGACAGCAGCGACTCTGCTAGCGACCTCGTGTTCTTGCTTCTTCGCATGCCAGATTTCCGGGACGGGTGGCCCCCAAACAGCCATATTCCCAGCCTCAGCTCTGAGGGTCTGCGCTTCTTCGTTGACTACATCCCCATCTGCGTAGTGCTCGACTACGAAACGACTTGAGTCATACCAGTAGTCGAAAACCTGTGAGCCGTGTACATGCCGCCCAATACCCCAAACCAGCTCATGACCTTTATCCTCCAGCCACTGATGTCCCATGAATTGAGTATCAATGTCTTCGACTTCGAATGAGGAGTGATGAACCTGAGTCTCTTTCTCAACTCGAGCTAACAGAAGACAGTGGTGATCTACGTATGTCTTGCCGTTGTCCACTCGCATGAATATAGCCACCTCGAGGTCTTGTTTGCCTGGTGCATAAAGAATATCTGTTGGCGTGAAGTTGAAGTTGTCTTGGTACCAGGCTAATGTCGCCTCGTAGTTATTCGTGTTGTACCCGAAGTGGCCAAGCTTGTGTACCTTCGCTGGCCCAGGCTGCATTCTTGTAAATTCACCTGCGGGCGTTAGTTTTTGACGCTACTTATTCGTCCAAACAACGATCGGCTGCGTACCTTGCCTTTGCTTGTCAAGGGCTCCATTCATAGCGGGCCGCCCAACCAGATTCGACAGACCACATTCTGGGATATCTCGGCGAGTTTGGTTTGAGATGACTTCGAGAACATTGCCGTTCGGGTCACGAAAGCGTACACAGCGTCCTCCACCAGGAAAATTCAAAGCATCCACAACTTCTGCCCCATCTTTATGCAACGCCCTTTCGAAGTCATCTGAGCTCAGCGCGAGGAACCCTGCTCCAACGAAACTTTTTGGTTGGTTGTCAGGTGCTTGCCGTGCAACATAGACGAATGGATCAGCTCCGTAGCCACGATAGTAGATCGTGCTCTTGTCTGGAGAAGAGCCGGCTTCCTCAAGTCCGAAGTCAACAGCAAATTTCCGAAAACCGGCCAAATCTGCGTGCTCATAGATCACATATGATGGCGCTGCCAGTCGTACCCTTGTTTCGTGCTTGCTGCACATGTTTACCAGAATAGTATGACGATCTCGTTGCAGTCGTACAGCGTAGTGAGGGATCTCGTCCAACAGTTCTTTGCCACGAAGTGCCAGATCAAGTTCTTGAGGACCTCTCTAATTTTGTCCCGCGCAGCTGTCCCAGCTGTAGGTTTGTAGTAGCCTTGTTCATCCCGAAAGACCTTCCTCGAGCCTGATGGAGACCCCGGGTGGATGCCGTGGGGTATGGGGTGGGTCGCGGCAGCGTCCGGCCAGTTACCGCTGTCATGCGTACGGGTCCCAGAAGACGGTCTGCGCATGGTGTGGTGGTCACGAATGTCTTTCAATTCGCATAGTAACCCCATCGGGTCTGGAGGGGCACGAGGGTGCCGAAGCAAGAGGGTGATGGTCACACCAACCCAAGCATTCCATTACTTGATTGTATCATCCACATGTCTTTTCTTCTTCACTTCTGCTGTAATTCATTGCAACCTGCTGCAGGGGATTCGCAAGGAGGCGAGGAAAGTAGCAACCGATAGGACTGTTTCGCAATGCCGAATACTCGCCCTTCGCCCAACGTGACTGGCCTGCCAACACAGCAACGATACATTACAGCCCATGACGAGCATGGGAATTCCGTCTTCAGCACGACAGACTCCGCTGCTGTCTATGAAGACATTAATCATGACATGGACTTCTTCCTTGCATACGCCAGCTTTGACTATCCAGTACAGATGCAGCAGGACTCGGATTTGACCCAGTACGATAAAGCATATACAGGTCCGCAGCTTCCTATCGTTATTCCTGGCGGAACGGTACTTCGGGTGTGCAACTTTGCGCCTGGATCAATCACAGCCATGCACCGGTCTTTGAGCTTGGATTATGGCATCGTTGTTGCGGGCGAAGTGGAGCTTGTGCTTGGTTCTGGCGAGACTAGGTTGATGAAACGAGGGGATATCTCGATCCAGAGAGGAACTATGCATGCCTGGAAAACTCCAGAGCATCAGACTGGATGGTAAGCAGCCCTTGTCTCCAAGTTCTTGTAGACCTGCAAACATGCTTACAGTGGATCTCAGGTCGAGGATGGTCTTCGTCCTTCAGGATGCGGAGGGTCTGGAAATTGGGGGTGTGGCGCTCAGAAATGACTATGGAGGCATCGGTCCTTCAAGGAACTAGCATTTCACGATAGAGCAAACAGATTCTCGAGAAACATGAGCAACGGCTCGGTGGTTCTCTTATACGCTGGTCTTGCATTCGTCTGGCTCGTCACTGCAAGACTAGGACGATCCTGAAATTGGGTATCTGATTCCTTGCTAGGTCGTAGTGTCTGCATACCGATATCGTAATTATCACTCTTCACAGCCTCTAATGAACATCACTTGTTGTCCTGCTGTAACATGCGTGACGACACCCTATCCGGTGTTCATTCCATTGAGCTATGTAGTTGTGGAGTGCATTTTGTCGCCGAAATCGTAGACGCAAGTCATGCGGGAATCAGCGGCATCAGCAACCAGTTCTCTGTCGAAGGACCAAAGTGAATGTGGTTGATACCAGCAAACGTAATCTCATCGCGATCGACTGTGGAGTTGTGTTCGAACAGGCCAGCGCCTTGAGTATCGCCAGAAGAAACTTCCAAGATAAGTCTGTCACCGGGCTGCATCAGCACGTTCGTTGACCATATATCCACATCCACCTCGTAAACTTTGCCTGCTAACAGAGGTGCATAATCGCCAGAGCAGTAGTCGCCGTGGGGATGCCAGAAGGTATGTTTCGGGCTGGTGGTCTTCACTGCTCGCAGGCTACAGCGTAGCCAGCCCTTTGTTATGGGTACTGGATCTCCTACAGTACCTGTGTATAGGATCTTCCTGCCCCGTGGATCTAAATGTCGAAGTGTGACGAAAAGATCAATGTCGCTTGGACCGTCAACCGTTGTACGAGCCTCCAAGGACACGTTAAGATGCGCAACAACGTGGCCGGTAAATTCTCGTTTTGAGATGAAAGGCTGGCTCGTGAACTGTACATACTCCGGCGACTTGAGGGAACCGAGAGCATCGTACTTTATGCTAGTGCTCTCATGTGAGTTGCTGCCAACAGATTCGAGCAGCTCTCGGTTGGCCGTGAGATAGTACTTGACGTACTGAGTGCCGGGTACGGGCCAGTCTTCATGGAGACGCATCGGATACGCATCCTCGGCTGAAGTATCATTGTAACGCACATCACCAACACGAACTCTGTGGCCCACCTTGCCTGGTTGGCCGTTCGCCCATCCCTCAGGATCCACGTCTTTCAGGAAGGCGTCCAAGAAGCTTTCTGCAACGCTACGTTCTCTGGAGAATAACATGGTAGATCATGGCGTCCTGTGATCACCCGCAGGTACTTCTGGCGGGAGCTGGAATTGATGAAGCCTTCGATATTACCTCAAAGGTGCAGTAGATACCACCCCAATTGCCGACAGAAAGAAGTGGTACGTCAATGTCGGCCAAATTATAGTCTCGTGAAGCATAGTAGTTGTCATCCAGGAAGTGGTTCTGAGCGTTCTCCACGTTCTGGTCGTGGCAGTTGGCCAGTAAAAGTTTTTCAGAAAGCTTGCCCTCGATAGTATCAGGTCCCCAGCCTCGTGTTGCGCGACCAGGTCTACCATACTGATTCACAACTACCTCCGTATGGTCAGTGGAGTCCTGGATTAGCGCCCCGAATGACTGACCTGCCGGTTCCACCAGAAGTCTATAAAAGTGTTCGACAGAATACCGCCATGGCGACAACGATCTCGGTAGTAGTCGCTCATGCCTTCCCAGGGTATTATGCATGCTAGACCTTTCGGTTTGCGCGCAGCTACGCGCCACCGGCTGCCAGCATAATAGCTGATTCCCAGCAGTCCGACTTTCCCGGAAGACCATGTCTGCTCTGCAGCCCATTCTATGAAATCCGAGAACGCCAGGCTGGTGTCTCGAGACATAGTATTGAGTACTCCAGGGGACTGGCCAAGGCCTACTCCATCCGCGCGAACCAGAGCATAGCCCTGATTTGTCCAGTAGCCTGGGTCAGGAGTCTCCCAAGCAGAATGTGGAGAGTGATGCTCCTCCGGAACTTCAGCAAAGGAGGAAGCATGAAAGACGGAGTAGTGGATATTTTTGCCGTACGGACCGTATGTCACCAACACAGGCCATTTGATCCCACCTTCATCCTTGGGGCGGTAGACATTGCAGCGCACAATACCGCGTCCTTCGCGGGGAGGAATGGTCACATTTCCTTCGTAGACGTAGGCGAACGATATGGTGTCGGTCGTCTGCAGATTGCCAATGAGTGGGAGCATCATGTCTGTCCGCGCTCGGGTGATTGGCGATCGCAACTGCTGGGAAGCGGCGCCGCTGGTTTTTTTTGTAACGGCATGCCATGATTCACAGTTGTGCGCTAATTTTCTTGAACCAGTCACATCTCTGCCATGCTACTACTGCACCATGAGTGAGTGCTTAATGCGAAGATGGGGTAGGTCCAGAGATTTTCGGTACCCCATGCCAAGCTCAGCACAGCACCTCCGCCTGGGGTCCCGGACGAAGGACGCCACACGGTCCAGACATCGTCCCCTTCGCGGCAACGGCCATCTATAGCAATACCAGATCTCATCGTAGGAGCGGAAAGATGGCATCTCTTTCTTGTCAGTGTACTGTCTCTCGCAGAGATCAACAACATAATGGTAGCTCAATCGAACGGGTCGGGCATGTCTAGCCACAGCAGAACCTCCGACGGGGAAGCATACTTTGATTGCCTCATCATCGGCACAGGTCCAGCTGGTGGATCTCTGGCATGTTTCTTAGCCCAGAATGGTATCCAGTATGATTGCTGGCGCAGCGATGAAGGACTTACTGACCCGATTTCAGGCTTGACGGGCTTGTTGGTCAGCCAAGATCGTGGGAATGCGGACACGCCACGAGCTCACATCACCAACATGGCGACGCTTGGTACTCTCATATGATACCTCATCTCGAAGTTGTAGTATGCTGATCGTCATAGATTGTCTAAGAGACATTGGACTCGATCGGGAATGCTATGCTATAGGCACGGGAGCAGACAGCATGATGCACACACGCTGGTCAAACAGCTTCGCCGGCGAAGAGTATGCACGCATCTACTCTTGGGGTAACGATCCAGCACGGAAGGTAAGTGGTGAGACCGGTCTATCATAACCTCGACTGACGCTGAAAGAGTAGGGTGACTATGTCCTAGCATCTCCATCAGAGCCCCTGGATCTTCCGCAGACATTACTTGAGCCAGTATTGACACGATACGCTACGCTCAACGGTTTTCAGGCTCGTTTCGACACCTCTTTCATCAAGTTTGAGCGAGAAGGCAAGCATAGTCCGATCAGGGTAAAGCTGCGAGACCAGATCAGCAAACACGAGTACTACGTGCGCTGCAAGTATCTCTTTGGTGCGGATGGCGCCCGTAGTCAGGTTGTCAGACAGCTTGACCTGCCGATGATTAAGAAGCCGAGCCAAGGCTTTGCCATCAACGTTCTGATAGAAGCCGACATGAATCACTTGATGGAGAATCGTATGGGCAATCTCCATTGGCTACTGACCATGGACAAAGTACATCCCGACTTTGCTTGGATCGGCTGCATTCGTATGGTCAAGCCGTGGCACGAATGGCTTTGTATCATCTTTCCGGCTCCAGGTGCGAAGCGTGAAGTCCGCTCCGCGGAGGAATACGTCCCGAGGATACGAGAATTCATCGGTGATGATTCTGTAGATGTCCAGATCAAAGGCATCAGTACTTGGGTCATCAACGAGACTGCGGCTGATGTCTACTCTGACGGAAACATCTTTTGTCTAGGCGATGCAGTGCATAGACACCCACCAAACCATGGTCTCGGTTCCAACACGTCCATCCAAGATGCATACAATCTGGCATGGAAGGTCGCTTACGTGGAGAAGGGTAAGTGTGCCATCTCTGGAAAGTGCCGCGCCTGCTAATGTCGAGCGTTCAGGATATGCCGGACCCGAGTTACTACACACTTACAACGATGAACGACAACCTGTCGGGCTCGATGTTGTCACACAGTGAGAGCCGAAACTCTATCGAGTGGGATGTTTTGCTGACGACGAGATTGCAACAGGGCAAATGCATCACTGCGCAACCACGGCAGGATCTGGCAGATACTTGGCAACATGGAGGAGACCCCAGAAGCCCGAGTGGCAGCTTTCAACCAGCTCTCAGAGGACTCTGAACCTGGTCAACAACGCCGCGCTGCTCTTCAAGAAGCCTTGCGACTAATCCACCGTGAGGAGCAGGGTCTCGGCATCGAGATGAATCAGCGCTACCAATCGAGTGCCGTTCTCACAGCATCAGACGACCAATGCCCGAGCTTTGACACTGATCCGCTGGAATACTATCATCCTACCACATTTCCAGGCGCTCGCCTACCGCATGTATGGCTAAGCAAAAGCGTACCTTCGAACGCGATTTCCATCATTGACCTGGCCGGGCACGGCAGATTTGCCCTGTTCACTGGTATCGGTGGAGATGGTTGGAAATCTGCCGTACAAAAGGTTCAGCACAACTTACAGATACCAATTGTGGCATATCAGATCGGGTTCCGACAGGAGTGGGAAGATAGGTATATACGCTGGGAGCAGCTGCGTGGTGTGGGTGAGTCAGGTTGCGTGTTGGTTAGACCAGATCGGTTCGTTGCATGGAGGTGTCAGTCGTGGAAGGCTGGTAGTGAAGATGATTTGATGGCTGCGGTCCGCAAAGTACTTTCGCTATGACAGTTGTGACTTCAAGCGCCAATCTCAAGCTCTCGAGTGCTCACCGGAAAGCTTCTACTTGCTCACGAAGATGTCGACTTCCCTTGTCATACGAGGTTCTCAGGCTTGTGCAGAGGACAAGCAGTTCTTGACCAAAGATTACCTCAACCAAGAGTCCCACTTTACGATAACAACGAGAATGCAGTGGGTGTTTTTATCATCACGAAATTGTGAGGACGTCGGATGCTTCCGCCACGCATTTCTTCTATCGGACAAGTAGAGGTTGACAAAAGGAACAAAACATACAGCAGTAGGCATTCGCCAGTCGTCACCGACCTGACTACTACTCTACCGGTTTGCAGCTTAAGTACAGGAGAGCGGACGGGATCCTCTGTTCTCTGCAACCTATGGCCGTATGTGTTGAGTGGATATTTTCGAAAATATTTTATATCCGCTTGTTGTTGCTGAAAAGGCCGACCCCAGACGCTGGTGTGAGTTCGAGCTTCATCCCCTATCCCGAACATGTAGCCGATCTCGCAAAGGCTCGTCCGTAATGTGTGTGTTCCTGCACAATACTTACATCGTGATCGGAGCTAAAGGCACACCACCGAGGCGGCAGGAATGGTGGCCACGTTCAGCTTGGGCGCCACAGCCACGAGGCTCAAAGTGTCATGGTCGTACGAAATCAGATTCAGACCGTCGGCCGTCTCTTTCGAAAGACCAGCAGCATCGATCAAAGCTTTCTTGCCAAGCAGGCCATTGACAGCCTCCGTGATATCGGGAGCGATCGGGTTGCTCACGACGGCGAAAATGCGATTGCTATCTGCAATACTCTCTGGTGGGCATCAATAATGTCAGCCACAGGCGGGTGAACATCAGCATACAAGATAGATTCACTCACGGGGCTTTATGTTCATAGCATCGTAGTAGGCGATTCTGTTGGTGCGATTCACCTCTGCAAATGACTCTCGGATAGGCTCGTAAGCTGCTGTTCCGCCAGTGTAGTTGCCTGCTGCGTACGTGATAGTTCTGATTGCTCGATCGAGGCAAAGTAGATCATTCACGAGCAGATTAGTACCAGCGTCCCGCGTGGCAAGCAATGGTCGCATTAGTTAACCAACTATATTTATAGTTAACTAGTTAAGCTACCCTAATACCTTAACTAGTTAACTATACCGCTCTTTAAACCTTAACTAGTTAACTAGTAACCCTCCTTAACCTTTAGCTAACTAGTTAATATAGTTAAGGGTAGTCTTACTTTATAGTTTATATAAAGCTCCTTCCTAATTCGGCTAGCGTATTTCCTAATAAAGCTAGTATATCTCGTAGCCCTCCTAGATCTATACTAAGAATATAGCGGAACTACTCTACTATCCCGTATTTGCCTATTAGTTTCGCGCTTCTTTATACTCCTTTAATAATTGCTTCTATTATAACTACCTTAAGACTATCTTATTGTAGCTCCTACGTATAATAGAAATAAGCGTAAGGTTAGTATAAACAACTCTTCTTAATTTACCGATATTCCGTTATCGTAATCGCGTAAATAAACGCGCCTTAGCTAGTGTTATATACCTACGGTACAAGGGGGTTAGAGCTCGTTAGACGAGTAAGTTCTAAGCGATAGGTCGGGTAAGTAACTACTCTAAGGTTTAACCTTTCGGCGGGTTAGTAACTTAGGTTAAATACGAACTATCTATATAGGAAAGGGCTTATCTATATATATAGGAGATTCGTATTCTAACTAGCTATTAGTCCGCTAGACTACTCGTCTAGTCGGATAGCTAGTTACGTATCTATCTAAGGTTTAGTAAAGTTAGCTAGTTACGTAATTCGCGGGTGCGCTCTTAGCGCTTCCCTTTAAGGCTAAAATAACTAGTCCTTATTCTCTCTCTCTATACCCTATATTATATATTCGTAATACTATCCCTCTCTTATACCTAAGCTTCGTCCCGAGCTTATAATATAAGTTATCTTCCTCTTTTTCTAATACTATAAGTAGAGAGCTACTAACTCGAAAAGAACGCCGCGAACGATAAGCTCTACGAATCGAAGAGGAAGGTCGCGAGATACCTTCTCTATATACTTGCTATTAGAACGCGAAAGTCGCGAAGGATAAGGAGCGTCCTCGCTATATAGTAGATATTTAGTATAGGTCGTGTTTAGAGTATATACGAAAAGGTGCGTAAGGATATAACGTTACCGTTACGTAGACCGAATAGGAACGGTTGCGTACTTAGCGTCGTAAACTAAAGCGTTAGCTCGACGAGGCTAAAGAGAGCGTAACCGAGGCGATAATACGTATATATCGGTTAAGGAAATAGCTTTAGGTTACGGAGGAGCGGGAGAAGAAGGCTATTAGTAAGGAGTTTAAGGAACTACAATTACTACCTTCCGAAGGTCCTAGTACTTTAGCTATATCTTCCGATTATCTATTAGTTCTAGAGAGAACGCTAGAGGAGTTAGACGGTATTTTCTAGCTTCTCGTAGCGTCGTAGGCCGAGATATCTATAATCTATAACGATACTTTTTAGATTCTTCCTAGTAGAGAATCTATCTTTAGTCCTAAGGGTAGTTTCGGTAATATTGCCGTAGGAGGGTCTAGTAATTCTTAAGGTAAGTCTTAGGTTCCTATATATTATCTTCGTTTAGGTATCCCTTCTATTTAACTAGGTATTTCTAACCTTTTCTTTCTAGGATTTCTTCTACTTCCTATTCTTAGTTTTCTTAGGACTCGTAGTAGAATATTATTTAAAGCGCGGTATCCGGGTACGCTAGTTCGAGGAGGGAGACGTAGAATATAGGGTATACTTTAGTATCCTTAGGTAGTTCGAGTCGGTAGTTAAGTTCGCCTTTTTTCTTAGCGATTAGAAATAGTCCGACCTTTATATAATCTAGTTTCTTTATTCCTCTCTTAGTTTTTAGGTTCTTCGTTAGGAGATATACCTTATCCCCCGTCTTTAGCTAAGGCGCCGTTTTTAAGGCTTTAAATCTTATTCTTATAAGAGCTCGCTAAGATTTAGAGATATTTTGTTATAATTTGCCGTAGACGTCCTTAAGTTCGGAGGCCTTAACTAAGGCTTCCTCGGATACTAGTCCTTCGCGCGGTTCTATAAATAGGTTCGGATCCTTACTATAATTAGCGTAGAATAGCGACTCGCTAGTAGTCTCGGAGGTATTATTATTAAGTACAACCTACGCTATTAGTAGCTTTTCTACCTAGTTATGTTAGGCTAGGTTTATATAGTACCTAAGGTATAGCTCGAGATTTTAGTTTATTCTCTCGGTTTAACCGTCTATTTCCGGATAGAATACTATAGATAGCTTATATTTAAGTCCAATTGCGGCGACAAGTATTTTCTAGTAGTTCGATATAAACTTAGTATCTCTATCGGTAATAAAAACCTTTAGTATCCCGTAGTAGCGTATAAGGCGATCGAGTATAAGGTAGCCTAACTACGGGGCCGTAATCGTCTTACTATAGGGAATAAAGTATATATACTTAGTTAGCCTATCGACTATAACTAGGATACCGTCGTAGTATACTCCTATTACTAGGTTAGGTAACTTAGGAAGATCGGTTATAAAGTCTATTATAACTTCTTTCTATAGTTTTTCGGGTAGTTCCTAGAATTATAAGTTGCCGTACTTCGCGTAGCGCGAAGACTTGTTTTTATTATAATTAATATACTTCTTAATATATTCTAAGACCTTTTATCTTATATCCGGGAAGGCGAAGTTTCGTCGGATGTGTTCTATAGTTCGAGTAATACCTAGGTAACTATAGTCTTCTCCGTCGTAGTAATCTCGAATATAGTCGTTTTCCTTAAGTAGCGGTACTTTATATTTGCTATATTCGACTAGGAATTCTTCGTCGTCGTCCCGTAGAACCCGAAGAGTTAAGTTAAACTCTTAAGTCTTTATACTAAGGCTTCCGTCCTTATTAACCTTTAGTACCTACTTTAGTTTAGGCTCGTTGCCTTCTATATAGTCGCTTCGTCTACTTAGCGTATCGGCGCGCCTATTATCTTTTCCTAGATTATAAATAATATTAAACTTATATTATTTAAGTAGCTCTAACTATTAATATTATTATCTTAAAAGATCTTTAGTAGTTATAAAGAATTATAGATTCTTATAATCTAAGTAGATAGTTAGTCCTATAGCTCCTTTATAGTATATTCTCTAGTATCGTAATACTACGACGATCGTAAGTAGTTCCTTATTATAGATCTCGTAGTTTTATTCCGCTAGCGTTATCTTCCTTAAGAAGTACGCGATTAGGTATCGATTTCTATTATACTCCTATATAAGGTAAGTACTAATAGCAAAGTCGGAGGCATCGGTTTCGATAATAATATCTCGTTCTAGATCGAATATAGCGAGCGTTAGTACGGATATACTAACTTCCTTTAGCTTCTAGAAAGCTTGCTCCTATATCGTCGTCTAGTTCTATTAGATGTCCTTTTTCGTTAAGTTAGTTAAGGGGGTAGCTATCCTTAAGTAATCCTTAATAAACTTCCGGTTATAGTTAGCTAGTCCGAGGAATACTTAAATATCTCGGACTATCGTTAGGGTAGGCTACTCTATAATTAACTTAATCTTTTCTAGATCTATACGAATGCCGTTAACTCTAACGATAAAGCCTAAGAAGTCGACCTCTTTATAGAAGAACTTATACTTCTCGGGTATAGTCTTAAAGCCTAAATTGCTAAGGCGTTCGAGTACTTCGCCGACGTACCTAGCGTGTAGTTCTCGAGAGCTATTTATAAAGATAAGCACGTCGTCTATATAGGCGATTACTATAATATCGAGGACGTCGCGTAGAGCGTCGTTAATAACTTCTTAGCATATTGCTAGCGTATTTGTTAAGCCTATTAGTATAACTTAGAATTAATATAGTCCGAAGCGCGTTCTAAAGGCTGTCTTCTATTCTTCTCCGGGTGCTATACGTACTACGTAAAAGGCGTCCTATAGGTCGATCTTCGAATACTATATAGAACCTATAAGTCGGTTCTTTATTTCTTCGATATTTAGTAGCGGATATCGGTTCTTAATCGTTATTAAATTTAGTCGTCTGTAGTCGATAACTATACGTAGTTTTCCTCCTTTCTTCGGAACAAATATTAAGGGTAAAGCGGTAGGCGATTAGGATTTCTTAATCTATCCCCTAGATAGGTTCTTATCTATCTAG